>NC_138378.1:72077540-72135052 GCF_054177405.1 Leptonychotes weddellii | reverse complement strand
TGTTGAATCTCAGATCTGTACCTCTGAAACAAATAATGCAATATATGTTAAGAAAAAAAAAAAAAGAAGATAGCAGGAGGGGAAGAATGAAGGGGGAATCAGAGGGGGAGACGAACCATGAGAGATGATGGACTCTGAAATACAAACAGAGGGTTCTAGAGGGGAGGGGAGTGGGAGGATGGGTTGGCCTGGTGATGGGTATTAAAGAGGGCACGTTCTGCATGAAGCACTGTGTGTTATGCACAAACAATGAATCATGGAACACTACATCTAAAACTAATGATGTAATGTATGGTGATTAACATAACAATAAAAATTAAAATAAATAAATAAATAAAAAAGAAGATACTTACCTTTAAGGAAAAGTTTGCTTGCCCCTGCTCTGGTGAGATTGAGCTCACACGCGTAAAGTGTTTAAAATTTTAAAACATTGCCTGGTACTTGGTAAGTGCTAAGTAGATGCCAGCTTTATGAATATTATGATATACCCTTACAATAACACTTTATACTGGTACTCAGTAAAATTTTTGCTGAATAAATGAGTAAGCAGAGGTAAAGAGGAACCAGAAGTTGGGGTTATGGAAGCCACTGGAGGAAGTTTTAAGAAGGTGGAAGTGGTCAGCTATGTTAGGTGACAAATCAATACTGAAGAAAGACTATCAGATTTGGCAATCAAATGAAGTGACCTAGCCAAGGAACAACTTGTGTGAAATGGTGAGGACAAAAGCTAGACTATGGTGGATTTAGGAGAGAATGGAAATGAGGAAGAAAGTAGATTATATATTATATTTATAATGTGACAGCTATGTGACAGCAAGTATTGAGATAAAAATAAACACATTTCGTCTGCCACTTGAATTTTTAAAAATCTGCTAACCCAAAATGTCAAGTTTATTGAGATACTGGGGTATCTGATGGATTTTCTGCTTATCTTTAGGCTGTTTAGTGTTGGGTAAAATGTCAGTGGTTAAAATTCAAGTCCAGAACCAACAGAACTTCAGGCCAAAATTCCAAGTCCAGAACCATTAAAAGATTTATAATGATGTTGATGATAAAGCAATGTTTGTTTCTTTTGTAATCTTAATCATTGTGTGATCTTAACTGGTTTGAAATGAGAATTTCAATGAAAACAACAGTATAAATTTACCTGCAAAACATTTATTATAACTGCAAAAAACCTATACAAACATATTTTTTGTTCATTCCATAAATTTTTGCATGCATTACACATTCTGATAGATATAGATATGTGTGTATAGAAAGAACTTGGTTAATTTGGTCATTGCTTTCCCCATCCCCTCCAGGAATTTATGATTTAGTTGGTGAAGAAAGCTAGTTGAGCAAATAGGTTCATTATTTGTTATGGATGCTAAGGTAGAAGTTTAGATGGGTTATAGCAGAGGCATAGAAAAATAAAATATTTTATATGAAACTATTTTGCCATCTGTCACCTATCTGCCAACTATTTTTATATCTATGAATGTGTACAATAAGACTAAAGAGAATGTTATCAAATCATAGCTGCTTCCTGGAAACATGTATGAGACATTTAGGACTTTGAACACATGCATATTATTACTGAGGATTTTTTAGGGGGTTACAAAAGAGTATGTTTAATATGATCTTATTTTTTTTTAAGATTTTATTTATTTATTTGACAGAAAGAGACACACCGAGAGAGGGAACACAAGCAGGGGGAGTGGGAGAGGGAGAAGCAGGCTTCCCGCCGAGCAGGGAGCCTGACGCGGGGCTCGATCCCAGGACACTGGGATCATGACCTGAGCTGAAGGCAGACGCTTAACGACTGAACCACCCAGGCACCCCTAATATGATCTTATTTTTATTAAAATATACACTGTATAGAGGTGTCTGGGTGGCTCAGTCGGTTAAGCGTCCAACTCATGATTTCGGCTCAGGTCATGATCTCAGGGTTGTGAGATCAAGCCCCACATCAGGCCCTGCGCTGGGCGTGGAGCCAGCTTAAGATTTTCTCTCTCTCCCTCTCCCTCTGCCCCCTCCCCTCATGTGTGCATGCACTCACTCGCTCTCTCTCCCTCTCTTTCTCAAAAATAAATAAATAGAATTTTAAAATAAATAAATTATAAAATATACACTGTGTAATATTACATTAAAATATATACTATATATAGAAAAAGTATATAAAGATACACATTTAAAATATTAACGGGTTATATCTGGGTGACGGGATTACTAGGATATTATTTTCTTCACTATGCTTTTTTAGGCTTTAAATGTTTGGACAATGTACAGGGCTTACTTTTATAATCATGAATAACAATTGAACAAAACCATTGAGTTTTAACCATCACATGTTACAAGCATATGACATTTGTACTTGCAAGCACACAGAGGCTAGAGGTTCTTATGTTTTTGTAGATTGTCCAGTGTTTAGTTGTTACATGAATAGCAACAAAAACTTCTCAGTCTACAAATGTCAGCAGATAACATCTACAAGAGATGTGTCTAGAAGTCAACTCTATTGGTTAGTTCTCTTCTGCAAGGTGGCAAACCAACCAGGCACCTGCCATTGAAATACTTGGATTTACTTAAAACAGGAAGTGTGTACAATGAGTGTGCATTGCATGAATTACTTAGTTTGGCTTCAAGTAACAAGACATTGGTAAAAAGTGGCCTAAGCAATAAAGATTTACTGTTTCACATAACATGAAGTCCAGAAGTAGGGGGGTTCCAAATCCAGTTAACTCAGTAGCTCAGCAATTTCAGGATTCTGGGTCAGCTCTCCTTCAACTTTGGTGGCTTTCTCCTTCTGGTTAGCACTGAACATCACTGCCTCACACAAGAACTTTTGAAGGCAGGAATGGGAGGGCATTCCCCCCTCATCCCATCTCTCTTTTTTCCAGGGATTCAAATCTTTCCCAGAATTGAATTTCCCTAGCAGACATCTTCCTACATTTTATTGGCTACACTGGGACCGTTCAGTGTAAGGAAAAATAGTGTAAAAAAAACTATAGTCGAAGGAACAAACCAGAGCCACCCCTAAACTAAGAACAGAGAGAGGGATTTCCATTATTTCCCTAGACCAACAGTGTCCAGTAGAATTTAATGTGAGCCACAATGCAAGATCAGCTATGTATACACACACACACACACACACACACACACACACACATATCTCCTGAATATCCATATATATTCCTGAGTCGACTTTGGAAAGCTGAAAACAAGTCTTCATTTTCTCTTTCATGAATGAGCTACAACACTGATAAGCAAAATTGCTTCCCATGAGCATAATTAGAAATGCCAAGGGTACATCTGGTAGGATTCCAACAAAGGCACCTTAGTTATGGAACTTGGACTTTGAGTTCCTGAGTTATGGTTTTAGATATGATTCTGACTATCTGTGTGGTCTTAATGAAGTCCCTTGGCTTATCTGGGCTTATCTATCTCAGCTTCCTCATCTTAAGACAGGTGGTTCTTTAAAATGTCCTTTGAGCTCTAGTACTACAGGATTTTGTACTGCTGTTCAACTTCGGACTTTCCCAGCCCCTTATCTGACACCAGCAAGTCGGGCCAGTGACACGTGAAAAGTTACTCAGAAGGGTACTTTCTCTGATGCCACAGGGCAAAATGTACTTTCAGAGGGAAAGAAAGAAGGCAAGCCATAGTGGCCTGCCATTCATTTACTCCGCAAGTATTTATTACAGGACACCCACTAAGTGCCATAGGGACTCTAGACTGAATAAGAGAGAATGAGAAGTAGTCTCTGCTGTCAGTGAGCTTACCGTCTAGTGGGAAGGTAATACAGATAAGTAGATACACAATTGCATAATGTGCAAAGAAGCCAGGACAGAGGAAGATGAGGCCATTCCTTGGAGCACCAAGCCCCACTGAGGGGAGGTGACAGAACCTCCCTGGAGGAAGTGATATCCAAGGGAGGCCAGGCAGAAAAGGACTTGGTTGGCCCTCTTGCTACTGTGGGAAACTGCCTGGCCTACAGGGCATCTCACCCTACAATGAATTCGCTTTTCTTCTTTTCTCTGACATAGTGCTTTTCTATTCCTTTCTTCAATGGATTTGCCCATATGTGCGTATGTCTGGGATCAGGTGAGAGGGCCGCAGAGAAACTCTTGTAGCAAACCTAAGGTAGAAACCTAAGTAGGTTGTAAAAATTATTACAAGTTCCTCTCATCCTTGTGTGCACATCCCTTGCCATATGACTGTGCCACTCTTCTTATCAAGGAGAGTCTAAAAGAAAAAAAAAAGGAGAGTCTAGGGGCACATGGGTGGCTCAGTTGGTTAAGTGTCTGACTCGGTTTCGGTTCAGGTCATGATCTTAGGGTCGTGAGATCGAGTCCCGCATCAAGCTCTGTGCTGGGCCTGAAATCTGCTTAAGATTCTCTCCCTCTCCCTCTGCCCCTCCCTCTCTGCGTGCTTTCTCTCTCAAAAAAGAAAAAAAAAAAGGAGAGTCTATTTCCCCACTTCTTGACTCTTGACTCTGGGTTAGACATGTGACTTTAGCTAATGGGATATTAACAAATGTGATGCAAACAAAGGCTTGAAAAATGCATGCACTTTGGGGTTTGCCCTCTCTTGCTGAATTGGGAACACTGCCACCATCGCCATATGATCTAATCTGGGCTGGCCTGCTGGAGGATAACAGACCATGTGGAGCAGAGATGAGCTAGTCCAGCTCAGGCCCTAGTTGATCAACCAGCCCACCAATCACCAAGTATATTAGAGACCATCCTAGACCATCCAGCCTCAGCTGAGCTGGCCAAAGCCAAAAGAGCCACTCAGTCAACAGACCAGAGACTCATGAGAAATAATAAAATGCTTATTGTTTTAAGCCACAAAATTTTGTGGTGATCTGTTATACAACAAAAGCTAACTGATACAGAAACCATATATTACTGTGTTTTGCTTTCCTCTTTTCTCTTTGTCTTTCTTTATCCATTCCAAAAAACTTGGTAAAATGGTTTATTAGAGACAGAGTTGCCACAAACATAGGATTTTTCATTTTCTTCCAATTCTAAAAGCTCTGATTTTTTTTAAATTCTCTTTCATTATTAAGCTTCCTTTCTCAGTTATGGTCTTCACAGAAGAAAGGGGGTGGAGAATAAAGGCAAGAAAAATGAGGCATGATGCTAAGAGTGAGGAAATGGGAGATGTGAATTATGGCGGTGATGGTGGGATGGCGACGTCAAAAAGAGAGGTCGCTACAACTCAAACAGTGTTGATTAACTTCCTGGGTGAAGTTTGTTCTATAAAATCAGAATCTCTATGGAACTCCCTGGCATTGACCCCAGATGTCCCTATGTTAAATTGCAAACATTCTAAAATTCCCCTTCTGTTCCATTCCTTAGTTCCTCTCAATCTTTTTCACTATCCAAAATATGGCTTTCTATTTTGGTAGTTAGAATTTTTTTGGCCATAAGTGACAGAAGCCCAATTTGATCTTAAAAGTCCAGATCGTCCTCAAGCTTCAGGCAAGATTGAATCCAGTTGCTCAAATGATGTCCCCAGGGAACTGTCTGTCTCTAGATTCTGCTCTCCTCTGTGTTGGCCTCACTGTATCCCTAAATCCCTGACCTATTTTGTAGGTCCCAAAGTTGAGTGGTGGCAACTGTCAGTTGTGTCTCTCCATCTTGGGGGACCAAACCCCCCTCCCCTTCCCCACCTGTTACCCTAATTACATTAAAAGCACTAAGATTCATCCAATTTCCCAATACAGAGTCTTGGGGCAGGAGATTGGGAATTGGTATATTTCCTCCCCAAGAGGCATAGGGCTCCTCATGCAAACTGCTGTACCCAGTGACAAGTTTTGCCTACCTGGGGTCTCAGAAAGGGGCCTTTATCAGTCATAAAAGATTCTTTGATGAAGAGGTCAAAAACACAAATGCTTATAGGAGCCAGAAGCCTGACAGACAAGGCAGCGGCCACCCAAAACAATCACTACCAAGCAGGACTTTGGCACTCACAGTTGCCGCATCTTTGGAGTTTTTTCAGGAGCCAAAAATCTTGATTTTTTTGTGAAATATTCTGATTTTAAACTATTAGCTTGATTTTTTTTTTTTTTAAAGCAGGCAAAACAAAACTTGTCTGGGGCTTTATCTGGCCCAGGGGCTATCAGTTTGTGAATGTGGTTTTATGGCCTAAATCCTACGACAATGAATGTCCACTTGCCCCACATTTGCATAACTATGGGGCCACTGCAAAGAAGTGGGACTGACAAAGATCAGCTGCGAACTGGCTACAAAGGTTCCAAGACTTCAGGATAGTTGAATGTCCTTTAGCATGGCCTATGTGGCCTCCCTGACCTGGTTCCTAGCCTTCTAAAGGGCTTGTTACTGCCACACTCCCCCACACTGTTTCACACCTCAAGGCCTTTGTGTTCACTAGGCTATTCCAGAGGCCCTTCTCCCAGTTATCTAACCAACACTCTCACCCCCCTTCAAGATCCAGCTCAAACACCCCTTCCTCCAAAGCCTTCCTTTCCTGGAGCTCTGCTTTCTCTATGGGCTTATTCCGTGTTTTAGAGGGGTACTCCATTGCCCTAAAGTTTTCTTTACAGGCCTGTTGCCCCACCCAACCTAACCCCTAGAGGGCAGGAACCTAGGTTCATTCACGTCTGTATCCTCATTGCCTCCCAGAGTACCCACACTTTGAGTGGAGATTGGAGGAATGGGCATGCAATTTGAAAAATAAGGAACCTATTTATTGCCTTTCACATGCCAGAAACCCGTTGGCAAAGAACTGGTAATTTTTATTTTGAGAAAATAAGTTGAAACTTGTTTAAGAGAAGGGGGGAAAACCCTCTGCATACTTTCATTTTTAAAATGGCCACATAGTTGTGAAATATTTGTTGCAAAGTATAAGTTTTTATACTTCCTCCGCTTTGGACATAGCTGAGTCTTCTAAGAGTTCTAGAACTAGAGAATGGCTAAACTGACTCGTTGCACTAGCCTTTCTCCCCAACCTCAAAGGTCGCCAGGGCTCTTAACAGTCGGGGATGTTTGCTGCCTCAAAGGGAAGAGAGAACCAGCTCTTGCGAATGAAACAGCACTTCAAAAGAGCCGGCGGCCTATGTAGGGAGAGGGAGCAGCCACGGTCGAAAGACCCTTTGAATAATCCGCTCTGAAACTGACTGAGGCTGGTAGAGGTGTAAACTGAAACTCCAGAGGCTAACCCTAAGCGGTTACATTTTCTCCACCAGAAGGTTTCCCAGCCCTGTCACTCACTCCTGCTGGCTTTCTCTCCCTCCCCAACGCGCGCACACACACACACACATTTTGGTGGACTGCTGCACTTGACATTGAGCATGTCTCCCACCTGAAGTGGGGCACCTCGGAAAGCAGCGAGGTTGGCGTTTCATTCATAATATATGACCTCAAGGGAGGAGGGAGGCAGGGACAAGAGCCTTTCATCTCTGCTACTTAAAATCCCAGCAGTGCAGCAGAAAGGGAAAATGAGCTGGGAGTGAGCTGCATCGGGGCATGAAGTATGGCACGATAACGGTACGAGCGAGCGCGTCAGCGGCCCGCCCGCCGGCTATTTATACCATGTAGATTATGCAATCTGGCTCCAGCCATTCATGCCCCGACTGGGACGCCCCGCGCCGGGGAAGGGGGGCGGGGGGCACCATTCCCGGGCGCCGGGTCAGTTTCTAAGTTTGCATCATCCCCTTTATTACGAGAGCTTGGGTTTCCATTCCTGCCGGCTGGTCTTGGGAGAGACAGCTGGGCTACAAACTCACTTGGCACACACCGGCACACACGACCGCTTACTTAAACATAATAAAGGCACCGGGACGCCGAGGCGCTGCAGAGCAGAGCGCAGGGCTGGGCTCCGGGCAGACCGGAAGGAACTGATAAACCGAGCGCTAATGATACCCGCTCCCTCCCCCGTCGGAAGTGTCCTCTGAGCGCCGGTCATTGAGAAATACCGAAGGGGCAGAATGGGGGTGAGGTGAGGACAGGCCTGGGCCGCAGCTGCGCGCGCCTTGCGGAGCGGGGAGCGAGGGCGCCGCGGCAATGGGGGATTCGGCCGGCCGGGCCGGTTCGCACGAACCTTAGGGCACAACTGGGTCCTCCCCAAATCACCCCAGCTGGGCGCGCGCCCCTCTGGGGGTTGGGGGGGAGTGATTTATCAGATCCCACTTCCAAACCCACCCCGGGGAGATATACACTCGCGGCCCCTACCGGACCCAAATAAGGTGGCAGGACGCAGAGAAGGGGCGAAGGACACGAAAGAGAGCGGGTTGCGGAGAAAGATAAAATGTCCGCTTCTCTCGGCCCCCGTGCCGGGCGGTAGGGAGCGGGGGACGCGGCCGGCTTCCGAGTGAAACCAGACCTGCGGGTCTACTGAGCATGCCCGTTCCGTGGCCGCCGAGGGTCGCTCCGGTTCCGCGCTCCGGGCTTTCCAGGCGGCTGGCGGAAGGACCCGGGTGGGGGTGCTTCCCCGCCCCCGACTCTGGCTTGAGGGGCGGGTAGGCGGGGGTCCTGCTGGGGGCTACGCTGGGTGTGCGTGAAGTTGTGTGAAGATCGACTCTACTTTTGAAGCTGTACGATCTCACTCTGAGTCGACACCCTTGAATCGATCATGTTCAGAGCTGCCCGCCCCCTGTTTTGCTGGTTGTGGGGGAGAGACACGGATGTGGGTATTTAGCTCTTTCAGTAATGTCATTAAATTAAAGCCCTAAATCCGTGATACCCGCTATTCTGGTAACAATTTAGTAGACTTTGATAATACCCTGATATTCAGATCAATAAACATATCTGAGTTATTCGCCCAAATACCACCATTTATTCGATGGAGCTGCAGGAGTCGCAGTAATTGATGGGGAAGACCAAGAGGTAACCTGCTAAGAACATTTCCATTAAAAAGCCCCTTTTGGGTGATGAACAAGGCAGAAGAGAACTGAAAGGATTTCTTTAAAAGAACATGACGGAACTGAGTGAAGGAGGGTGGCATTTAGTAATACAATTGGCTACAGAGGAGAAAGGGTTGCCATTCATCTAGTTGCAGCACGCTGCTTAACACAGTACGTTCGCTGTAGCCATTTATTCTTCCCAGCAGCCCTATGTTGTGGGTATTATCCTGACACTACAGGTGTTTTACCCAAGGCTCAGAGAACCTAAGGACCTGCTGGAATTTGGCATCAGGACATCCAAGTGGGGAGCTGGTGACTCCTGGACTTTAGAATGTTTTCCTTTGCTCCTCTGCTGCCTGGTCTGCCATCTGGGGCAGTCATTCACTGCTATTAGCAGGGAGCTGGATGAATGAGTGGTGATGACACGGATTCACTTGCCTACCTGTAGAAACTAATAATCAACTTACCTGCCACCTTGCCATTTGGGCACTCTGAAACTGGAGGGTGGAGCCATAGAGATGCCCATTGGGTGGAAAATTTTGACATGGACAAATATCTGTCCCTGGAAGTTCAGGAATGACTGAGTGGGATCTCTTTCAGCACCTCCAGGAGAAAAGCAATGACCAAAGGTGAGAACTGGATAGACGCCTTTGCCTTATGGGGATTTAGAGAACAATGAGATGCTCCTTTGTTCACTGCTTTCTCAGAGACTCTCAATGGCCTCAAAACCTGAGAAAGACAAGATTGTCCTTGTTATCCCTGTTTTATAAAGAAACTGAAGGACTGCTAAAAGTCTCACTCAAGGTCTCAGGCCTGCTAGGAAAAAAACAAACCCAGGTGTTTCTCCCTTGTCTAGTTCCCTTTTCAGCACTACACACCAGCACTCAGCATCAAAGGTGGGTGAACCCCAATCCATGTCCACAAAGATCATGGTTGTGATAGGCATGAAGCCTAGGGTAAACCACTAGTTTCTCCTTGACTCAAGGTGATACTGTTACTATCTTTGGAACACTTGTGGCTCTCCAAATGCATACATATACCCTTTAGGTATACTACATTTGAGGCATATATTTAATTTCTTAATTTGTTCAGTGGCTGCTATTTGGTTAAAATCTCAGCATGTTCTCTTGGCACATTCAGTGGGGTGGAAAAATGTACTGTGCTTGGAGAGCAGGAAAGGGCAGGGACTCTACCTCTTGCTCTCTTGCAAGACCCCCCGAAGGAAATACTGAACAGCTATGTAATTTGTGAGACCCACTGCAAGTAAAAGTGTGGAGCCCCTTGTTCCAACACTATAAAAAATCTCAAAACTGCAACAGCCGAACATCAAACCAAGTAAAGATCCCTGTGCAACTGCATGCCAAGGAAGCCAGCCTTACCCATTGCCCAGACAGTGCTGCTTTGGAGAGTATGGGCCCACTCAGCCCCGCGGTCCCGGGGCCAAAACAAGAAAAATCATTTAAAGACAAACTGGGGGGGAGGGGTGATCCAGAAGCTCTCTATCTCCTCATCTGTGCAAAAGCCCACTGGGCTGGTAACCCCTGGCCCAGTAACTATGGCCTTCAAGGGTCTGGGACAAGAGCCATCCTCCAACACGAGAGAGGTTTACTAAATAATTTTTTAAATGTATTTGGGTTTACCTTTTAATCCGAAGAAGTCCATCATTTCTACTGAAATGCAAACGTTTCTGGGCTGTGTTGGATTTGCCTTTTTTTTTTTTTTAATGTACAATGATTCCTCGAAAATGCCCCCTCCACTAGCAAGACAAAACAGATCACAAGATTCATGAGCAATTGAAAAGCCTCTGCCATTCAGAACCTTGGCAAAACACCTGTGCCGTCCCCACCCTCCCGCAGCACTGTGGAGGGTAGTTGGGTCCTCTGAGCCCAAACACCCCTCTGGGCCTCCCCTCAACTCAGCGTCTCCGCCCCCGTCCCCCACCATTTTTAATCCAGGGGTTTGGATGGAGGGAGGGAACCAAACTGGAGCCAGATGTGTGCGAGTCCCCGGCTCCTGCCTCCTCCCTCTTCTCCGGCTTCTAAAAACCCGGAGCGTTGGAGAAAAAGGATCCGGAGCCATACAGACGCCGCACAAACAACTCCGCTCCGAGGCTCCTCCGGGAGTGGAAGCCAGGAGGGAGGGGGAAAGGAAGCCGAGCATGCTCAGTAGGCGGGACAAAGTTTTTTTTTTTTTTTCTCCCTTTTTTTTTTTTCTTTCGGTCGCAAGTAGGAAGCTTTTTGCACTCCACCACCTCTGGCCGCTGGGAAGACGTCATCGCTTCCGCCCTACTTCCTCCTCCTGTTGGCGGCGGTGAGAATCCAATATGGAGTAAATCGGTGGAGTCGAGAGATGGGGCTCGGACGGGGCGCCCTGCACCGCCTCCCAGGCGCACCTCCCCCGGCCGCCGACCGCTCCCCGGAACCGTGATTGGCCAGGCCCCCGGGGGCGACCCCGGACCGAGCCCCCACCCGCGGCTGGCCCTCCTCTCCTCCTCCTCTCAGCAGTCCCCGCCGCTCCACGGCGCGCTTGTTTTTCTCCTCGTCTCCCCCACCGCCGTCCCCTGCCCAAATCTCTCCCCCTCTGCTCGCTGCCGAGCCTCCGGAGCCCCTCCTGCCGAGCCCCGGGCGCTGCGGCGCTCACTCCTCCCGCAGCTTGCCTTTGCACCCCTTCCCTAAACCTCACCCCGCGCTCCTATCGCCTGCTTCCCCTTCTGCCTTCTGCGGCGCCCCTTCATCTCTCGCCGCTCCCCCTCCCCAACCAAATCAGGCGATCTCCGGAGATGTGAAAAAGGGGGGTGAGCGGACAGGAAGATGAAGGGAGCAAAGCTGCCCGCCGCGGGACAGGCGTCTAGGTGAACAGGAAAATGACCGAAGAAACACACCCGGACGAGTAAGTTTGGCCGCGGGGTGGGACGAGGGTGCCCCGCGGGGGCAGCGTGGGGGACGGGGCTGAGGACGCAGGCGGGGACGCTGCTTGGGTGAACTTGGCGTGGGGTGCAGCTACTAGCCGGCCTGTGGGCTTTGGGATGCAAGATTCCCCGCCTTGTTGTTGAAGTGAGGAGGGGGCAAAGACTGCTGAGGGCCGGCGGGGGCGCGCCTTGAGTCGGCGGGCTGGTGGCCGCGGCGGGGGCCAAGGGCGCGCGGGTGACCTCGGGGCGGTCCCCGCTCCTTCGGGGACTCACAAACACTCCCTCCCCCCCGAAATCTTCCGCGGCCGGAGCGAAAGACCTGACACCCCCGCTCCGGCTTCCTGGGGTCGGTGGGTTTTCACATAGTGACTTTGTGACTCCTGCCCCGCCGCTCGCCCCCCGGTCCCTTAGGGAGCCCACTGGAGCCCAGGCTCCGCCATTTCGTTTTCTTGAATCGCTCTCATTTGCATACCACATTTTCATTCATAAAAAACACGGCGGAGCGAGGGGAGGACTGGGCGCGGGCTGCGCGGGGGTCTGCGTGAGCCGGGATCCCAAGGCAGGTCGCGGTGCGGGAGCCGCCGGAGGGGTCCCGCGGCGCGTGTGAGCGTGTGTGCACGCGCTTTTGGGCTCGGGATAGGCGCCCCGCGGGATCGGGGCAGCTCGGGGGCGGATCCGAGTCGTGTGCTGCGGGGGCGGGCGGGAGCGTGTGGGGCAATGTGCTGCGGGCCAGTGTGTGTGTATCTGTGTGCGAGTGTGTGTGCGCGCGTGCACAGGCATGCGTGCCCGGCCCGCGGGCCCGAGGGGAACAATGCTCGGGGCGCTCCGCTGGAGGGGCTCCGGGGCTGACCCGCCGCCCTCCGCGGGATCGGTGCCGTTTTCCAGCCCCCGTCCAAGGTGAGGCTCCCTCCAGCCTCGCGGTCTCGGAATCGGGTTTGGCTTTCTCTCACCTCCGCCCGAGGCGTTTCCAATCAGGGGAGAAGCGGAGGCAGGGCTCCTGGGCCCAGCGCCTGAGATCGTCGGCTTCGGGTCCGAGTGATCACCGCACGGCGGCCGACGCCGCTGTTCAGTGGCTGTGCCCGCCACCAGCCACTTTTTTTTTTTTTTTTTTTTGTGAATAAGACGCTCTCCTTTATTGTCACATGATATCCCTCCCCTCCTCCCCTGCACATTCATAAATCCAGAGCCTGCTTCGGCTCCTTTCATTCAGAGCTGCCATTAGCTAAGGTAGCAGTGGCGCTGGCTTGGGCGCAAAGAGCAGGTTGGTAGCCGCTGGGACGCACCGTGGGGGGAGGCCCAGAGAGCGTGTCTGAGGGGTCGGGAGGGCTGCGAGTATCTGCTCTCGAGGCCCGGGGTCTCTTGCCCCTGCGAGCATTGACAAGTCAGTGCAGAAAGGGGAAGTGACTCAGGGCTGGGTGACGGGGAGGGCTTTTCTTGCAGCAGGTGACAGAATGCTGTGCTCTACTCTTAAGAATCTACTTCACTTTTTTTTTTTTTTAATGCCCCTTTATCCTTTGGCGTCTGCTGTTGCCAGGCTGGGCGGGAGAGGGTGTTGAGAGGGTTGGTGTTTAGGAAAGGGAATTTCCTTCCTGTGGTCCCCAGGGATCTTTGACTGCTGTAACCCCTGGTCTGCCAGACACCCGCAGCTGGAGAGCATGCCGCCCGGTGTGCATGTCGCTGCGGTCCCACCACCTGTGCTGGTCTTTTTAAACATTTTGCTTTGCCTTCATAGAGTGTATCTTGAAATGATAAAATGGAAAAAAAAAGTTGCTCTTTTGGGGAAGAAATATGCTGCTGGGCCTTGCCCCCATTCGGACTTGACTAATAGACAAGTGGTTTTATAGGTCCTCCCTTGTCCTTGCACACACAAATAGCAGAGTAGCAGGGAGGGTCGGTTGCCTTGCTCTGGACTTCGGGATTCTTGTTGGAGATTGGTTCCACTCGCCCTGCGTTGGGTTCCTTGGCTCCATCCCTTGGGAATATTGGCCTGGCCTCTCCCTTTTCACCCGCAGCATGTCAGCTTTGCATCCTACCCCATCTGATAGCCAAAGCAAAAGGATTTGGGGTGGAATCACCAGCAAGAAATGACTGTCTGCTTCATGCTTTCCGAGCAAGTTCAGCATGGAACTGGCCGCCCCGACTGCTGTCAGAAGCCCAGTTGAGACAATGGGTATTTGAGGACAGGTTCTGGTTTCAGTTAGAGAATCAGAAAGCTGTGGCGCTTTAGCCCAGTGCAGAAATGGCCTTCCCGGGATTACTTTTAATGTAATGACCTTGGCATGAGACATGAAATGTAAACCCGTAAGAACATGGGCTGCATGGGCTGTAAACTGCCATTTGTGGACACTGTCCATTGTATTATTCAAGTTCTTATGTAATGACCCATCTGAAAAATTCCTTTTAAATGTTAATGCTTGGAAGAAGGTTTCTCTCTGGGTTGCAGAGCTTGCTGTGATTGCCTTTTTGTTGATGGGGTTTTTTGCAACCACTGTCTGGAAGCTCAGAGCTAAAATTATTGCTTGATTACAGTAGTCATAGTTAGCCTAGCTTTTGCTAGATTTATTTACCCCTCCTCTAGTATGAATTTTGATCTTTTATTTTCTTTTCTAATGGCTTTATGTTTGAAGTCCTACAGATACCTTTTGGAAGTAGACAAGGTGTGTTACAAATAAAGCAATTTGGTGACTTCAAATTGGGGACCTACGGGGGAAGTAGTTATACCTTAGGTAAAATAGATTTTCTTGATAGTCCATATTTAAGGCTTTTATTAAATGGTACAGATATATAATTAATATGCTTAGCCTCAGAATACAGTAAGTCAGATTCTTGCAACAGGCAAAATAGTGCCTAATTTTAAAAAATAATAAATGTTTGTCTTCTCATGCTCTTTTCCATGTCGATTTAAAACTTCTCTAATAAATATATGATAATTCAGGAAAGCTTGTCTGCTCTTTTTGCTGACTGTCCTAAAAAATAGCTTCCATACGGAAAATACTCTGACCCTTCTCCTCTGATCCCACTCCAGCTACAAATGCATGTTAAGATTTACAATTTTACAGATTTTTATAAATAATTTAAAAGTAAAAAGCATCAACAAACTATTGAAAATTATCTTTTGTATGTAAGAGTGGAAAAATTTTTTTGATCATATGCATTTTGTCTGTATCTTTAAAGCATTTGATTATGGTCATGACTGGTTTGGAAATTTGTTGACAAAATGAAGAAACCCTTCTCAAGTGAGCTTAACACAGGAGAAATGAGCCTACCATTTAGCTATTCTGTTCCTCTCATATACTCTTCTCAGCAACACATATCTTGCTGAGAGTGGACTTGTAAGCTTTGTTCTTAGTCATGTTTTTCCTAATGTTGAAAGGTCTTCCATTAAACAAAAAAAACTTAAATATTTTTACTGAGCCATTTCAAAGAAATTAGACATCAGAATTTCTTATATCTAAATACTTGAGCTTACTTCCCAAAAGATGAGAATACTCTTCCATGAAACCATAATACCGTCATCACACTTTACAAAATTAAGTCATTCCCGTTGTCTTTGACATTCAGCCCAACTGACTGAAAAATGTCTTTTACAACAGTCATTTCAGCAAGGTGCCAATTAAAGATCCTGAGTTAAATGCATTTAACTTAAACTTAAGGCTCAAGGCTCAGCCATTTGCTCACTTTCCGATCTAAGGCAAGTTACTTACCTTTCACCTTGGTTTAATCTGAGTGAATAAAATGGGAGTGAATTTTAGCAATTTCATGGAGTTGCTGTGAAAATTATATGAGATATCCTATGTATAGCTTACCGTTGAGCACCAAGCATAAATCAGGTGTCTGGTGTTGGCTCTTAGCAGGGCACTGGGATAGGTTTCTTAATTTTCAAATAATCCTATGAAGAAGGAGTTACCCCATTTATTTTATTATTATTTAAAAGATTTTATTCATTCACTCATTCATTAGAGTGCACACGCAAGAGTGGTGGGGAGGGGCTGAGGGAGAGACTCTCAAGCAGACTCCCCGCTGAGCGCAGAGCCCAGTGTGGTGTGGGCTGATCCCACCACCCTGAAATCACGACCCTGAGATCATGACTTGAGTTGAAATCAAGAGTCAGAGGCTTAACTGACTGAGCCACCCAGGTGCCCTGGAGTTACCCTATTTAACTGATGAGGAAGCTTAAGTAAAGTTGCTTGCCTAAGACAGCAAACATTTTTTTTTATAGCATTTTACTCATTAGTCTTCTCAGTAGTCCTCTGAGGTAGATAGGGTATTATTACCTCCATTTATAGAGGGGGAAACTGAGGTCCAAAGAAGATGAGTAACTTGTCCAAGATCATATCATTAGTAAATGAAGGAGCTAGGCTTTGACTCCAGCCACCTGGCCCAGGAAGGACTGTTTTTAACCACTGTGAGGTACCTTCTCAGGAGAGGACAGGCTGGCCAGCCTTAGTCATTCTGACTTCCGAGCTCACACTGTTTCTGTCAGTCATGCTGTCCTTGATTCTTTTGAATTGGTGACAATCTGTCATTGCCATAATTTTTTCTGCTTCCTTTATCTTCTCTGAAATTGCTGAGGCACATACTGAATTAAAGTGAATTTAAATGAACTTGGGCTTGAGAATTCTGTGATACACCTTAAGATAATAGGAGTGTGAATTCAAGAGTTGGTTATTCCTGGATGGTAGCTGTACGTTCGTTGAAATAACGGTTGTAGAAATTAGACCTGGTAAAACAAATAGTGATCCAGTTTCTTCGCATTAGCCTTTAAAAAGGGAAGTTTCTACTCCATAGGAATAGAATCCTTAAATGTTAAAAACATGGAGTTGGCTATGCAGAATTGGAATCTTGGTCCATTCCTCAGAAGATGTTGAAAGCAAGACAAAACACTTGGAAAGACCTTAACAAAATTTTGTAAGCCAGGACATTGTCATTGTATAAAGTTAAGTGCCTACTTCGAGGCCGTACATCTTTCTAGGTGGTGGGCTTTCACTTCTCTCCATCTGCTAGGCTTGTTTTCACCAGGATTTAGCAAGTGCTCCCTCCTTTCTAGCTATAGCTGATCCCCTCTGCTTTCCACTTCCTTTAACCAAATAAAATACATAAAAGTGAATCAGTACAAATATCAAAACTGTTCTGCCTCAACAATCTGCTTACTCATGCTCTTTATTCTGGAATTTTCTTTCTTCCTTCCCTTCAACAAATTAATTTCTGCTCATTCCCCCTTCCCACCAGTTCTGCGGCCATTCCTTTTATGAGATCCTCCTAGTCTTTCCTCCCCTCCACTCTTCACGTCAAAACTGAGGACTCTTTATAGCATTTTCCCCCACAGTGTATGTCAGTTCTCACCATTTAGAGTTGGGCTTATACCCAGCTAGATTCTTACCAGAATATGAGCTTCTTGGATTCAGGATCACCTCTCAACTGCTTAGTTTTCTAGTTGTTGGCCCAATACCATTGGGCACATTATGGTTGCTTACTAAATGTCTGTTGAATTAAAAAATGGATTTAATTATTTTAAAATGCTTTGTCCCTACCAACGAATACAATAATGATAATTGTTGTATTTGGTTAACTTAGTGTGTATAAGCCCCCTCTGAGAAACTCCGCGTTCACATGAAACCCTTACCACATCTTGTGGGACTTGGGTGCAGCACTGTCTTGGTAGTGGTGATCTGTGATTGACAGCTCAAAACCATTTTGATTCCAATCACTGTTGTGGGAGTTGGGAAGTGGAAGATCTTGACTGCAATAAGCCCGGGCCTATGTTTCTGCCTCTGCAGGAGAATCTCTGCGGAAATCACAATATTAACAATTTGCAGTAGCTGTGGGGTTCTGATGGAGTCTCAGCACTCGAAGTGGGAGACAGCTGTGCTGATGAACACCAATATTGGCATAGTTCCTATATTACCGGGCTGGACACAAATACACAGTCGGACAGCAAAACCCTCAGAAACTGAACAAGATGATAAAAGAGGCAGAGCAGCAAGTTTTGGTGTGTGGTTTTTTTTGGCTTGATTTCTCAAGTAAATTGGGCTGGTTTAGTTTGTTTGTTTTGAGACCCAGTCATATTGATAAACTCTTGTAAACGCTTCTTTTTAATCAATATGTAAGTCTAGAACATTGATGATTTTTTAAGGCATTTTCAAGGGCCTGTGGTCACTGGAGTAGAAGGAATATTTTGCACTGGTGCGCACAGTGCCCTGTGGAGCAAAAAGCGTTTTCTGTGCGCTCACCCTGGGCGGGCATGAAGCATTGTTACTGCAGCTTGGTATATGTCTCGTGTCATGGGAAGGAAGTCAGACCAGGATCTTAGTAACATACTTGATAGTAACTGGCATAGGAGTTCACTCAAGTACCAACTGTTTTATAACCAGTTTCTCTGACAAACTCTGTCAGCAGCGTGTTCACATGGGGCATGTGGTACACAAGACAGCAAATTGTGCGTGTCATTTATGCTACTCTCAAAGGGTAGTTTAATATTTATTTAAACACAAAAGACCTGCTTTTGCACTCACTTCAGAGCACAGAGGTGAAGAAATGGATTCTGACTTCATCCTGGCATTCAGAGCTGGCGATTGAAGGGATTAGAACACGGGCAGCTTCTGAAATGTATGGTTTTGTCTCCTGTGTGTACTGATATATAATTTTTCAAATCTGGTTGTTTTCATTCTTAGATATATTCCCTGTGGTCCATTCCTAAGTGCTTAAACTTAATTATCAGGTTAAGTTTTTAATTGTCTTTCCTAGTTCATCTGGCAATGACAGCTTTGTCTCTTCGTTTTCATTACTTATTCCTCTTCTTTTTCTCCTTGCATTGCTTTGGCTCCGGCTTCCAGTATTGATTTTTCAGATAAGCACTACTTAGTTTGTATTTGCATCCCACCCTGAGAATGCACAAAGAAGGTTAGCTGCCCTTCTGGTGTTGGGAATAATAGCTTATTAAGCCTTATGCCCATAGTCCTACAGAGTGCTGAGCCCATAGTAGGCTTTCTGCAAATGTTTATTGATTGATTAAAGCAAATATTCATTAATTGAAAAGTAATTTTACCTTATATCAAAATATAAACTATTATTCTTACTGTACCTACATCCAAAAAGATTTTGAGGTTGCCTTTTCAAAACGTCCAAGGAGGGGCAGACTGCCATGATGGTTTTGGGGTCATACCGTGCTTCTGTCCTCTACTGACCAAGGGCCCCTGGCAGGTGTTTTAAGCCAGGAGCCCTGGGTTAATGTAAGTGAAGCTCACCCTGCTGTCTAATTCATAGGCTGTTAAAAAGTGAAAATGAAATCATGAAGGTAAAGCATTTCAGCACAGTGCCTGATGAATTGGGAATTCAGTGGGACTCACCCACCTCCAGTGTCTCATATCATGTAGCAAGGTAGGATTTATTTTCAGAATTTACAAGGTAGAGGATCTCCATTCGCAGTATTTTACCTTCACAGCAACCTTCTGAGTCAAGGAACAAGATTCTCACTTTAGGCCTGTAAGAGCTGAAGTGACCTGCCCAAGGGGGTTTCTAGGAGGAGAATTAGAGCCTCGAAGGCATGTTCTGCTTTTTATTCGGCTTTCGGGTACCGTGCTGGTGGGACCTAGAGTAGCACTTGAGTTGGTGCTGTAATACCAGTAATGCCCGCTGACTATTGGCCCTTTTTGCTCGGTGATCCTCGTTGGCTGTCTTTCTGAGATTTCATGTCTTGCAGAAGCTGGCCTCCTCTCTTACTGCCAGCGTACTTCCCTGTAGTGGTAGCATCCTTGGCTGTCTTGCCATTCCTGTCTGTGGTCCAGAAACCCTATCACCAGTGTCATTCAGGCTGTTCCCAAGAGTCAGTAGGCTTGGTATGGGTTGGGTTGGTGTGGGGGAGGGTTGGCTGAAGGTTCCCTGAGGAGTGAGTTTTTGTCTCCTCGCATGCCCTGTTGGTGTTTATGTTTTATATTTTCAGCCAAGAAACAGAGTGAATGTTAGATCAGGGGTTTAATTTAATCGTCAGCATCCCAGGAATTTTACTCATTTTTATAGATCTTTAAAGTTGCAGAGTGTGAATACAGTCTTCATAGAGTAATTAAATCTTTCTCCTTCACTTAATAGGTTAAATCAAATCTGTGATTTTTCTCAGACTCAAATTCCAAAACGGGTCTGCTCTGCCAGTAGAGTATGCATTGGCTCAGTGTTACTTCTGGGCCTGAAGGCCTAATAGTCAGTCGTCTTTTCACTAACCTGTGTATAAACAGGTTTCAGATCTGGAGTCTGCTGTTTTAAAACTAGCTTTGAGGTCCTTTCCATCCATTCTTAGATGTCTTTTATACTAAGGAGAATCAGGGGGTACTAGACTACAGGTGTCCATTCAGAGCGTGGTAGACTTTGAATCTAAAGAACTTAATTTTAGGGGCACCTGGGTGGCTCAGATGGTTAAGCATCTGCTTTCTGCTCGGGTCATGATCCCAGGGTCCTGGGATCGAGCCCCGCATCAGGCTCCCTGCTCCACGGGAAGCCTGCGCTTCTCCCTCTCCCACTCCCCCTGCTTGTGTTCCCTCTCTCACTGTCTCTCTCTCTCTGTCAAATAAATAAAATCTTTAGAAAGAAAGAAAGAGAGAGAGAGAAAGGGAGAAAGAGAGACAAAGAGAAAGGAAGGAAGGAAGGAAGGAAGGAAAAAAAAGAACGAACTTGACTTTAGAAGATACTTGGACCCTAGGGGTGCCCGGGTGGCTCAGTAAGTTAAGTGTCTGCCTTCGGCTCAGGTCATGTTCTCAGGCCTGAGACCAAGCCCCACTTCGGGCTCCCCGCTCAGTAGGAAGTCTGCTTGTCCCTCTCCCTTTGCCCCTCCCCCCTACTTGTGTGCTCTCTCTCTCTCTCTCTCAAATAAATAAATAAAATCTTAAAAAAAAAAAAGAAGATACTTGGACCCTAATTGCAAAGCCATGTATTAATTATTTTATTCAGTAAAATAAATAACCGAGGTGGTGAGGCTTGAGGAAAGGGAGTGGCTAGCTGTTGAGGGCCATTCACTTACTGCACCTAATGCACCAGACACTGAATCTGCCAGACAGTACCAGAGCTGTGACTCAGAGCGAGTCTCTGGCCTTAGGGAGCTTATGTTGTCAGGTGCTAGGCACTTTCATATGCCCTAGGGGTATGAGGACAGCATCACCTTGATGATTGACTCTCAGAGTTGTTTTTTCTTTCTTCCCTTGATTCTGCAGGGTTCCTCCTAGAGCTGCAGGCATTGGGATTCCCAAATTTGGGATGGGGGGGGGCTCTTCATCCGGAGCATTAAAGGTACTACGTGCCCTTCCCAGAATCCCCTAACGAGCTCTTCAAGTTATTTTTGGGGGGGGTGTGTGTGTATGTGTGTGTGTTGTGTGTACACGTACTTGTGTACTCACACATGGGTGGAATATGTCTGACAGGCAAGAAGATTCAGAGAGGTTAAGTATCTTGTCTGAGGTCACAGAGCAGAATTTGTTATTTTTAATCCAGGTCCTTTAACTTCAGATCCCATGTTTATAGAGTATTACGTGTCATAACTTCGTAGAGCTTTAGTTTTCTTATATAAAAAAACTGTGTGTACAGCTTGACTTATATTACTGTTGAGCAAATGAAGTTAGAACTCACTCTGAATCCTGAAAATACCACAAAACTGTGAGGTGACATTTCTTTCTTGCATTCCTTTTCAGCTCTGTGAAGTAGGAAAGCAGTGCCCACAGAGGTGGCCTTTTCTGTACTGATATAAAGAGCAACTTTAGGAGGCCTGGGTGGCTCAGTCGGTTGGGTATTTGCCTTTGGCTTGGGTCGTGATACCAGGGTTCCGGGATTGAGCCCCACATCGGGCTCCCTGCTTGGTGGGGAGTCTCCTTCTCCCTCCCCCTCTCCCGCTCCTTCTCTCTCTCTCTCTCTCTCACTCTTTTTGTCTCAAATAAATAAAATCTTAAAAAAAAAAAAAAAAAGAGCAACTTTACAGATACCTCTTTGGGAAAAAGAACTAGCCACCTTATCCTTGAAAGTGTGAATGAGCAGAATGGATAATAATGCACACTATCCTGAACCTGTGTTTTAGCCTAGCTATTTTGAGAGGAGGATCAAACTTGAACTTGCATTGGGAGTCTTGCAAAGTGAGGATTCTGATTTAGTAAGGCCTCAGATTCTGCGTTTTTAAAAAAGATTTCTTTATTTATTTGCGAGGGAAAGAGAGAGAGAGAGAGAAACAGGCAGACAACACAAGCGGGAGGGGCAGAGGGAGAGGGAGAAAGAATCTCGAGTGGACTCCACACTGAGTGTGGAGCCCAACTCGGGGCTCAATCCCAGGACCCTGAGATCATGACCTGAACCGAAACCAAGAGTCAGACACTTAACCCACTGTGCCACCCAGGTGCCCTTCAGAATCTGCATTTTTTTTTTTTTTAAGATTTTTATTTATTTATTGAGAGAGAGAGAGAATGATAGAGAGCATGAGAGGGAGAAGCAGACTCCCTGCTGAGCAGGGAGCCTGATGTGGGACTCGATCCCGGGACTCCAGGATCATGACCTGAGTCGAGGGTAGTTGCTTAACCAACCGAGCCACCCAGGCACCCTGCATTTTTTTTTTTTAATGTTTTATTTATTCATGAGAGTCAGACAGAGAGAGAGAGAGAGAGGCAGAGGCAGAGGGAGAAGCAGGCTCCCCGCCTAGCAGGCAGCCCGATGCTGGACTCGATCCCAGGACTCTGGGATCATGACCTGAGCCAAAGGCAGACACTTAACGACTGAGCCACCCAGGTGCCCCCAGATTCTGCATTTTTAATAAACTTCCAGGTGCTGCTGGTGCTGCTGAGCCATGGATAACAATTTATGAGTAGCAAGGGCCTCTCTATGGCTGTGATGGTAGTAAGCTCACAGCTGCCAGGTCTGTGTCTTCAAAGTCGACTTCACATACTTGGCATTTGGAATCTGTTGACGAAGCTCATTGGATGAGAAGGTGGTGCTTATTCATGGAGCGATATTATCAAGCAGCCACTTCTCCATCCCTGGCAGGGTTTCCAGCTTTGGATACAGCTTGACTTTAGATGGGAATGTGCTGGAAGAATTTTTTCTTACAGCTTAAAAAAAGTTCTTGGTGAATGCCAGGAGGCCCAAGAAATCCATCATTTAAAAAGAAATTCAAAGTCCCAGCACTGTATGTAAAGTCTATGGTCAGCTGGCATTCTGCACCTTCCAGACAAATCAGTCTTGTACGGAAAGCCTGCTGCCCTGGGAAGCAGGCGCGTGTACGGCCCTAGAAGAAATCACAGGAAGTAATTAAACAGAGAAGGTCAGAGAAAGAGGAAGTGGTTGTGTTGTTTCTGATGCGAATAGCATTGTTGTTCCTGGGGATCCAGATGATGGTGTTTAAGTCTTCTGGAATGCGACTGCTTGGGGATTTGATTGTATTTAAATTGTAGCCCTTTCAGTTTATTCTTTTAGACAGCAATCTAGTTAGGAAATGAATTGCTTTTAGGTCTTATCAGAAATACCCACGTGCCTAAGCAGAAGTTTTAAGCAGGGAGTTGCTTATAGCTTGGCAAATTGCACCTAAATGAAATGAATGTCAAGACTATTAGAGGTTAATTTTAGGTGTCTGGAGTTCTCCTTAATTCTCCTGATTAAACACTTTAACATAATAGTTTCCTTAATTGGAATAATGATGGAATATTAGCATGCATATTAAACCATTTACCCAAATTTGAATAGGGTTAAAATGCAAATTATCCATCACTTGTCAGTGCTTACTCTTTAGAGATGATTCCTGGTGAGAGATGGGGAAAAGACTGGAATGTGAATCTGGATGGGGCTTTCCACTTGAGGCAGCATTGCTAGGAAAGCCAAGAATAGACCAGAGGACTGAAGTAAGTGAAGGACCCTTTGTTCCCCCAAAACAGTGGTACTAAAAATACCCCAACACTTATGATAGCAAAACTGCAACATGGGGGCGGATGTGGTGGGAAATCTGAAATGAACTGATGACCCTCTGGTTGTGTCTTCATTAGCCTGTCATATTTTTCTTTGACAGGAAGGTGATGAGAGCCTAAAGACACCCCCCCCCCCCGCAGCATTTAGATACCCCATCTGAAGTCTTGGTCTGATGCCACCACCCAGCAGTTCCCAACCAAGTGTCTGAGAACCCATAAACACTACAAGTGTCTGTGAACCAAATACATAATGTCACCCATTTGTATCTATTACTCTATTTCGATGTACATAGCTGCATTTATAGAATAATAAACCATGACCTCATTAAAATACTACACAATTCACGGTGGGTGTTTGTTGTATATTTTTTCTTAACTCACAGTCATTAACAAATGCAACTATAATCCCTGAGGAGGGGAGCTTGTATCCGAATTTTCTCCCTTTGAGTGTATATACTTAGAAAATTGGGAATCCCTGTGGCCCTCCTTCCGGATGTAAGAATGTAAGTGTGGTCATTCTGTAGGGGATGCATACGCAAGAGGGTGTGTTCCTACCCCAGGGCGGATTGGTTGGAAGGCCTGGGGAAAGTAAGGGCCAAGTTTAGTTGGAGGAAGAGAAGTTGAAAATGAGTCAGGACATCTCCCCTAGAGACTTGGCATGATGTTGGATCTTCTGATTAAAGGAGGGAGTGCTGGGGGCGTGAGTCTTCTCTGTCTTCAGTTCTTGCCCTTTTTAGCTCCCGAGGTCGGCATTGTCCAATACCTGTGCTGTGAAGCTCTCGGATGGATACCAAGCAGCAAAGAAGATGGCTACCCTGTTAACATGTACAGAGCTCTGGGAGTCAGGAAACTTAGGTTCCCATTCCTTCTTTGCCACCAGCCTGCTATGTGACCTAAGATGCCGAGCTTCTCCGGACTCTGCTTTCTCATCTCTAAAATAAAGGAGTTGAATAACATAACAATATTGAAGGACTCTTCTAGTTCCAAATATTTCAGGGAGAGTTAATGTTCAAAAAACTTATTCGTATTTATTTACAAGCATAATATATATTTTTTTAATTGAAGCATAGCTGACACACAATGTCTCATTAGTTTCAGGTGTACAACATAGTGATGCAGCAGCTCCGTACCTTATGCTGTGCTCACCACAAGTGTAGCTGCCATCTGTCACCCTACAACACCATTACCTGTATTCCCTATGTTGTACCTTTCATCTCTGTGACTTATTCATTCTGTAACTGGAAGCCTGTATCTCCCACTCCCCTTCACCCTTTTGCCCATCCCCCCACCCCACCTCCCTCCGCAACCACCATTTTGTTCTCTGTGTTTTATGGGTCTGTTTCTGCTTTGTTTATTTTGTTTTTTAGATTCCACATATAAGTGAAATCATTTGCTATTTGTCTTTCTCTGTCTGACTTATTTCACTTAGCATGACATCCTCTAGGTCTATCCATGTTGTTGAAAATGGCAAAATCTCCTTCCTTTTTATGGCTAATATTCCATGGTGTGTGTGTGTGTGTGTGTGTGTGTGTGTACCACATCATCTTTATCCATTTATCTATTGATGAACACTTGAATTGCTTCCATATCTTGGCTATTGTAAATAATACTACAATGAATATAGGAGTGTGTATATATCTTTTTGAATTAGAGTTTTGTTTTCTTTGGGTAAATCCCCAGTAGTGGAATTACTAGATTGCATGATATTTCTATTTTTAATTTTTGTGAGGAACCTCTATGCTGTTTTCTATAGTGGTTGCACCAATATACATTCCCACCAACAGTGCGTGAGTGTTCCTTTTTTTCCACATCCTCGCCAATATTTGTTATTTCTTGTTATTTTGATACTAGCCATTCTGACAGGTGTAAGGTAATATGTGGTTTTAAGTTGCCTGATGATTAGTGATTTTGAGCATCTTTTCATGTGTTTATTGCCACAGAATTCTTTTTTAAAACAGAGAAAAATACAAAGCAGAAATTAAAATACTTCTTGTTGCACCAGTCAGGGAAGAGTTCACTTTCAATGGGGTGGGTCTTGAATTTTAGAGAACTCAGGTAGGGATGGTGGTGGTATTTTGTGGGGAGGCACAGGTCAAGCCATATAGGGAGGAGGCATCTCTTGTCCAAAGCTTTCTTCCACAGGTAGAAAACTCCTTTTCTAGGTTTATGCTGGGGGAGCTCAGAGAAAGAGCTGGTTGAGTTGGCTGAGATTAACTTTAGAAGTTGAGTGCCAGGCTAACAAAGCACGTCTTTGGACATTTGTTCTTTAGGTAGGACAGAGCTGTTTAAGATTTTGAAACAAAGAGGTGATGATGTGATATGTTGGTAAATTCAAATTAGTTGAACTAGTTAGAGAGTGCAGGCGAGGCTGGAGTCAAGGAGGCTGCTAATAATTGTTGCTTTGCCATACCTGGGCAGGACTTTTCTCTCTGGCCTTAATGGAATGCAGTAGGTATTGCAGTAAAAAGTTTTGTCCCAAGGAGGGTGTCGTTATGCTTATTGGAAGATGGTCAAATGTGCTGTGAAATTCAGAACATTACTTTGTAGATCAAACTTACAGTTTGGGAATAACCCAAGTAAGTGTTTTTTTGTTTGTTTTTACTATTGTTACTTCTGCAGAAACACAGCACTGATCTGTTGAAATTGCCCTTGTGATGCACAGGATATATTGCCCTTCCTCAGTAGAGTAAAATGGTTGCAATTAGGTCATAAAATTATAGAACTGGAGAGGATCTTAGGAAAATACCATCTCGGCTCCCTTCTTTTACATGTAAATCGCAGTCCAGGGAGGTCGAATGAGTATACTGGGGTCACCACGCTAGTCTGTGATTTGGGATATGTCAGTGAGCAGATGTCATCTAGCCTTGGTTCCAGTCCTGTTTTGGGCACTATGTTAAACATTCATGACAATTGCTGTCTTCAAGTTGTGGAACCCCCAGGAGACAGGATAAAGATGGTAGAAATAATTCGGGTTAACGTGGTCCATGTAGATGGTGAACCATCAACACTGAACAGATTGCTAGCTTTGGTCAGCTCTTGTGCAATAGGTTGCAATGGATGAGCTTGCCAAATGCTGTCCCTGTGTGGCTCACCTGCAGACAGCAGGTAGGAGTCCTGAGGTCTGACTTCCACGTGTTGTGTTTCAGGGACAAAAGGGTTAGGAGTAGAGAAAGAGGAGGGCCTCTTTCAGCTTGCCCTTCTGGGAGAGAGGAGATGAGCCCTTAGATGAAAAATTGAAATACATGTGATGTTCCAAGGTTTTTGCCCCTGGGCACCAGCAAGAAAGTTTTGAAACATTACCTCTGCTTGTTCTTCCTCCCTAGCTCCAGTGCCTTCTGTTCTCCCCATGTGTTTGCTTTTGATGTTAACTGCCAAGGCAATGTGGTAATAGACAGCAGGAAGTAATATTTGATATGCAGTCTCGTGGGGTGGGGGTAGGTGGATGCCAGGATGGGAAGGGTGGCGGTTTTGGCACATTAGTGTGAGAACACTGCATGCTTCTAAGCCAACAGGTGCTGTTACAGCTAAGGAGGGAAGGAAACAGTTGACCACCTGGTCATATAAGAGCATTTTTATGGTAGCTTTCTACTTTAAGTTTTTGTAAGGTCACTGCCCCATAGGTTGAACCCAGATAAAGTTGGGATTATCCTCTGTACCAAACACAGGTAGTGTTGTAGCCAAGGGCTTGTAGACACCTAGGCTTGAGGAAGAATGAAAATAATTTCCAAACCAAGACACTATCCCCATGAGCCAACGGTCCCACAGACAGGCTGGGAGGACACACTCTACTTTGCCACAGTGAAACTTAATCCATTTCCCATTCCTGCTTTGAAACCATAGTCTTCAGTCAGGACTCCCCCTGGGATAACAAGATTTCTACTGCTTGTGTAGTATAGGAAACTTGTATTTTTAAAAACTTTCTTTCTCTTGGGCTTCTATCCACCCCTCCCTTTTGTTTCTTCTTGTTAATCCCCTTCAGCTGGGCATTCTTCTCATTCATAAAGTAAAAGGGTCCCTTGTGAGCCTGAAGATTCCCATGTGGAGTTTCAGGCTCCTAGTTCAGTGCTTTTGGATCATCCAAACCATGTGGGTTGTTTGGTTGTAAATGATGGATCCCCCTTCCACATTCCTCTTATTCCACAATGAGCAGCACAGCAGTGACCAGGAGAATTAGACAGGTGTGGACCACCCACCACCCCTGGCATGCAACCTGAAACAGACCTCCCCCCAACCCCAACTGTCCTAACAAGGACAATTTATCAATATAACAAGAGGCCCTAAGGGTGGAGCATATCTGGGGTTGGTTTAGGATGCATGGCCCTTCCTACTTTCCAGTCTTAAACCTTTCTCATCCCTAGATGAATTGAATTCGAATTTCACCTCCACTCTGTGTGTCATTATTAAAGTAATAATTCTAACACGCCTTAGACTAATCAGGATTTGGAAGAGGGGAAGTGGGGAATGCCCAACCAAACCTAGAGGGTCGTAACCAACCAAGATGGCTAGGGAAAATTTTCTCTTTTTAAAGATCCTGGGTGACAGATGTTAACTAGATTTATTGTGGTGATCATTTCACAGTATATACAAATATCGAATCATGTCATACACCTGAAAGTAACATAATGTTATATGTCAATTATATCTAAAAAAATAAATAAAGACACCCCCCCCGCACCTCCCCAGCTTGTCACTACCATTAATTTATCCTACTGTGCCGTCTTGGAGGGTATTCAGAAGGCAACACACCTCCATATCTGTAAATGGGAATGTTCTGAGAAGTGTTCCTCCTCCTTTTCCCTTCTCTCTTGATTCCAACTCATTTAAGTTGGATAACAAATCATTATTAAGGGAGGAAGATACCAAATTAATGGTACATGTGAAGCGAGATCATAAGAGACAAAAAATAAATTCTAATTGCTGATCCAAGAGGTCTTTTATTTAATAAAAAAATTCTAAAGCATATGAAAACTCACCTACAGCTGCCCAAAATTATGACTGTTTTTTATTATTTTTAAAAAAGGTTTTGCTAAAACCTTGAGCACCCTATTAACTTGGTGATGTAATGCAGTTGCTTTTAGGATACATGTTTGGCTATTTTAATAGTTAAAGTAGTAAATATAGGTTTTGTTTTGTTTTCTTTAGTGGAGTGGAACCAGTTATTTTGCAGGAAACAAGAATAGTTTTTGCATTTGATTTTTGAATGCAAAAATCAACGTGAGACCGTTATTTGCTCGAATTTAAAGGAAAATAAAGTTATAGAATCATATGCTTTTGCCTAGAAATAAAAATACAGTGACTTAAAACAGATGTCTCTGACAAACACTGATGCCAGGTTTTAAGATTGTAGCTTGTCACCCAGAACTAGGAGAAAATGGGACACAGTCTTGAACAACAATGTAAATGTACTCAATGCCACTGAACCATATGCTTAAAAATGGTTAGAACGGTAAATTTTATGTTATGTATATTTTGCCACAATTAAAAAAAAAATCAAACCAAAAAAAAAAAATGGGACTGAAGTCAGCTAATGGCTTAATAAGAACTCCAGAAAAATGGCAGCTTGAGCATGACCGTCTGGGCCTGTGCACCTCAGACTCTGAATCTTCTATTTAGAATCCTCTTGTAGATTGCTCGTTCCCGGTCTACCCTTAGTGCCCTACATCCCCTCTCTGCTCCTCCCCTCAAAAAAGCTCCCTTCACGGAAGTTTGAGGCAGATGAATTTGAATTTGAGATTATTCCAGCGGCACTCAGTCGTGTGGCTTCTAAAGGTTCCTGCATTTCTTTCTAGACTAATGTGTCTTTTTTTTTTTAAGATTTTATTTATTTATTTGACAGAGACAGCGAGAGAGAGGGAACACAAGCAGGGGGAGTGGGAGAGGGAGAAGCAGGCTTCCCGCGGAGCAGGGAGCCCGATGCGGGGCTCAATCCCCGGACCCTGGGATCATGACCTGAGCCGAAGGCAGATGCTTAACGACTGAGCCTCCCAGGTGCCCCCTAGACTAATGTGCTTGACAAGGGGTTGGAATCTCTGAGAAAGGGCTAAAGATCCAAACAGCTTTGCCAGGAGCGCTACCACCACCACTGGTCTTGATTTTGGGTGGTGGGGCAATGAGCCCCTCCCAGCCAGGGAGACCAGGGTTGAGGGTCAGCTCATTACAGAGTGACCAACCGATATGGCCTTGGGCAAGCACTTGGCATCCAGAGAGCCTCCGTGCTTCTCAGGTAGAACAAGAATGCTGATCCGGATGTTGTGACAACCATGTGGGATAATGATGCAAAAAAGTGTGCTAACACACGTGTAAAAAGCAAACAAGCCAGTCTGCCCTTCCTCCTTTCCCCTATTTGGAGACCAGCAGATTGCTAAACTGGCGGGTGAAATTAAGAATCACTTAATTCAGACGTGTGAGAGTGAATGTGTGCCATAGTGCACGGCTGTGAGGAAACAACCTGCTCCTTGACAATGTCAGGCCCTTTTTTGGTGTTTTTAAGAGTTGATGTTTCTCTCTTTATGTAGTTTTACTAGTAGCATGTTGGTGTAAATTGGATTGTTAGCATTTCTGAGGTGGCGTGCCCCTAGAGTGGGAATATTGGCAACTTTTTATATAGATTTTGTGAATTTTTCAATAAACTACACAGTAACTCTTACCAACAAGTACTCATTCTTGATTGTTGAAAATTTATACTCATTCATAAACTGTTTATAGATTTGACACTTGCTGGCCTTGGGAAAACTTAAGTCACCACATCACCACATTTGATACTTAATTTGGTAATCTCTGTGTCCACTAGAAAAAACAAATGTTATAATGAGCTGCTGTGATAAGCTCTTGGGGATAGGGTTATTCATGGTCGAGGGCACAGTTGTCCATATGAAAGTACCCCCCCCTTTTCCTCCCCCTCCCAGGATTGAAAGGATCTGAAGATCTTACCAATTCAGGGAGCTGAGAAGCATGCCCTGTTCCACCACGCTGGATGGCCCTTCAGTTTCTACTTGGACACTTCTGTGATAAGGACCCCGCGTGCCCAGTGACTTGGGCATGCAGCTCTGATTGTCGGCGAGTTCTTCTATGGAACCACTGTCCACAGCAGTTCTGACCGCCCTGCTGATACATGAAGGCAGTGCTTGCTGTCTTCTGTTGGCCAGGCATTATCCCAGTGTCCTTATCAGTGTTCAGGTTCAACCCTCTCTCTCATAAAATGGGGGCCCAGAATTGGAGGTGCTTTTCCAGATGCAGCCGACTCTTAGACATTGTGATATTTGCCTCTCTTCATGCAGTCTAGGGTGGTGGGGGGCCATGGTCCGTATAAAGGCACCAGGCTGTTTGCATCAAAAATGCATGCTGCCCATGCTGAGCCTGACGCTGGATATATTGGTCACCCTCAGCTGCTGTGGGCTTTAGAGCAGTAGACCTCTGTCCCTGTGACAGGGCAAAAGGGAGGCCCTCTTTGTGCTAGCCTGAGCACTTAGGTATCCTCTTGGCTCTTGGTGTGCTGGGCGCAGATAGGGACGAGCATTCCCTCCTTTCCCGAAGGAAATCTCCACTTCTAGGTGAGGTACTCTAGTGTTTTGTATTCCCTGGATGGTATTCTCTGGCACGGGTGCAGAAGGACAGGCAAGGAGGGGAATGAGCTGCTAATAGCATTGAAATTGGTGTTTCTCAAAGCTGGTCCTGGGCCACCTAGTCCATCTGTAGTCTAGCTGGCTGGTTAAAAATGCACATGTCTGCAGCCCCCCCACCCCCACCCCCAGACGTCCTGGATCAGCCTCTCTGGGGTATGGCCCAGGGAATCTGCATCTTTGAAAAGCTCCCCAGGTGATTCCTCTGACTGCAAGCCAGGAGATCCACTTCCTAAATTGTAATTACATCCTTGATGTTCATTTTCCTAATTGTCCAACTACTGAGTACTCAGGAATCTTAAAGGCCACCTTTGAGCCTTACTCCAGCCACCCAGTGCTTTTAATAGTTCCTGAGTATGTGTTTACACAATCTGCATTTTATGAAGTCCATAAAGACATATTTACCCAACAAGTCACCAAAGGCGCTCCAAAGGTCAGTTTTCCTCGACTTCTATGAAAGGTTCTTAACTCAAAGTCAATTAACACCAAGATAGACACCAATTAAGGCAAGGAAGTGAGCTGTTGAGGCCAACATTCCATCCGTAACTTTTGTCCCCTGTTGTAGCTTAGTTTTACAAGTCACGTCACATAACCTCTACACGTGTGGCCAGTTGCAGCATACAGGTGAACGTGCCATTTGTCATGTCATCGTGTGGGAGTGTGTTTAAAAGCATGTAATTTAAGTAACTATGAAAGGATGCCATGTTAGCACTTTTGCAGCTGACCGACTCGCCCTCCCCATGGCAAGTGGAGGGGAGATCGCAGGAAGGCTAGGGAAGAAGGGCAGGGCCACTCAGGCTTCTGCAGTGTTGCTTTCAGAGCCTGTGGTCCAATGAGTCTTGCCTGGGTCCGGAGCTAGGTCCAGAGCTGGGATTTCCTCGTTTCCAGAGAACAGTTCCTCAGAAGAATTGCAGGAAGATTAGTTGAGATAATGTGGATCACGTGCTTCACACAGCGCCTGGTACATGGAAAGCAATCAGTTTAGAAATGGGCATCTCCTGCAGCTGATGATGATGATTATAACAAATTGACGACCCTGAGAGAGAACAAGCCCTTTAAGTTAGCAGTTGCAGTAGGTCAGGAGCCTCTGTTGGCAGATTTTCCCCAGTGAAGGCTCAGGGAAGCCTCAGGTCCTCCTGCGGCGGCTGGGACCGCATCCCGACACCATCTGGGCACCGCACACTGACAACCATTCCTCGGGGGAAAGGTATGGAAGTGCAGCAGGCTCCTGGTTTCACCGGAGACTCCGTGCGTGACGTTTTTCAACCTAACTTCTTACCTATAAAAGCCCCATCCTTAGGAGGAAAAAGCTAGTTCCTCTTTTGATTTGATTTGGGAACCATTTTTAGTTAGGTTAAGAACTGGGATGGGGAGTACAAACAGTGATGTGAAAAGAGCCTCTGCCTGAGAAGGTATACCAGATGCCACCAGCGTGCCGAAGAGCCCAGCGTGGGCAGGGAGGAGGGACCGCCGGTGCAGGCTACGTGCAGATTCCCTGGCATCAGCACATGAGTTAGAACCCTTTTTTCATCCCCACATTTAAAATTATTATTAGTCTTCATCAGGAAACAAAATTCCCATTACTAGAGGTGAGGCTCTTTATTCTTTTTTTTAAATGATGTCCAAGGTGCGTATTGCTCAGAGCTACGTTATAGGAAGGCAGTAGGGGCTTCTTGGTAAAAACCAGAGGATTTAGACCAGTGCTGTCCAGTAGAAGTACAATGTGAGTCACGGAAGTCGCTTTCGATGTTCTGGTGGCAGTAAAGAAAAAATTAAATACGAACAGGTGATTTTAATTTTAATTCAATACATCTAAATTATTTCAACATGTAATCAGTATTAAAAATTAGTGCAATATTCTGCATTTTTTTGCCTATCACGTCTTTGAAATGCAGTGTCTTCCACTTGCACCACATCTCATGGGGCCGGGCTGTTTGCAGGGCTCGTGGCCACATGTGCCCAGTGCCTGCTGTGAGGTGGTGCACCTCTAGCCTAAAGCACACCCAGCTGTGGACTCCACTCTGCTGCTTACTAGCCGCGAGACCGGGGCTAAATTAACTGAACTTTTCAAAGCCTCACATGTAAAAAAGGGACCACAGTACCTACTTTTCTGGGCTGTTTTTTTAATTCAAATGATGTATGTACATAAACTGATGGGTCTGTGAAGAGGTGCTCTGTCAATAGCATCTACGAATTTTGAGATAACCACTGTGTGTTGTGTAGGGTGTGGCTGAAAAGTGAAGGCTGATTATGAAAGTCAATTGTAGGGCGATATCTGTGGGCCGAAGAAGAATTTCAAAAAATCTGACCCGGTTCCTGGGCCTCTGGCCTTGCATCTTGTACGCAAGCATTGGCAGGGGGCTCGGGTTCTGGTCAGTGCAATTTGTCTAGCGCTCTGTGACCAGTTCAGAGAAGAAGGCGGACGGGGAATCGCGGTGGCATCATGAAAACGGTCTCCGCCTCCGAGGCGGGGCAGCCGGTTTCAAATTCTGACTGCCCTTTATAGTGCATTTTTCATCTTTCCAAACTTTGGCATTTTCGTCTCTTAAATGGTACTAATCCTAGGAGGCTTGTGAGGATTCAGTTAGACACAGCACATGACAATCTGCTGTGGCGTCTGGCACATCGGAGGTACCTAATACGTGAATGTGACTGGCTTCCAGAAAGCAGTTCCATCTTGTCGACGGGGCCTAAGGGCTGAACAGAAGGGAAGGATCATGCCCCTCTGGTAAGCAGCTCGAAAGAGGGAACCAGCAAGAGAAGAGAGGGGCGCCTACAACTGGTCTTGTGAGAAACTATCCAACTATCTCTGGAACTGAAAGCACACTGATTAATCCTGTCTAAGCCAAGTGAATGTGCGTGGAGGATCTAGAACTCCTCATCCATTTGGTTCATTGAATACTGAGATTCTCCTAGGCTGTGCCAAGGATTTGTGACTATGCAGCGTTCCGAAGGGGCTCTGGCAAAGAAACAGGAAATAGGAAGAGAGGGGGCACGGCCTGGGTGGGTGGCGTATCGGGGAGTTACCCTCCACACACGGGCTAGGTCATAAACATTTTGATAACATTTTTTTTTTTTCCTGTCCCTTTTAGTCCTCTGGCTTCCTTACCCGGCTTTCAGTAATTTTGTTTTTCTGGAGAAGAAAATGACTACTAGAGCGTTGCACTTTCTTGTGTTAGTAGTATTTGAAGACACTCCCAAGAATCAAAGGGAGAAATGTTCTCAAAATGGAGTTCTGGGGTTACCTGTGTCCCTAAGGTGAAGCATGAGGGGATGCGATGTCTTCAGAGATCCAAGGACAGACAAGTGAGTCAGCCAGCCAGAGAGAATAAATGCAAGTTGATCTTTTGATTTAAGCAAACCAGACACCAAAATCTAGATTTGCAAAGCACATGAATGCGGGTGTGTGTGACAGTCACTGTACACAAAGACTCAGCATAAAATTGCTTTAAATAGGCAGCACCCCCGCCCCCAGCCTTGAGCTGCGAGAAACTTTGCATGCTGTGTATCCACCTCTTTGATTTATCAGCAGCTCTCTTGCATCTGTGGCCACATAGCAATAGATGAGAGCCCCTTTGCACGGCATCTTTACTTGATGAGGATAATTTAAATGGCCCAAAGATTATCGTTTGATAGTTTTTCACTGCATGCGGGGTTTTCCTTAAATTCAGGCGTAGGTATTAATCCTATTCTCCCCCCTACCACCACCACACACACATACAGATGTGTAGCCACCTCAGCTGTTAAGCTGTGATTTGTGAGTTTTCTCATGGTCCGCTCACATTAGCTGTGAGGTCAGAGACTTTCCAGGGTGGGACTTTGAGCTATGAATAAAGGAGCTGAGTGCCCCATTTGAGAAAGAGACTGAACTTTCCACTGCCCCAAGTAGTGTCCAGTGACTTGGAATAGAAGCCCGTGTGAGCCGCCCCGGCAAGTGGCTTGGTGGAGAGCCCTGCCTCACTTGTGGGTCTGAGCTCTCAGGAAAGGTGGATCTTATCTCGAAGGAAGTGGTGGCTCCCTTTATCAGGCCATTCTGGCAGAACAGGTTTGCTCCCAACAAAGGAGAATTTGATGTTAACTATTTCTGGCCTGTCTCTCACCTGCAGCCAAGGAGGGCTGATTTGCCTAGCCCAGAAAAGGTGAAATGACACATTCTGAAGTGTGTGGTGCTACCTGCCCCCAACCTTCCATCCCCTGTCCACAAGCCCCCCCCCCCAGAGATTAAAAAGTCAGGACATTTCAGGTGCAGTTCACAGACAGTATAAGGACCAACTTCGTTTCCACAACCATTTAGGCCCCTGTCACCGTCTCTCTAAAAGCTTCTCGCAGTCTTGGAGACAGACGGGTGCACAGACAGGAGCAGATAGAACATTGGGTCCCACCAAGCAAAACTAGGCTCTTGCATCTAAGGGAAGGAGGAAGGGGGCACATGGCTGGTGTTGCTGTTTTTAACATTTCAACTGATTATTCTTGACCACCATGAAGAGAGAATAATAAGAAGGGTGTTGGAGGATTAGAAAATTTGTAGGTTTGGGTGGAGAGGACTAGGAAATCCTGTTTTCTCACATTTTCTCTGGGGGTGCAAGTTCAGGGTTTGCTGCTGCTGGGATGGTGTTTGTGGCTCTGGCATTTTGCCCAGGGCTGAGGTGCTTGCTCTCCTGACTTAAGGTCAGCGTTAGCAGCTCCAGGGAGTGTCCATCAACAACATCTCGACTGGAAGCACCATGTTACAGATGAAGATCCTGAGGCTCGGGAGCTAAACCCAGGTCACACAATTGCGTAGCGAGAGTGTGGTTGGCCTGGTTGTTTTCTCTTCCCACAGGGATCATCCAGATGAGTGCCTGGGAGAAAGGGATGTGCGCTGCTGTCCATCGCAGGGGTCAGCGGGGGGGATTCGGTAGGACTTTGGAAGAGTTCCTGAAGGAAAGGGCAACAGTCACTCTGCAAAGAGGTCCTGGGCCTCCTCAAACAGGAGTGCCCTTGGGGGGTAGGGGGAGAGGAGGAGGAGGAGGAGGGTGGATGAGCCTGAGGACTTGTGGAGGAGCTCAGATGTAGCTGCTTAAATTAGTTCAAAGTGAGAAATGTAATTACTATACTTGCTCCAACCAAATGTCTGAACATTGTTATAAAATGAGGTGTAATCACAGAAGAGAAGATTGCAGTGCGGCATTACTCCCACAAAATAGCCTTTTGTGTTCTCTGGAGCCCTGTGGTGCTGATTAATCTTTTGGGGGTGTGTTGAAGTCCCATTAAGTTCAGGTGTGTGTATTGGATATAATTGGGGGAGGGGGGCAGTTTTGTTCCTGCTCATTTGGACAGTCATTCACAGTTTGCATCTGTGACAAGTTTGTGATGAAGGAAAAAAGAATCACCATTAAACATTTTAGTGCAATATTTGAGGCCAGAATAAACTAAGATCTAAGCAAGAGGAAAAACCGAGGAAGATGTGTGGCACCTGGCCCTCTTTAACTGCTATTTGAGTGATGAAAGATGAAACAGGTACTTGGGTGACTCCCTGGACCAGTATCTTGTCCACCGAGCCGAAAGTGCTTTAAGGAGGCAAATGGAGCCCCAATTCTGCCGTTTGTTAGTCATGTGACCTGGAGAAGCTGATCAACTCCAAGCCTTCTTATTTCTCTTCTGGAAGATGGGCCAATGTATGCACAGTGACATGAGATAACTCCTGGCACAGAAGAAAGCACAAAGTAAATATTAGCAAGCTGCCATTATCGTCATTATTCTGATCATGTTTATCGTGTTTCTGCCACATGTGTAACCAAAGAAAGTGGAGAACGCAAGGTCTGTTAGGGAGCGCATGGCTGGAGCTAAGTGAGGTTGGTCCAACAGAGGTTCCTCCAGAGGTTTCCCGGGCCAGGTGTTGGGGAGGGAGGGATTTGTTTGGCAGAAGGGAAAGGTGATGATGTTCAAGCTGGGGAGGTGGTGCATGGGACGACTGAGCTGTGTGCATTTATAAGAAACGGACACACGGTTTTGTAGACCTAAAAACCTGTACTCTTTGATAAAGGTGGCTTCTCTGTGATCTTGTGTTCCCAAACTTGGATCTGTTGACTCTCTAGCTCCCCAAAGCCTGAGGGTCCATTCTGTGCATAGTAGGGTTTATTTAGTTCTGAGAGGTCAGGGCATTGGCCTGGTTTGTTCGTCGTGTGCAGTGCCTGGCATGATAGGAGGCCGGCAGCATCTGCCAAATGAACGAATAGGGGAACAGTATGAATGACTATCTACATTAAATTATACATGTTCCTTGAGAAACTCCCTGAGAAAGTTGCCATTACCGAAACTGTTTAGCCATCCAATAAAGAGAGGAGAAAGACTTTTAAAACATTTCGTTTGGTCATAGTTAAGTTGTAGAAACTTGTTTTTATACCTACTCACCATGCAGTTTATTAATATACTTAATATATGTGATTAATTTTGCGAGTATATTTGATTACAGATTTTAACTTCATTTGACAGGGTTGCCTGCCTACACACAATCCTTAAAACAATTAAGGGGAGCATGAACATCCCTTTTTCAGAAACTGATTATGCTGCTGCTTCTGAAGTCGTGTTGGTATTCACCTGATGATCACAGTGCGCAACCAGTGCTGGGAGGCGCCTGGGTGGCTCAGTCGGTTAAGCGTCTGCCTTCGGCTCAGGTCATGATCCCAGGGTCCTGGGATCGAGCCCCACATCGGGCTCCCTGCTCCGCGGGAAGCCTGCTTCTCCCTCTCCCACTCCCCCTGCTTGTGTTCCCTCTCTCGCTGTGTCTCTGTCAAATAAATAAATAAAAATCTTAAAAAAAAAAAAAACAGTTTCGGGACGTCCAGGCCTCCTAGACCCGGAGCTTTGCTGTGCATGTGCATCACCCGGGGGTTTGACTAAGCTTTGGGTTCCCAGTCAGCCCGTCTGGAGTGGAGGGGCTCAGGGTCTGCGTTGCTAGTAAGTTGTTAGATGCCATTCCTGTTGCTCTCTCGGGACCATACTTTGAGTAGCAAGACTTCAATTTGTATTATTTTGAGGCTTTTCTTTGTGTTCTAAAGGTGTCTAGCATATCTTCTTCTAAATGTTGACTTTTATACTTAATTTCTTCTGGAAATAGCTGTTTCCTTAGAAGGGCTATTGTTTGGTTCGCCTGTGGTTAGTACGGCACAGCCAAGTGTAGCTGCTCCGAGAAGCTTGGACATTGTAGGATTCCCTGTAAGCCTTTAGTGAAGGCTGATGTTTTATATTTGGCTTTGGGGAATTATTTGGGCTTTTTGGATGTAAATCAAATGTTACTTGTTGCAGTGTTTGGCAACAGGTATGGATTGTGCCAATAAAATTCTTGGGCAGAAGTGTAAAATGCCCCAAACATGGTAGATTCATTTCTGCTTCTCAGTTTTTGACCAAATGTGCTCATCATTGTCTAACTTTTTTTAGTTGATACTGAATCACACTTTCTGGAGTCTTGCAAAAGAAAAACTAGTTACAATTCTTTGCATAGCTGTACCATGCCTATTGATTTTAATAATTTCTGAATTTTTAGAGCATTTCTTCAGATGCAGCTACTTTGTGGGACTCCATTACTCTAATTCAGGCAATAATATAGGTGTGAGTTTAACTTCCAGTTTGTCTTAAGATGCTGTGATTGCATAGTGAACTATGATAGGAATTACTGTTCATTCACTAGTGAGGCTTCACCCGCTTTGGTGCTGGGGGCTCAAACCTGCCCCCTTCTCCTTTTTTCTCTCTAAGAGAGAGAGGCTTGCCTGAGTGGTATCTAGTCCAATGGCTTTGCAGACTGTCTGTGTGCAGATGACTCAGATTGATTTCTCCAGGCTGGCCATTCCCAGAACTCCAGATGTGTCCAAGTATCACCACATGGAGGTCTAGGATGCATCTAAACTTAAATATCCAAAACAACTTCTGATCCCTGAAAAATGGGCATCCCACTCACCCAACCTTCCCTGTCTTGACAAATGACACCACCATTCCCTCAGTGGTCCAGGTCCCAAATCTCATGGTATCTTTGATCCCACTTTCCTGTATTGCCTGTTTGCATCTAATTCATCAACAGAGTGGTTGTTCCTTCGTGACAAAATAAAATTGAACTTTTTTCCTCTTTGCAGTTACCTCCCTTGGTCAGGCTGCACGATCTCTCCCCTAAAGCACTGCTGGAGCCCTCTGGCACTCTACCTCACTCTTGCCCTCTGTATAATACGTTTTCTGCAGAGTAGTCAAATGATCTTTACAGAAACCACATTGTTTCATGTCTCTTGTTCCCTGGAAACTTCTGACCCGCTTTACCAATCCCCGGATTCTTTCGTTGGCCTGGATCGATCATTCTCCTCATTTGGTACCATTCTCTTGGAAGCAGGCCAGCTCTTTTCTTGTCTCCGGGTTTTTGTATTGGCCATTCCCTCTGACTGAAATGCTGTTCCTCCTGCCTTTCCCATCATTGGCTCCTTCCTCATAATTGTATCTTGAGTTTAAATGTCAGCTCCTCTGGGATGCCTTCCCTGACTCTGGTCACGCTCTTACCTCATCCAGTTTTAAATCTGTGCAGGATTTAATCACTGTCTGTTGAATTACACGTTCATGGTCTGTCTCCCTGTCCATGAGCAGGAACCTCCTCTGTCTTTTCTCTAGTGTGTAATAGTGCTTAGAAAGTGCCTGAATACAGTGGAATCTCAAGTATTTTTGACTTTATCTTGAATGCAGAGAACTTTAGAGTTCTACCAGCATTGGTGTTTATTTACTACTGTTGGGGCAAAAAGTAAAATAATAAACATAATCATTTCTAAGGATTTTTTGCTTTGTTTTGTTGTAGTATAAAGAAATTTCCAGAGTATATCCGAAGGTGAGGTCCTGCAGCTGCAGGTCTGCATAAAGCAACTGACCCTCCTAGTGATGTCTGAGCTCCTAGGAAACCAGTGTGCCTTTACAGTTACCTTGGGAAAAAAAAAAATTAGCAGATGTTTGTGTGTTTTAATCCTCTGAGTTGCAGTTAATGATCTGTGGGTGAGGGGCGCCTGGGTGGCTCAGTCGGTTAAGTGTCTGCCTTCAGCTCAGGTCATGATCCTGGGGTCCTAAGATCAAGCCCCGAGTCGGGCTCCCAATTCTGTGGGGAGCCTGCTTCTCCCTCTTCCTCTGCCTGCCGATCCCCCTACTTGTGCGCTCTCTGTCAAATAAATAAATAAAATCTTAAAAAAAAAAAAAAATCTGTAGGTGGTCTAAATGTTTGCATTTAGTTAATTAAAAATATTGACCCACTGTTTTTGGCAAATACTTCTTGAGCTCTTGCTACTTGTAAGTCTTTATATTTGATGCTAGAAGGGGAAAAAATGGTAGGAGACGTGGTGACCAACCTTGTAATTCTGCTTGTAAACATTTAGTTGTTGACTTCTGGTTGAATGTAGTAAATTGAACAAGTGTATAGATCTCTGCTTCCTCCCAAAGCTCTAATAAAATGACATAAGGAATAAAAACAGTATAAACCCAGAAACCTCCCAGAGAGATATCAGCCAAATTTTGCAAGATGGAATGGCGTGAATGCTGATTTAGCAGAGTGGAGAAAGCTGAAACCGAACTGCGTGCCTGGGTGGCTGGTGCAAAGTTGGGGGTGGGATAGATGGAAGTTTTTGCTACAGAATCTGAAAGGCAGGGTTTCCAGATGCAGCCTGAACTAAAAACAGGGGTAGAAAAACATTGCATCAGAGCAAGGGAGAAAGCAAGAGAACACCATGAAATTGAGGGAATAGGGTCTAACACAGAAACAAAGGGAAGAAGCCCCAGCAATGTAGCTACACATTTAGGTCCTAAGAGCAACCTTTCTAGATGGTGGGGATGCAGGACAGGTGGTCCCAGAAGGGATGGCACTAAGAGCAAAAATGCTTTTGATCCTATCAAGAGAATGTTCTACAGCTCTGGCCCAGTTTGCAGATGAAATAGTCCTTAATATATAGAAAACTAAGCACGAGGTGGCCATTTTTCATGTAGGAATAAAAAGTCAAGAAATATGACTACCGAATTTTACAAGGTCAGCTCTAAATAAATATTTATACCAGTGTATCACCAAATCTTGATTTAATTAAAATGTCCTATAACTATTCAAGAAAGCATGAGGAGGAGAATTGTGGAGGAACCAGGGTGACGGAAGAGTGCTAAACCTGAGAAAGCCAGTAGATAGGTGCTAATATTGATGTCACAAGGGTTGTGCATCGGTGGCTTTATTGGACAAGTATTCACACCTGTACCCTCTACCATGTTGGGCATGGGCCTGTCAGGGGCTATTCCTTTGGAGGAAGAGACGTGTCTAAAGAAATCTAGCTAAGACTCCTACCTTGAAGAAGTTGGCAATCTAGTTAGAAAGGCCAGAGTCGGGGTGTCTGGGTGGCTAAGTCGGTTGAGCGTCGGACTCTTGGTTTCTGCTCAGGTTGTGATTTCGGAGTTGTGAGGTCAGGCTCTGTGCCCAGTGCCGAGTCTGCTCGAGACTCTCTCAGCCCCTACCCTACTCCCTAAGCTGGCCCCCAACCCCCCCCCCCGCCCCCGCTCATGTGCTCTCTCTCAAATAATAAGTCTTTAAAAAAAAAAAAGCTAGAGTCTGTGAATTAAATATAATCATGTTACCTTATATTGGGAGCAAAGGGCCAAAAAAGGTGACAGAAACATTGTAGGAATTTGATGGAGGGAAAGAGGAGATTATCTTGGTTTTGGCAGTTCAGAGAAGCTTCAAGAAGAGAAAGGAATTGAGCTTTGCCTTGATGGATTGGTAGGGTTTGGATAAAAAGGAGGTAGATCCAAGCCCATTCTGGTTGCCAATGAGAATAGTTAACCTTGTCATTTATTCATTATGATGGTCGTGAGGGCTGGGTTTATTATTTGGCACTGTCATTGGCTGATTTCTGGCAGGACTGGATCATCTTCAGGATTCTCATCAGTGTTGGGCTTCTGACCAAGTCACATACGATCATATAAGCTGGTGAATGGGGGTGCCAAGATGCAATGTGCATCTATTTCTCTATCAGAATTTTTCTACTAAGTGTTTCATTCAAAACAAAAAGTCAAGTTCTTTTCCTTTTTTCTTTTCTGATGGCCATGACTGAATTTTTCTTGCATGAACGGTTCTTGTGTTCTTATTTAAAAGAAGAATTTGGCATATGGCAGACCTCTTCAAGCTATCTTTAGTTGGTTGTGGGGTGTAAGTGATTAAGAATGCAGCTGTACTTGCTACCAACACATGCTTTTAAGGAGCGAACTGCTAAGCAGACAGGCCTGGTTAGAAGTTTAGAATAGCCTCTTGGGATCAAAGATCTAATTTTTCAAGTGCATGATATTCAAGAGTCCCTCCCCTCAGGACTGAAGCATTGAGGGCTGTTTGCGCCCAGAGGCAGCGTGACTTATTTGTTGAAAATGGCGGCCACTCTTGGCTCTGGTGAGGCAGCCATGCTTCACTTGGAGTAGACAGGAGGAGGCTGACTTCACTTTACTTTGTATAGTTTGGCTTCAGTGCTCCTTAGGAATAAAACATTCTTTACTTCTCTAGTGTGTCCCAGGACAAATCCATCTCTGTCCTGTTGCTCAGTCACACTGTGGTGCTGGGTCCTTAGTCTTCAAAGCTTGGAACTCCCTCTTGCCTTTCCTCCAAAAATTTGTTCTTTCACTCAGCAAATATTTACCAACTTTCTGCCATATGCAGGACTGTGTGGAGAGCACAAAGATGAATCAGACATGGGGCCTGTCCATAAATGTTGTCAGTCAAATAGAGGACGTCTTGTAGTAGGGCGGCCACCGGGGAGCTTTTACCATGAAATGCCCAAGAATAGCGCCATGTGCTGTAGGTATTTGGAAGGGGAAGGAGAGTTAGATGGGTGGGTTCCAAGTAAACCCTCATAGAGAGGGTGACATTTGAGTTGAGCCTTGAAGGACAGGCTTAGCTCTTCAGAGAGGAGGTGTTTTAGGCAGAGGTATGTAACATGTGAGCTACAAAAGCAAGAGGATGATGGAGAATTAGAAGAAAGAGTAATCGGTGCTTTTTCAGCTCTCACTATACCCCAGGAGGCACTTGGCTGGGGTGTCACCCTGGGTATCCCATTTAGTCTTCATAGCAGCTTTTTTCCTGCTATGAAAACAAAGGCCTGGAGCATTTAAATAACTTGCCCAAGGAAACTCATAAAGTAGGAAATGAGTGGGGATTTGAACCCAAGACAGTCTGATTCCAAATCTCAAACTGTTGGCTTCTAGGATGGAGCAGGCATCAGCTTAAGCAAAAGATCATTTGAGGGGAAAAGGAGTAGTTGGGAAGGTAAAGTTTAGAAAAAAGTGGCTTGGGGCAGATGGAAGAAAGAACCTTGGAAGAAAGAACCTTGAATGCTGAGCTAATTACTCTGTAGGCCGCCGGGAGCCATTGAAGGCATTTAATGGGGTGTGACGTGGCCACAGCAGGGCTTCCAACTCTAAGGCAAAAAGATCTGAGTTCATCACTCCGTGCCAGACACTATACCAGGTGCCTGATACCCCTAGTGCCATTTAATGGTCCTGACAGCCCTGTGAACGTTCTGTGGGCGCCCCCTCCTACCCATGAGGAAACAGGGAAGTTGAGAGTGGTTACATGACTTGCTAGAAGTGGAATAGAGTATGGTGTGTGAGGTAGACTTGAGGTCAGAGGCAGAGAGACTAGTAGAGCCACCAGAGGAGCCCAGGAGAGACAGAGGTGATGCAGGGGAGGGAGGGAGCTGTGGGGGTGACAGGATGGGGGTGCAGCTAAACGAGGTGAGAGAGTTGGTGTGGCAGGTTTCTAACTTCCATCTTGTGGGGCGCAGGTGCCAGAGAGAGCCCTAGGGCAGTGCGAGCAAAAGAGGGAGCAAGCCGCCTTCCTTTCCAACCCCACAAATGATGTGAAGGGTCAGGTTGGGACAGTCTGCCCACAAGTGGGCAGAGGCCTCTGAGGCCTGACTTAGCGATGCTTGAGGTCCACAGGGATTAAAGGTGGGAAGAGAAGAGTATGGAGGATGGGGAGCTGGGGCTGTGGACTTGCAGTGCTGGACACTTGGATCTGAGGCTGGAGAAGAACCTGGGATGGGATGAGGGCAGTCAGGCCGGGGCACACGGATGGACAGCCAAGGGCGATATCTCCGGAGGGGCCCGTAGTGGAGAGAAATTGCTGACGTGGCAAAGTCCTGGTCGTAGACATCGCTGTAGTTTACACTTGCTGCTAGAGTCAACCCAAACCCAAGGCAGTCTCTCATCTTCCTTGTTCAGAAAAGGAATAAAAATCCTATGATTGGTATAAACTTGCCTAAGAAAAAGACACAGAAGTAGTGTCTTTTTAATACGAAAATGTAGTGCTTCAGAAATTTTTTTTTTTCAGTTCCTATAAAGGGAAAAAACCCCGCTGGCTAGTATCTGAGTGTTGCGTCCTTTGGATTCCACCTTTCTCTGAGTCTCCCTGTTTTCAGATCGGGCTTGGTGTGCCAGAAACTTGAGATAATAAGCAAGATAGCTCACGGCTCCTAGCCATCCTAGTATCAGAAACAGACAAATGCAGAGGGATGTGGGACTGCGGTGCCCACATGTAGGAAGGCGTCCTGTCCCCTTGAGTGTTTAGTACATGCCGGGAGAGGGGTGGAAGAGTTGTGCTGCTCTCTTCCAGTGAGTCAGTTGAATGTTTGATTGCATGTCTAGGAAACAGTGGTAAGAAATCAGTCTTCAGATAGCGTGTGTTCTCAGATTTGGCCCAGAGGCAATTCTTGGTTTGGGGCTTATTAAGGCTTCTTTGCAATAGGAGGTCTGATAAGCCCTTGTTCATGTCCATCCACGACGGCCTCCAGGTTTCCGTAGATGAGGGTCCTGTGCAGGGGCCCACAGCCACCCCCCATGTATGACCACCCTATAAAAGTAGCACTCTCTGCCAGCAGCCTATGCATTTTAAAAGCAGGGATTTGTCTGTGGAGTCATCTGTCCAAATGTAATGATGTACAATCGCTTAGTTGTTGAACTGTGGTTGATCTCTTTCTAGGAGGAAATGAGAATTTAAATTGTTTGCTGGACTTTAAAAATTTTTACGTATGAGGAGACCCCTCCTCCACTGGTCCCTGTTGCATAGGGACAACTTTGTTCCCAAGCAGCGGTCACTATTGATTGACATGCAACAACTTTTTTCCCTGGGTACTTTTCACACATAATAAGTCATCCTCACAACAATTTTTTCCTTGTGTGGTTTTAAACCCATTTTAGAGATGAAGAGCCCAGATTCAGAAGGAAAGTAGCTTGCTCGGGATTCCCCAGCTGGTAAATGCCAGAGCTGGGATTGGAACCCGGATTTCTCTGACTGCACCCTGGCTTTCTGCTTTCATTATCAGAAGTAGTCTGACAATTGGCAGTGGTAATGATTGAATGATTAAATGAATGAATTTATTTTTATTTATTTTATATTTATTTTATTTGAATTTTTTTTTCTCCAAAAAAAAAAAAATAGAAAAAATAGCCTAAATGCCCTGTAGTATGAGAGAATGAGTATTTGAGATAGTTGTTTGGAGAAGTGGGCCACAGACCAGGAGACACCAAAAAAAAAAAACACCTTTCTATCTGGTAAATCTCTTTATTATGTTTATGATTGCAAAGGGAAAGGAAAAAAAAAACTATGATTATTCACCCAACAGGGATGGGTAAAATAAAATTGTACTCTTTGGCTCTGGATTTGGGAAAGTAGGTAGGAGTTACGGATGAAGCTGGAGGAGCAGGTTGGGGAGAGGTGCAACATTTCCTACATTTCCCACATATTCCCACAATAGTCCTGCATCTTTGTGCATTTGTCTGAAAGGTGGTGGAAGGCTTCGTTCAACATTATTTTGGATAACTCGTTGCTTTGTTTTTATCTCTGTAGCAATAACTTTGTGTAAGAAAAATAGCTAGTTCTGGGATCTTTTGCTTTTTGAAAAGGAGGTGGAGAGATCTGTTTTAAACTCTTGACAGGCCTCTCACTCTTCCTTATTTTCTGTTATTTAGTGGCAGAAGTAGAATCTCTTGGCCATTGAGGTCTGGGGCCAGAAGTGCCTGAAGGACCCCAGTCCCATTCTGACTCTGCTTCTATCCCCCTTCCTTTCTGCTCAGCTCCCAACAACCCACCAAAACAACACTTAGGAAGACGGAGGTAGGGTCTGGGGTAGGAAGAGGATTGAGTGTCCCTGGCATGTTCTGATTAATCCTATTCATTGTCAAGTACAGCTTTTTAATGAGCTGATTCATTACTGAGAGTGGGTCTCATGTAAATCCCCAGTTTGTATCCTGTGGATTTAATTTCTTAACAATTTCCTCATTTCAACACAAGGCTATTGTACCATGGGTTTTATGATTTCCTTTGAATGTAGAGCCTCACCTCACATTTTATTTCAAAACTATGAGGTAAATATAAAAGAAAAGAACTTAAAAAAATAAACCAAACACATCGGTGGATATTTAACTTCGCTCTAAAAGAAGGATTGCCCACACATAAAAGTATTGGAAGGAATTACAGAAGAATCACTGATAAGTTTCCAAACTTTTGTTTGTGTGATACCATAGACAAATTTAACAGACAAATATGCACACACACACACACACACACACACACACAAGTTTGCCGTGATTGTGATTTATGGAGTTAATACAAAACTGTGAAAAATTTAGGAAATTACCAAAAAATACGTAAGACAACCACTAGAAAAACAGACAAATTAATACTTTAAAAATGCCAAGCTAACTGGTTAAAAGAAAAAGAGAGTTGGCTAAACATGAAATAAAAAGTTAACCCCACATATTATTAAAATAATGCAATGAAACAACAGCATTTTTCAATTCCTATTAATTATCAAATAGAAAAATTTTTAAATGCTGATATGGCTTTGGTGAGGGGACATTTTTCATATATTGCTGTTGAGAGTAGAATTTAATGCACTTTTTCTTTAAAGCAATTTGGTAATATATATCTATTTTTTTAAGTTTATCATCTTTCTTCAAAATTTCTTCTAGAAACTTGAAGATCATAATCATATGAAAACCCATTTATGGGAAGTGGTGTTTAAAGTTACAGGAGTTGAAAATGTTGATAAGAGAGCATAGGGGAGTGGTTAAACCACATGGATCATCCACACGACCAGATAGTTTGCAGCCTCAGTATGTTTAAAGAATTAATACTAATAATACAGCATTGGCTGAAAACAGGACACAGAACTCTATCTACAGATCACCATCCAAATTTTGCCTAAAACGTGTGTAACAAAAGGATCAGAAGGAACTCTATCACACTGTTAGCACTGGTTATGGTCATTTTTGAGCTGTGGTGTTATAGGCATGTCTCTTGTGTTCTTCTTTATTCTTTTATGTATATATTAAGATGACCAGCTGTTCCATTTTGCCCAGCACTGCCCTGATTTTAGCACCGAAAGTCCTACCCTGGACAGTTGGTCACTCTAGTGTACATGTATGCATATTGAGATGAATTTGTGCCATTTGGCAGGAAGGGCCAAAGATAAAGTGACAAGTGACAAGCTGATGGGGCCTGTGTAGGAGTCAAGCAATAGATTTTCTGGTGATAAATTCATATGGCTTATTTTAGAAAACCCAGGCAAAAGTAAATATGCAAAAACTTAAATGGTGCTTACATGTGGCCAGTATAGTTCTAAATGCTTTTGGTGGTTAACATTCTTTAATCATTCCAGCCTGTGAAGTAAGTACTGTTATCACATCCCCATTTACAGAGGCATAGAGAAATCAGGTAATTCACACAGGGTCCCACGGCTCTTGACAGAGTCGATCTGCGCTCAGGCAGCCTGGGCTGTTACCCACCACCTGTGTGTCTGCAGACTACTCCCACCCCCTCCCCCTGCTCCAGCCACTTCCATTGCTGCCCCTCTTGATGTTCATGTCCTTCTCGCCCATACCAGGCCACTGAGTTGGCCGCCCTCGACTTACTGCTGCTCTCCATTCCAGCCCCCGCCATGCCAGGACTGCCACTGACCTCAAACAGAGGAAACACCTTCCCCGTCCAGAGCCTGGGGTGGGGATTTCCATAGCAGAGTCGCTGGCCTCTGGTGATAGAGTTCTTTCAGTTTTGCCACATGATCTTGTGGCATAGGGCTGGGTCCAGGTGCAGCTTTAGTTATTTCTGGAAACACTTCTCCTTTTCCTTGACTTCGCTGAGTCTGGCTCCTTGGCCGTTCTCATCTCTGAAGGTGATTTCGGCTCCTCTGCCCAGACCATCAGACATTTCTGTAGGTGCTGGAATCTTCCACAATGGTTCTGGACTCTGTGCACATTTCCAGATGAGTCTGAACATGGGGACAGAGTGAAGTATATTAGGATGTCCGTCCTCCCTTTTGCTCAACTAAGACCCCAGTGACTGCCTGTTGCTTTGTTAGCCATGGTGATCTCTGGGTGGTAGATCACAGGTTGTAGATTTTCTTTTTGCTGATCTGTTTTAAGCATTTCTTCGACAAATTTGCTTTACTGTCCAGGTTTTTAAACTGTATTTCAGTTTTCTCTTACAACGCAGTTTTACTCCTGCAGAATTCCCAGCTCCTTCAAAATCCGTGCATGGTAAAGAGCGTCCTAACCCTCATTCAAGTTAGAGCAACTCCGTTTCTTTACCGAAAAGAAATACCTTCAGCTCTTGTCTGAACTTGTACCTTGCTGAGAACTCCGCCAGAGTTTCTGCTTAATTGTTTGTTTTGTCACATTAATGGAACAATGAGAGGGTACTGGCATTCTTCACCCATGAGGTGGAAGCACAAAATCACATTTCTGTGGAGGTGGGGGGTGATGGCAGGGCAGGGAATGTTTTTTGCCTTTACATCTTAGAAATGTTATTTGACAGATTATCAAGTTTTAGGTACTTCTTTATGGGGACTGTGGTGTTTAAGCTAAAACTAAGTTTATATTTGGACCTCATGTGTTGTATTTTCAAAGAACCTGTGAGTTTCTTTATACTCTTCCTTCCAAAAAGTTCAAAAGGATGAGTCACTGTCCCTCCCCTTAACACACTTTTTTGGGAGGGAAGAGGGAAGTAATGTAACAAAATTATTCTTTCTGAATTGTTAAAGTAGAGTATCTTCAGAATTTTTAGTGTTTAAAGGAAAGACCATGTTTCCTAAGGCAAGATACTCCTTAAAAAAAAAAAAAAAAAAAGACTAATATATCTTTGTATTGCTGTCTTTGAAAGGGTGATGAGGCATCTGCTGGGGTGAGAACAGGGGAGAATTGCCAGGGGGATTCCTGACACTGGGGTAGAGCCGTAAAGCAAAGGGCCTTTCATCCTCAAAGGGAAAAGGGATAGAGGCCTGAGAAGCTAGAGGGAAGGGGACAGGTGGGCCAGTCAAGCTTCCCGGAGCCCCTGTGCCCACAGCTCCCTCCCGCCAGCATCTCTGGGGAGCTGTTAGAAATGCACAATCTCCCTCTCCCTTCCATGAATCAGAATCCGCTCCCCCCGATGATTCACCGGCACTGCCTGTGGGTGCTGGCTGAATTGGTGGCTTGTGTGGCTACCCAATAGAGCCGTTTACCTATCTAAAGCAAGGACAATGGGGGAAGGTGGGCTAGGAGCTAGACTGAGAGATTGTTTAATTTACAATATATTCTAAATATATAATATTATAATGTGATATATAAATTTATGGTACTGGACTATGTGCTCAGGGTTTGGGTTTTGTTTTGGGTACCAGGAAACGACCAAGAACACAATAGGAGTGTGTGGGGGGGGAGGTGGGGATGAAATGTCTCCCTTTCCCCTGCCCCCTTGTCTTCCTGGTAGTCTTTGGATGGGACCGAGGGCCTAATTGTCCCATTGGTAACAGACCCTAAGCACATGGTAAGTGAGGAGACTAGTCACCCTCATCAAGGCAAACAGTTTTTCATGAAGGTCCTCACTCTGTGGGCTCCAGAAATCACTGAAAAGGGTGTTTGCAAGCCTATGGGCCTTGGCTAATTTGAGCATGGCCCAGGATAGAGTAGGAACAGAGACCTTAGCTGGGAGGCAGGCATGGGCTGGGCTGGGCTGGGCTGGGCAGGGCAGCCTGCTCACATGGGGCCCTGGGTTGGCGTCACCTTACCCCATCTTCATTTGTCAGGTACTGATAAGTCTCTTGCCCTGCCCCTGATGGGGGGACCTGTGATTCTTTGAGGATTCAGATTCAGGGTTCCGTAAGCTCTGAATTCACTCAGGTTAAACTTCTCCCCCTAAGCAAGTATGAAAATAAGGGACTGAACACAGTTCACGGGTGAGTCTCTGGCCTGGTTCTTTTTGGCTTTGTCATGCACTAAACCTGGCATTGTCCTTAAAACCTCACTGCTAACTCATGGTGGCTTTTAGCTATTTGGTCTCCCTAGTTTTTCAGTGTTTATAAGTTCCCTTTTTACGTAAATGTGTATGTTAAGGTTAAAGTTCGCATTTTTAGTTAACAGTCTAAACTGTTAGCTCTAAACTGGAAACAAATACGCATTCTGTGTTGCATAGGGTTAATTATTTTAATATTTCTGCTTTTGTTTAACCAAATGCTGTAGTATGTTCGCTCTGGAATTCACATATACACAATTACCTAATTTTGCAACATGGGTCCTGCTTACTTCAAAAATAATTTTGAAGCATTTAGCTGGCATGTTTTGAAATTTTTGTATTTTTCACCTATTGGTATCAGAATTGAATATATTTAGCTGCTGTTCTCTGTTCAGTAAGCTGAGATTTGGGTGTGCTTACCATGATTTTGTGCAAAAACTGATGAGGGTTACAAATTATTAGATAGGAAAACTAGAAGCCTCTGGAGGGAGGGAGTTTATATTCCCTTTTCCATGGTCCTAGCTGGAGAAGAGTGACTGTATTTCTGAAAGAGAAAGCACAACCAAGAGCTGTGAGTACAGCTAAGGAGGAGATTGTTCTGGTAGCCATTTGGAATTTCGGTCTCCAGTGTTCTGTGACAACAAGTGAGGGAACCAGCATCAATTGAGTACCTACCAGTTAACCCATTGTGCATGAGGTTTTTAGCATATTGGCCACAAAATCATACTGGAAGAGTCCCCACACCACGCCCCCGCCCCCACCTTGGGGTTTTTAGATCTTCAGGGTATTTGCTGAGTACCTCACAATCCAAGTATTTTTCTGTAACGTTGAAACCAGCTTCAACTTAAAAAAAAAAAAAAAAAAAGGTAGCCCTTGAAGAACTGTATGTGGGCAATGTTTGTTGAGTGAGATGTGGCCGGGCAAACAGGACTGTACAGTGAAGGTTGTGAAGAATGCTCTCATGCCTGGGACTTCTGAAACAAAGTGTTCTAAACACACAGAATGACCGCTGAAGGTCCAAAACCTGAAATGTCCTCCCTTAGGCACCCTGAGCGTATTACTTGGTTTCTCTTCTTCTATTGGCTGGGAACCATACCGGAAGGACGGAGATCATCTACTTCTGACGAATCTGTGATTACATTCAGACCTTACTAGATTGGCAACACTGTTCTGGGTCTTGGGTAATCAGAGGTGACCTTACATTTGTAAGGGGGAGCTGCACCCTAAATGGAGAATGCAGTAAACAAGAAAAGTGGACTGTCCGGACCCCTGCCAGCAGAGATGGGATGGAGACCAAATGATCCAGCCAACCCAGCTCAGTAAAGGGTGGCTCTTGCTATTGCTGTCACTGGTTCTGGATGGCCTGTGGGGGGACGAACGTGCCTTGACTAAATTTGGGGGAGATCTTCTAATAGTAGAGGGCACACAGAGTTAATGCCTGTGCTTTTTCTGATACGGTATCATCCCCCACTTGGCCTCACTGTCTCCCATAAGCATGATCAGGTGCCAATTGCTGGAAAAATCAACTGTGCCTGAATGTGTAGGAAGTTATTTGGGATTTCCAATGTTTTTCTTCCTCTTAAAGAATAATAAAGCAGGCTCGCATTTCTGGGGTAGTGGTGGTCATGGTTCATCTCTTCCGCTCCCTACCTCATTCTGCTGCTTTGCTCAAAAAGAACTTCTGGGCTCACAAGCCTTTTCCCTGAAGAGGTCATCATTTCAAGGGAAATGAGCTTGCGTTTAAAGGTTCTAGGTAAGAAAATCCAAGGTTCCTGCCTTTCTTCTGTTTCCCAGTGGCAGTTGTCAGGGAATGAAACACTGATGACCCTCTTCCCCTCAGCTCTCCCCACCCCTATGTCAGATGGAATAAGATGAAAAGAAGGCAGTGCTGGCTCTCCTGTTTACCATCCTTCTTTCATGCCCCCCACGGCGCTGGCAGCGGCCAAGGAGGTGGTGAGATTTCTGCCACTGCACCAGCTGGGTCACCTGTGAAGCCACTGCCAAAGGCAACGTGTGCAGCCTTTGTGTCTGGCCAGTAGGTTTCATAATGGTGGTTAATGGAGGTTCCTGTTCAGATGCCCTCAAGCTCGTTGTGTAATTCTGTCTCTGGAGCGCCCGGGCATCTTCTCTTAGCAAGATCTTCAGGGAGCTTTAAAAATTTTTCCTCTAACTGATCACTTGGCAAGGTCCTGAGGAGGCCCCATGAGTGGCCATTAGAAGGAGAGAGCGGTCGTCCTAGTGGCCGTTCAGTAGAAATCTGTAGAGGTCCTCGTGTTGTACCAACTTTTGTTCTGGAAAGGTGGGGATGGAGGGCACACACGTGACTGAGCCGTGAACTCGGAGCCCTGGGACTGTTGGTGTAAGTCCCAGGTGGAGGAGGGCCAGGTAAGTAAATAACCATGCTATAAGTCAGGACCAGAGAGCTCAGTGGGAGGGGCGCGTGAATGGGTCACTTGGGTTGAAGCCGGGGAGGGGATGGAGGAGGGCACTTGCTGTGATGAGTCACTACCTTGTATACCTGAACCGAGTATTACACTGTATGTTAACTGACTGGAATTTCAATAAAAACAAACAAAAAAAGAGGTTGGAAGCCAATTTCCTTGTTTTGAAGTCTTCTTTGAGGGGAGGGACGAATTTCAGTGAGGGTGAAGAGCGGTGAGAAGGGTTCTTTTCAGGAGTGGTAGTGTACTCTGCCTTCTGGGCTGGTCTCAAGGAGACCGACAGAGGGGCCTGCCTGAGTTGTGCAGCCTGCGGGCCTCGCACTCAGCCTTAAACCCAGGGCCCCACCTTGCTTGGTTTAACGCTTTGCCGTTGCTGTCCTGAAATTCTTAATGTTTCTATTTTTGCTTTGGCAGTGGGCCCTGTGAATCATGTAGTCAGTCCTGCCTGTGGAGGTGGGGCTGTCAAGGTGGGTTGAGTCCGACTCCCAAGAGCTCTGTCTAGGAGCAGTGGGAGCCATGCAAGGTGTGGCGACAGGGTTGTAGAGGAGAACCAGGGAGGCTGGCAGTCCAGGGAGGGAGGCTGAGCACGTCGTGCTGGAACAACAGACGTGGCAGACACCAGCACAGCTCCGGTCCCCACAGCTGGTGGAGATGGGCCGCCTTCAGGCACTGGGGCCAAAAGTGGAGAGGGTTGTAGGAGATGGCTGAGGCTTCTAGCTGGCCTGGAGAGTCCGCTCGCCGGCAGCAATGCAGAGAAAGGGTTCCCTGAGCCAGTGGCAGCGAGGCAGATGTTTTGCAGGAGTGGGGTGAGGCCCTTTCCAAAAAGACCCGGAAATCTCTGGTGGGACAGCTTGTGGAAACATGCACCACAGCTGCTCAGCTGCAGCAAATGACCCGCAGATCAAGGTTTGTGTCAGTATCAAGAGCTTCACTAGAACAAATATTCATCCAAAAATAAACTTCCCGTTCTTCCTGTTTTTATAACTTGCCTATTTCCTCCGAGTTTGAGGCTGGTCTCCAGTTCCGTGGGTTATTAATCTTCAGAGGATCAAGACCTCTATAGAAGTATTTCCTGTACATGTTTATCTACCCAGCCCTAAATTATTTTCTCCAAATGATAAGAGAACTTTTCCATACTGGTGTGTCAGACTTTTCCTTTGAGAGATTTCAATGAGGCACCAAGGCGAGAAGGCCAGACCATAAGGGTCTATCCCAGCACATGGGAAACGCCGGCAGGGGCGAGCAGTGACCGGCGGTGGGTGTTCGTAGGCGCCCTCACTCAGCTCACCTCCTCCAGACTGCGGATGGCTCCTTTCTGGCCAGAGCCCTAGGAGATAAAGTGATTGCCGCAGAGGGCCCGATGGGAGGGAATTTTAAGCACCCTACTGAATATCCACAGGGGAATAATAGCTCCAGAAACACTTCTGCCCCTTTGAAGAATTTAAAATACCCCTCATTGGGCCATAATTTGTTCTTAAAACATCTTCCAGCCTTGCCCTTTGAAAGACAAGGGGATGAGAGTATATTTGGTGCTCATGACTGTGCACAAAGAAGAAGAGAAAAGCCATGTTGAAGCTTGGGCCAAGTTCAGACCCGGTAGACAGACAAGCTTGGGTACGTAGGCGTGGGCGTTATCACTCACTGGCTCAGGAAGTCCACCTGCCTCTGGGAGACGATCTTTGGTCTCCTACCTTTCTGTGCTTACAGATCCCAGGCCAGCATCCTGGTGAGTATTTTTTTTTTAATGTAAGCCGTCTTGTGTGACTCTTGCAGAGAGGCCGTGGGGACCAGGCTGCGTGGGTGGTGGCTTGTGCCGCAGCGGAACTTGGAGGGAAGCCAGCTAGCTGCCTTTTCCTGAGGCCTTCGGAGGTGGGGCAGGGATGTCCTATTTTGCACAGGGCGTCGCCCCTCCCCCTTGGCGATCCAGGTGACTGGATTGGGAATTTCTGTGCCAGACCACGGCCCACTGCTCTCAGCCCACACCGTCCAACACCGTAGCCCCGGGCCACCTGGGCTGTGGTGCACTCTGAACGAGGCTAGTGTGAACTGAGATGTGCCCTAAGTGTAAAATAACACACTGGATTTTGAAGACTTACTACAAAGAAGAAGAAGAATGTAAAATAATTTCTCATTAGTAAATCATTTTGATTACTTGTGGAAACGAAAATATTTCAGCTGTATCGGATTATGTCAACTATATTACTCTATTTAGTTTTGCCTGTTTATTTTTTAATGTGACTACTAGAAAAATGGTAATTGCACAGGGGGCAGGAACGACCCAGTTAGGCTGGAGAAGCCGCTATTTCAGACTGGTCCACCTTTGGAGTGGTGGGCTTGAAGCTTAGGAATGTCCTGCTCTGACAAGGACCGCAGTACAGAGCCACAGGCAACCTCCTAATGTCGGGGTGGCATTTCAGGAAGAGGGGAGTGGGGAATCCCACTGGTATTTGAAAGCCTGAAATAATTCCCTCTTGCAGGGAGGAGTTTCACATTGACTTCAGAAGGCCAGGAACCTGTTGGATTGTACAGTTATCATTTACCAAAGGCTCTTACATGGTGAAATTTCTCTGCTTGGGCATCTGTGCCCAGGGAGGGGGTTTCTGTCCTCAGCTGTCCCAGCAGCCCTACACCAAGGGGCTCCATAGTGTTGACGAATTTTGTCCACACTTCTGTCCATCGAATACTGAACTTTTGCTGGAAGAGTCAACACGAGAACCAGCATTTCTTAAGTGCCTGTTCTGTGCAATGTCTTTCTTACATGTACAGTTAAGTGGCATCACAGACTCTAGTATACCCCAAAGTAGGAACCATTGTTTCCCCTTTTGCAGATGGAGAAACTGAGTTTAGAAAGATGAGATAAGTTCCCTGAGATCTCATGGCTAGAAATCAATGGGGCAGGGAGTACAACTTGGGTTATAGGACTCCAGAGCTGAGGGCATAACCATAGGGTGGCACTCTGCGGTGCCCAGATGAGCCCATGAATGCGTTGTTCCATTCTGTGCAGGCATTTGTTTATCAACATGTCTGCTGGTGCAGGCTGGGACACGACACCAGGGAGGGTTTGATTCCGGGTTGTTGCAAAAGCGGGGCTCAAAGTTGAGGAGTACTGTGAGTGTCTCAGAGCTTTGCTAGGAGGACACCCTCTCACATGGCTTTTATTTTTTTATTTTTTTACTTTTTTAAATTTTATTTTATTATGTTAATCACCATACATTACATCAATAGTTTTTCATGTAGTGTTCCATGATTCATTGTTTGCATATAACACCTAGTGCTCCATTCAATACATGCCCTCCTTAATACCCATCACCAGGCTAACCCATCCCCCCACCCCCCTCCCCTCTAGAACCCTCAGTTTGTTTCTCAGAGTCCATAGTCTCTCATGGTTCATCTCCCCCTCCAATTTCCCCCTTTCATTTTTCCCTTCCTGCTATTTTTTTTTTTTTAACATATAATGTATTATTTGTTTCAGAGGTAAGGTCTGTGATTCATCAGTCTTACACAATTCACAGTCCTCACCATAGCACATACCCTCCCCAGTGTCTATCCCCCAGCCACCCTATCCCTCCCACTCCTCACCACTCCAGCAACCCTCAGTTTGTTTCCTGAGATTAAGAATTCCTCATATCAGTGAGATCATATGATATTTGTCTTTCTCTGATTGACTTATTTTGCTTAGGATAATACCCTCTAGTTCCATCCATGTTGTTGCAAATGGCAAGATTTGGGGGTCTTTTTGATGGCTGCATAATATTCCATTGTATATGTAGACCACATCTTCTTTATCTCTTCATCTGTTGATGGACATCTTGGCTCTTTCCATAGTTTGGCTATTGTGGATATTGCTGTTATAAACATTGGGGTGCGTATACCCCTTCAATCACTACATTTGTGTCTTTGGGGTAAATACCCAATAGTGCGACTGTTGGGTCGTATGATAGCTCTATTTTCAACTTTTTGAGGAACCTCCATACTGTTTTCCAGAGTGGCTGCACCAGCTTGCATTCCCACCAACAGTGTAGGAGGGCTCCCCTTTCTCCGCATCCCCGCCAACGTCTGTCGTTTGCTGACTTATTAATTTTAGCCATTCTGACTGGTGTGAGGTGGTATCTCATTGAGGTTTTGATTGGATTTCCCTGATGCCGAGCGATGCTGAGCACTTTATGTGTCTGTTGGTCATTTGGATGTCTTCTTTGGAAAAATGTCTGTTCATGTCTTCTGCCCATTTCTTGATTGGATTCTTTGTTCTCTGGGTGTTGAGTTTGATAAGTTCTTTATAGATTTTGGATACTAGCCCTTTATCTGATATGTCATTTGCAAATATCTTCTCCCATTCTGTCGGTTGTCTTTTTGTTTTGTTGACTGTTTCCATTGCTGTGCAAACTTTTTATCTTGATGAAGTCCCAGTAGTTCCTTTTTGCCCTTGCTTCCGTTGCCTTTGGCGATGTTTCTAGGAAGAAGTTGCTGTGGCTGAGGTCGAATAGGTTGCT
>NC_138378.1:71963237-72077040 GCF_054177405.1 Leptonychotes weddellii | reverse complement strand
GATTATTTGTTCCATTTCTTTGAAAAAAGTTGATGGTGTTTTGATAGGGATTGCATTAAATGTGTAGATTGCTCTAGGTAGCATTGACATCTTCACAATATTTGTTCTTCCAACCCAAGAGCGTGGAATGTTTTTCCATTTCTTTGTGTCTTCCTCAATTTCTTTCATGAGTATTTTATAGTTTTCTGAGTACAGATCCTTTGCCTCTTTGGTTAGATTTTTCCTAGGTATCTTATGGTTTTGGGTGTAGTTGTAAATGGGATCAACTCCTTAATTTCTCTTTCTTCTGTCTTCTTGTTGGTGTATAGAAATGCAACTGATTTCTGTGCATTGATTTTATATCCTGCCACTTTACTGAATTCCTGTATGAGTTCTAGCAGTTTTGGGGTGAAGTCTTTTGGGTTTTCCACATAAAGTATCATATCATCCGCAAAGAGTGAGAATTTGACTCTCTTGCTGATTCGGATGCCTTTGATTTCTTTTTGTTGTCTGATTGCTGTGGCTAGGACTTCTAATACTATGTTGAATAGCAGTGGTGATAGTGGACATCCCTGCCGTGTTCCTGACCTTAGGGGGGAAGCTCTCAGTTTTTCCCCATTGAGAAATGATATCCGCTGTGGGTTTCTCATAGATGGCTTTTATGATATTGAGGTCTGTACCCTCTATCCCTACACTCTGAAGAGTTTTAATCAAGAAAGGATGCTGTACTTTGTCAAATGCTTTTTCTGCATCCACTGAGAGGAGCATATGGTTCTTGTTCTTTCTTTTATTAATCACATGGCTTTTAAAATGCTATGTGCTGGGGTGCCTGGGTGGCTCCCGTTGGTTGGGCGTCTGCCTTCGGCTTGGGTCATGGTCCTGGGATCGAGCCCCACGTCTAACTCTGCTCATCGGGGAATCTGCTTCTCCCTCTGCCCCTTCCCCCACTTATGCTCGCTCTGTCTCTCTCTTTCTCTCAAATAAATAAAATCTGAAAAAAAAAAAAAATGCTATGTGCTGCAGAACCTTCTCCCCACGTGGCTATTGCCTCCAGTGGAGGGTCCCAGGCTGTCTCGAAAGCTGTTCCATTGGCCTCCCCAAGGTGTCTTACAGCTTTATGTTATTTGCAGAAAGGGCAACTCCATGGCTGGCTGGCTAATTTGGTGAGGTTTGGAAATAAGCAAGGGGTTAAGAACTGTATGTTCTGGAATCAGGCTGTTCTCTTCATCCTACCTCTCAATGGCTTTAGGGGTTGAGCTCTTTGCTCTCTGGGTGGCAGTCTCCTCAATTGTAAAATGGGGATACTCAGTACCTGTCTCAGATAACTGCTGTGCAAATTAAAGAGGGCACACAAAGGCATAGTTACTTGGCACATCAGGTAAATGTCAGTTAACATTTCACTATGATATGTTCATTAATGCCATTTAATGCTGCATGATGGATTAGAGTCCTATACAGAATGTACCAGAAAATATGATCCTGTAGCCTGAGTTTTTTGTTGTTCTAAGGCAAACACATCAGAATTTATACCTTTGTGGGCGCCTGGGTGGCTCAGTTGGTTAAGCGACTGCCTTCAGCTCAGGTCATGATCCTGGAGTCCCTGGATCGAGTCCCGCATCGGGCTCCCTGCTCGGCAGGGAGCCTGCTTCTGCCTCTGACCCTCCCCCCTCTCATGTGCTCTCTCTCTCTCTCATTCTCTCTGTCTCAAATAAATAAATAAATAAAAATCTTAAAAAAAAAAAGAATTTATACCTTTGTATCTGAATATGTACCTTTGTACTTGACTGTTGTATCTTTCAAAGCTATGACCTCACCTCAGGAAGCAATATGCATATCTTGATCTCCCAACGATTTGCTTGAAACATTTTCAGAAGCCTTTCCTTTTTGGAACTCCCAGATGAAAAAAAGATGATTATATTAAGTATTTAAATTGTGAAAGTAGGGGCACCTGGGTGGCTCAGTCAGTTAAGCATCTGCCTTCAGTTCTGGTCATGACCCTGGAGTCCTGGGATCGGATCGAGCCCGGCATTGGCATCAGGCTCCCTGCTCAGCGGGGAGTCTCCTTCTCCCTCTCTCTCTCTCTCTCTCTCTACCTCACCCCCACTTGTGCACGTGTGCACTCTCTCTCTCAAATAAAATCTCTTAAAAAAATTAAATTGTGAAAATAGATTTTAAGTGTGGAAATGGCCTTGAGTTCATTAGAGCTAAATTTGGTTAATAAGTCGAGAATAAGCTTTGGTGATAGATCTGCTATGGGTTAAAAAATGGTGTTTTAACTAAAAAGTAAGGGTTAGGTTTGTTTTGTTTTACATTTTGGTGGTTGGCTTATTTATTATAAGACTAGCCTTGAAGGCAGCCCCAGAAGAAGGGTTCCAGGCAGCTCTTGACTTGGGACAGCATCTTTGGAACACTAGCAGAGGCTGCAGAGCAAAAGCCTTAGAGGCACCTAGTGTAGTAAGTAACACCTGCCGCTGAGTTGGCATTTGGGGCTTGTGTAGCTGGTAATGGGGCCAGGAGCAGAAGGTTCCGTGCATCCAAGGAGTAGAGGCCAAAACCTGGCTTTGGGTGTTGACTTGCCTTCCACGTCTGTTTACCCTTTGTGATACACAGAATTCAAAGCTGAAAGCATCAGCATGTGTCAAGGGAAGGCCCTCAGGTTGGTGTCCTCCACCAAGACTTTAAAGCTGGGCATGGGAGAATCCTTCCTCTTTCTTCTGTATTGCCATGGATGGCTGAGTGGCTAGAAAGCACCACTGAGCTGGCACTCACTGGGGGTGGAGGAAAATGCATATCCCCATGGAAAATGATGGAAGAAAGTTCAAGAGTTTTGTATCTTGAGGCTCATGATGACTAATAGGTTCATCCAGAAGGGCTGGGCCCCCAAGCAACCTTTAGATTATTTCCTACAGGTGGAAATTAGAGGTGCCATGTTCAGTCTATCCTAAAGTTTATCTTGGCTGTGGAAAGAACATAGGGCTTTAGAATTTGGCTGGTCGAACTCCAGTGCTGCTCTCTATTGCTGGGTTGCCTTTGGTGTCGTAACTAGAATTGCCTAGGCTTCATTTCCCTCATCTGGGAAATTGGAACCCAATTCCACTTCAGGGTTGTTGTGAGAAAGGGTCATAAGAGTTGCATATGTGAAGAGCCCCAGCAGATGCAGACCTTCCACCTCTCCCAGGGCCTGGGGAATGACACCAGAATTAACCCCATTGCCATGCAGAAGCCCACAGTCGTACATCAGAATATGCCACCTGCTGCAGGGAAATGTCCCAGTCCTTTGTGAGGTGAGACTTGTTCTCCTGAAAGGAAAATTGCCAGTTCCTCTCTGCTTTGAATAAGGCCATCTGTTCAGTACTCAGCAGCTCTAACAGATTAAGCGGCCCAAGACCCTTCTGCCTTTTAAAACAAAAGCTTTTCTGTAGCTAACAGAGGCTAGCCTCAGCAAGATGCACACTGGCACTTAATGCTCAGGTGAATATGAGGAAACACCCAATGGAATGCTCAATATGAACTTGATATTGATTATAGGTCATTTCTTGTTTGGATTTAAAGGAGGCCCACCTTCAGGTTTTCAGCTCTTTGCCAAGTCCCTACTTTTTCCTATAGTCCTAGTGTCATCCTTGATTGGACTGATCATTCAGGGAAGCTTGGCCTGGATCCCTGACTTGAGGTCCCCGGCGAGACCAAGCACTAGGCCAGCGGGGTCACAGGCAGGCTCCAGCAGTGAGTATGTGGTGGCCGCTGACCTCTCACACTTAACCCCTGACTTTCCTTGAACCATCCCGTTAGGCTCTCGGAGCTCTGATTCTCAATTTTTGCTGCCCATTAGAATTACCTGGGGAACTCTGAAAAATCTAGAAATACAGGCTGTGTCCCAAACAATTAAATTAGGGACCACTGTTTTAAAAAGGGAGGGGAGAGCAAAACTCCCAGGTGATTCCAGTGTGCAGCCAAGTTTGAGAAGCAGTGCTTTAGGTGATGTGATGAAAAGTCTTCTGGTACAGTTCCCTCCTGAGTTGACTTGCTTTGGCGAGGTCATTAGCTCTATCCTCTACAAATCATCTGGGGCCAGCGTGTTACTAGCTCTAGGGGTTGAACTGCCTGTTGCAGTCAGTAGTGAGGGAGGTCTCCGTGGCATATAGCTGTGATGATAACCTGTTTTCTTATGAAATGTCTTACACAAGGTAAAGAGAATAGTGTAGGGGATCCCAGGTACTCCTCACCCAGCAGTCATTCTTGTTTCCTTTGCCTCACCACACACACTTTTTGGGGAGGTAGGGGGTGGGCTGGAGTATTTTAAAGCAAATTCCAGACATCATTTCACCCATAAATACTTCAGTATGCATCTCTAAGAGATAATGACTTAAAAAAAAAAATAACCACAGTACCATTACCACACCTAAGAAAATGAACAGTAATTCTTTGATCTCATGTAATAGCAAATCCGTGTTCACTTTTCTCCCAATTTGTCACAAAAATGCACTTATACATCTGGTTTGTTCCAGTTAGGGTCCAAATAAGTATAATTCATTTTTAATAGTTTGATTTGCACCCCGGGGTAATTAAACCGTCATTGTGTGCACACATAGGTAATGACGCATCTGCAGGTCTGATAAAAGCTGTAAATGGCGTTTGGCTCATCTGATGTTTACGGGATGGCCTCTCTTTGCTCCTTACCTTCCATAGCCCTTCTGGTGAGCCCTTGACCTGTCGTGGAGGCCCCCGTCACAACCACTTCTGTGCTGCTCTGCTTCTGCCTGAAGGCATAGTCCCTTTGGTGAACTTAGAATAGAACCTCAGGCTGCTTGTAGAAAGAGAGTATGAGTCAACTCTGTGGACAGTTTCGAATTTCCTGCTCCTTTGCTGAAGGCAGTGGCTGGAAAGGGCTGGAACTGCCTCTTGGGCTCCTCTCTGGGCTCTGCTGAGGGGTCCTGCCGTGCTGGTTCTCTTGGGATTCACCTGGGACTTGTGCTCTGATGCAGGGACCGGCCAACAGCTCAGCCCTGCTTCCTTAGGGTGCAGATGGTTCTGTGAGGCTTCCCCTCCAGCTGGACCTCTGGGTTCAGGTCCAGATGATGACCAGGGGAGGAGAGGGTTACTTTCTGCCCTCCTGGGGCAGAAAGAAAGCTACCTCACCAGTCGCCGAGTTGGCACAGTGTCTGTCTTCTAAGAGCTAGAATGCTATTAGGATTTCTTTTTTTTTTTTTTTTAAAGATTTTATTTATTTATTTGAGAGAGTGAGAATGAGAGAGAGCACATGAGAGGGGGGAGGGTCAGAGGGAGAAGCAGACTCCCCGCTGAGCAGGGAGCCCGATGCGGGACTCGATCCAGGCACTCCAGGATCATGACTTGAGCCGAAGGCAGTCGCTTAACCAACTGAGCCACCCAGGCGCCCCGCTATTAGGATTTCTTAAAGGGGCAGATGACTGGATGGCCCCTGGGATGAGTGGTGGCAAGTCTTTAGGGGGAGTGAGCAGGAGAAAGATAAGGATGGAGAATGGGCAACCTAAATAATTGAACTCTGGCTCCTTGCACAAATATCTGCTTGTGTGCCTACTCCATATGCATCATATCAAATCAGAATCTCATATTTCTGTAACCGTTTTTTTGCTTTAGAAGGGTTTTGTCTTGACTTCAGATGGATTTGCAGTTGCAAGGTTTTTATTCCTTCTTTCTCTGTACCATGGCCAGGTTGGTTACAGAGCAGTAAACAAACATCTTAATATATAAAGGCAACACTGATCTCTAAAGTTGTTTGTCACAGGATTGTTTTCATTAGCAAAAGGTTCAGAAAAACCTAAATGCCCTTTAATAAGGGACTAGTTAAATCATAGCATATCTTTATGGTGGAATATTGTACAGATGTAAAAGGGGAATAAATTAGTTCTATGTTCCCATATGGAAAGGTCCCGAGGAGATAAAAAAGCAAGGTCCAGAACATGTGAATAATATATTTGTATAAACCCTGGAAGGATACACAGAAAACTTTTAAAAGATGGTTACTATTGGTTTGTTGGGTGGGAGAAGGACCAGGGCAGGTGGAATGTGGTGGGAGTATGCCTTTTTTTTTTTTTTTAAGATTTTATTTATTTGAGAGAGAGAAAGAATGAGAACAAGAATGGGGGGAGGGGCAGAGAGAGAGGGAGAAGCAGCCCCTCCACCCCTGCTGAGCAGGGAGCCCGATGTGGGGCTCCATTCCAGGCCCTGGGATCATGACGTGAGCCAAAGGCAGGTGCTTAACCAACTGAGCTACCCAGGTGCCCCAAGGGAGTATACCTTTTTATATTTTGATTTATGAATCATGAATATGTTACCTATGCAGAACAATTAAATTTATATCCTGCAGATAACTTGATGGCTTATCATGCCCCAGCTAATCTTAGACAAGCTTCTGACCATTCCTTATCTGTACTTAAACACCTCAAGAATCTGGTGTGTTCTGAAATGGATCAGTGAGCCTATGACCAGCCCATGGAATGTGTGCCATATCATTCCCATGATGCCCTGCTCAACAGCAGATTATAAGTATTTGCTTCTTTTCTGAAGCCCATGGGCTTTCACCCTTCCTCACCCTGAAATATAAACTGAGGGGGCGCCTGGGTGGCTCAGTCGTTAAGCGTCTGCCTTCAGCTCAGGTCATGATCCCAGGGTCCTGGAATCGAACCCACATCGGGCTCCTTGCTCAGCGAGAAGCCTGCTTCTCCCTCTCCCACTCCCCCTGCTTGTGTTCCCTCTGTCGCTATGTCTCTCTCTGTCAAACAAATAAATAAAATCTTTAAAAAATAAAAATTAAAAAACAAAAACAAAAACTGAGCTGACGTCTGAAGTTTAACCAGAGAGGATGGGGAGAGGCTAGGGAAGGTCAGCTGCTGTGTCCTCCAGCACAGTTGGTTGCCCTCTTAGGAGGAGGAGGAGGAGGTATTATAGGAGAAGCTGTGGGCCCCTGGGTAGGGGGATTGGGGTGGCTTCCCTTCCCATTTCTTGTCTATCTGCACAGTCTTTTGTTTTTCCCTTGGCATCCCATGTGCCATATTGTCTATGTGTTTGTATTTATTTCCAGCTTCTACTGAGTGGTAGCAAAATCCCTTTGAGCTGAACTGGTCCCACCCTGGTAGCTAGGAATGTTCTAAAGTTAAGACTTGCTCTTCACATTTGACACATTCTTAGTATTAGTGCTCACAGGAAACAAACAAATGGAATGCATGGAACTGTTTTCTCCCTCTTGAGTGGAGAAGGAGGGGCAGAGAGAATCTTTGGGGGAGACTTGAAGCAAAGAACATGCTTGGAGTGAACTTTGTTTTAAAGTATTCTGGAAGATGAAATTCAAGGACACTCAGGACTTATTCTTGGCCCTGCCACAAATGTACCTTTTATGTTCTATTCCAGTTTGTGCATCTGGGGCTTACTCTTTGGTTTTGTGTCTATAAACTAGGTGGGACCTACATCCATTGTCCATTCTCCTCACTATTCTGTTTTAGCCGTCTGGTAACTAATTTTAATAAAACTTGAAGGCCGTCCTTCTATATGGCAACTAAGTGAAGCGACTGAGTAAGCCCTCCTTGGTCCCTTTTCTTCCTTGAATGAATACTACAGTGAGTACTGTTCTAGGAGTGAGTACTGATCAGGTTGAGGTTTGATCAGGGATTTGTTTTCTCATGTAAAGGTCTTTTCCTCTTTCGAACAGAGCTGTATACATGATGAAAATCGCATGTGGTGATAATTACCCTTGGCAGCTCTGTAGGAGGCCAAGCATACAGCCTTTCCCCTCTTCCTCCAGTCTTGGGAAGGATCACTGTATTTGCGATGGAGCACTAAATGAGATAGTTGGCTAGTATTCACAGTCCATGTTGAAAGATGAGTGTGTACTGCATCTTTAAATACCAGGGTCCTGTCAAGGGTAACGACAGACCAGGAGAGGCACATGGATAGTCGGTCCCCAAATCTTGGCCAACTCCAGGGTGCATGTGTTCATTGAGAAGAAGAGCCTCTTTCTTTAAATGTATGCAGACTCTGGCTTCTGTTCTCTTGTTCAATTATGCATATATAAGCTTCCCCTATAAGGCACTCACCTTAACTATCACAGAGGGCCAGGTTCTTCTCTTGGTGAGGTACTTTGGATTCTCCCCTTTCCTCTCTGAGCAAGTTTTATTATGACCACTCTTAGGGATTCCTGAGAGGGGAAGATCCTTTGAAAGGTGGCACCAAAGTCAGTGATCTGTAAGCCTATCTGATCACTTTGCACTCTCTTGACCAGCAAGCCCTAAGTCAGATTCATTGGCCCATTTTTTAAAATTTCTGATAGAACTAAAATGCTTATGGCAAAGTCGGAAATAATTTTCAGAGTAATCAGTAGCTTTGGCTGCCCTTCTGGTGATTTATTTAGCCTGGCACCTGAGAATTGTAGTGCAGGTAAATATTCTGGACACTGTTATCTACTTCTCTTGTTCTGGACTCATTTCTGATTGCCTTTCAGAAACCAAAAGTTAGCAGTGTGACAGAATTGAGGGATGATTTTGGTTTTTGCTAGGGAGGTAACATAGACTTGGAGTCAAAAGTCACGAGCCCAGTTCTGGCTCCTACAGCTAAATTTGAACAAAAAACTTGGCCACTGGCCTTAGTTTCCTCATATGTCAGATGTGATTGGTCTAGAACTAGAAAGGTTTGCTTTAGGATTCTAGGCTGCTCTCCTAGTTCTTTAGTTAATATCTAAGGTCCATAGATGTGAAACCCATAAATTATTTGCCCCTTCCCCGGGGTGCTGAATCAAAGAACTAAAAAAATCTTACTAAGCCTTATATACAGTATCTTTTGTTTTTATCAGAAATGAATAAATAGAGGGAGCGCCTCTCTATTTGGGTTGCTCAGTCGTTAAACGTCTGCCTTCGGCTCAGGTCATGATCCCAGGGTCCTGGATATTGAGTCAGGCATCGGGCTCCCTGCTCAGCGGGGAGCCTGTTTCTCCCTCTCCCACTCCCCCTGCTTGTGTTCCCTCTCTCGCTGTGTCTCTCTCTGTCAAATAAATAAAATCTAAAAAAAAAAAAAGAAATGAATAAATAGAAAAATAGGGAAATGTTTCCCGGTTATTTTTGTAATGGGGTTCAGAGAGTGACAAAGAATATGTTAAATTAGTAAACATGCCCCACATCACTGTAGATGCCTCTAATGCTCTTACTTTCTACCACCTGGATGTCATTTCAGGTGAATGTTTTCCTTTGCATTTTCTAAGTATTCTACAATGAACTTAACACGTTTTGTAATGAAGAAGAATATACATTACAAAAGTTTGCTACTACCTTTTTGTCATTTCCTCCCTCCATATAATTTTTATCTCCACCCCCTATTTAAGCCAATAAAAGTTAATCTGTGTGTGTTGAATGAAATGAAAGAAACTCTGGCCTACTAAGGGTTTACCATTTGTTAGACATTGAACTACAAAAATGAAAAAAAACATCTTTTCTTGAGAGTCTCAAGTCCAATAGCAAGGGGGACATGCAAGTCACAACAAAATGCTGTAATCATGGCACCGATTGCCATGAAGACAGAAGAAAATGTACTAGACTCCATTTCCTACCTCCGGTCTCTTGTCTGGGATAAAAGTCCTGTGAAATTGTAAGGCTCGATGCCTGCATATGATGCAGCCACGGCCAGGGTTGACATTAGCTGCTATTGTTGACCAGCGTTGTTGGTAAGGAAGACAGTTCTAGCTTTGGGGTGAGAGCCACATCCTTTTAAACTGGTGTGTTAGTTTAGGCTGGCCTCTTAGATCCAGGGTCAGAATATAGCTTTGCCCCGCAATCTGTTGGTCTTGATCCACCAGCATTGCCAGCTTTCTTTCCAGTCCTCTCTCTTCTCTGTCCACTTGTATTAGTAGGCGGTTTTCTCATGTAGCTCTTACCAATCCATGCCTTGTAGAATTTTTGGAGGTTCAGGGGCGCCTGGGTGGCTCAGTCGTTAAGCGTCTGCCTTCGGCTCGGGTCATGATCCCAGGGTCCCGGCATCGAGCCCCGCATCGGGCTTTCTGCTCAGCGGGGAGCCTGCTTCTCCCTCTGCCACTCCCCCTGCTTGTGCTCTCTCTCTCTCTCTCTCAAGATAAATAAATTCTTAAAAAAAAAAAAAAAATTCTGGAGGTTCAAAGCCTGGACTAGTTTAAGCTCTGCATTTTCCAGACAAGGGACTTGAGGCACCAAGAAAAGTGACTCTGCCCAAAGGCACATAACTAGTGGTAAAGCCGAGCCCAACCTCCTGCCTCCCAACAGAATGAATTTGCAGGATTTCTAACCCCAGCAATGTGTGCTATGTACATAGGTGAACAGTGGAGCATTGTGGAGAGTTCTCAGAAGAGATTTCCATTTCCACAACTGAATATCTGTATAGCCATCTGACAGAAGTGGCTTCCACGAGAAAGGTTTGCTTAGCTAGGAAGCTACCATTATCTTGGATCAGTTTTTTGTGACCAACATTATGGTAAGTGGTAGATTTAAGACTTCCTAGAATTACACAGCCTTTGAGCAGCTTCAGGTCTCATTCTGTCATAAAGTTAGGGAAACAACAGAGTGGGCTGGCTGGGCTGATGGCAGATTTGGGTCCTGCACACTCAGTCTGTGTAAGGATCCTCATGGTGCGAGTGTGTCCTGAAGAGTGAGCTCTCCAACCTTAAGCAGATTGCAAACACAGACCTCACTGTTCAGCGTGGCAGATGTTAAATACACTCACCGGTCACCCATTGGGCACTCCCTATATTCCCTTTCCAGGTCTTGAGGCACCCTCATCCCTTGAACTTAAAATTCCATGCCCAGATGTAGGTTTGGTTTGTCTCTGCAGCCCGTGTCTCCGAGGCCTGGCTCTCTTGCCCTGTTTGCTGTCCAGGCTTAAAGGGTTAACATGGTCTTCTAATGGACACCTGGCCTCCATGTGGCCATTATCTGCAGAACCCTGAATGCTCTTACCATTTCTCTGCTAATCAAACCCTTAGCTCCTTTCCTAATTTCCCAGAGTGACTTTCCTATGTTTCTGATATAGTTTGGATTCCTTCTTCCACTTTTATCAGTCCTGCCCTGTTTGTGTAACATCTTATGCTGGAGAAATTCAGACACTTTAGACTAAATTGACCTAGTAGTTCAGCCCCTTGTTTTTACTCCACACAGGCCAGGCACAAAATTTGTGGGTATATTGATATAACTATATGGAATGCCCTACACTAAGTGGGCACTGGGTGAATGTCAGTTCCCTTAACCTTTCCTTAAAGAAATCTTGCCAAATCCACAAGCTTAGCCCTGAGAGGCCCTCACATCATAGCATTTCTTATTTAAAAAAAAAAAAAAAAATCTGGGGTGCCTGGGTAGCTCAGTCGGTTAAGCATCTGACCCTTGATTTTAGCTCAGGTATTGATCTCAGGGTCATCAGTGGCGGGCTCCGTGCTCAGCGGGGAGTCTGCTTAAGATTCTCTCTCTCTCCCTCCGCTCCCCCCACCCCTCACTTTTGCACACACGCGTATGCGCACACTCTCTCTCAAAAAAAAAAAAATCAGCTAAGTGTAATAGCTCACATGCACGTAATCAGTGCAGGTCTTCTGGCTCTGACCAGGCTGAGCATCCCCAAAGTAACCATGAGCCTTATTTTACCCTTGTGCCAACCAGTTACACTTTCAGGAACATGGCTGAAAACTGGGCTTGGTCTCAAGTGAGACTTGTCATGTGTATGTCTCTGAAATCCTGCTCCCAGTAGGTAACAGTAGAAATCATCTGCGTCCCCCTTCCCTTTCTTGAACAGCCCCAGCCCTTAGCATCCACGTTGGTATTTAACACATGCAATTTTCTATTGGATCGGCTTTGTAAAAATGTTGATAATTGCCAGTAAGGCATCAAGTGGCCACCAGGCTGTGTATCTAAGTACACCTCAGACTTAATGTCTATCCAAACAGCTGGCTAAGACCTTTTTTTTTTTTTTTTTAATAAAAGAGCTAACTGAAGGCGGTTAGAATGGTTTCTTTTGTTCAAATTTCCTCTCCCAGAGACCAGTCCCAGGACTCTCTTCACCTGCATTATCCATTAATGCAGTGGGTTCATTTCCCCCAAATAAACAAGCTTTCCTGCCAAAGAAAACAGGCAGTGCGATTGGATGCAGGGATGTGCCTTGGGACCTGCATCTAAGGCATGTTCTTCATTTTTCTGGGTTGCCCTCAGTCTCTTTACTGGACTCTTGTCGGCAATGATGATGTTATGGCAGCCCTTATTTCTGAAGGCCCCTCAAGTTGTATTAATCCCGCCTGCGGCTGTCCAACCCTTTTGAAAGCATCCTTCATTTCTGTTTGTTCAGTTTCCTGAATGCCTCTTCCAGATCATCTTTCACCTCTTGCTTCAAGCTCTGGGGACACATGTGGTTTCGACAAAATGTGCAGATGTGACTTGGGGGAGGGGAAGCATGGCTGTGGGCTCACACACATCAGCTGGGCTCTGAAATAGGGAGGTCTTCTTCTTTGAGTGGGCCAGTCAGGAAGGAATGGAGGTGGAAGGGCCAACAGGCAGCCTCAGGCCCTCTGGATAGCCCCACCAGCCATGAGACAGAGCACTGTGGTATGTGTTTTGCATTGTAAGGAACGCATGAGCTCCAGCTTTCGTGGACCAAATCACCATAAATAACGCCTGTGTGTCTGGTTTCTAAATTGAGACATTAAACAGAATAAAGTACCAACAACCAAAACTTCTATAGGGGAAAGACCCAATTCTTTATCCGCTAAATTGTTGATCACCAGGGCTTGGCAAACTTTTTCTTTAAAGGTCTGGTTGGTAAATATTTTCAGCTTTGGGGGCCATAGGGTTTCTGTCACAACTGCTCAGCTCTGCCTTTGTGGCTGTAAAGCAGCCCCGGATGATACAGAAACAGACCAATGTTTAGTGGCGGGCCCTAATTTGCCCACCCCTGCCCATCAAATTTATAAAACTTAGAAATATTCTAATCGTTGTTTGCAGAAATTAATGAGTGCTCTCCATGTGGCCAGGCCCTGAACTAAGTTCTTGTTGTGAGTTATCACATTTATCCCATTCAGAACAATTCTGTGAGGTTATTAATAATATTATACCCATTTTACCAATAAAGGAGCAGAGGCTTTGAGAATAAGGGCCAGGCTGGATTTTGAACCAAGACAGCTTGACTCCAATTTCCTGCTCTTTTACCACTACACAGTACAGCCTATAGATTACATCATCAATATCCACATTTATCTTTAGATCTTGACATTAGCCAGTATTTGGACTTCAGCCTTTCCCCATGCCCCCTAAAAAACCCAAAACATGCAAACAGATTACGGCTAAAAACTCTTGTACAAATTAATACGTGGCAAAAATTTAAAATGAGTCCATTAGCAAGTTATAATAAATGAAAGCCATGTTCTGCTATGCTTCCCAGCTAGTTTCGCTTCTTAAATACCGAAGGATCATGGGAGCTGAGTATATAAAGGCCTGGGGCTCTCAGGCCAAAGGCATCCAGGCTGGTTTCCAGGTTCCAAGACCTAGTGCTCTGAAAATGTGGAGGTAGAGCTGGGCCTGGAGCAAGCTACTGCTCCTTGGGATGGCCTCACCCAGGGCTATTCGCCTCTTAACACCAACACTGACATGAGCTGTTAACCCACTATACACATACGTGCAGGCTCCTCAGTTGCCCCAATGGTGTGCCAATCTAGTGTGGTCAAGGGAGACTGGATAGTGCATACTACAAGTTGTTTGCTGCCCAGTGGTGGTCATTTGCATGCGAGTCTACCAAATAGAAATGTTCATTAAAGATGGCAGAAATCAAGTTTGGATGCCTCTTGTTGTTACAATAAGTAGTGTGTTCTGAAGAAAGCTAAGGAGAGTAAAATGATCGGGGGGGAAAAAATCTATATCCCATCATCTACAGCAATGTTTCCCAAAGTGCTTTCTTTTGCTTGTAGGGATGGTAATGGGGGAGGGGGTTCCTGTGGTCAAATAAACTTATGAAATGCAAAACTAAACAAACAGTATTCTCGAGGCTATAGTTTGTAGGTTTCCCAAAATGTTTGTTTGGTTATTTTGTTTTGTTTTTGGATCCTCTTATAAAATTGTTTACAAGGAACACCCTTAATCTTAACCCAGAGGCCTTTCCTAATGTTGACATTTTGGTAAATTTCCTTTATGGTCCAAGATTTTTTTTTTTTTTTTTTAATGGGTGAGGTGGCAGCAGCAACAACTATGGTGGTCACTAAATCTGAAACAAATCTTTTTTAAAAAAACCAAAAAAAAGCGTTATGTATTTTCTTTCTTTTGTGTGTTTAACTTTATTTTGAAGTATTTCATCGTCATAGATAAGTTGTAAGAATAGTATGAAGGACTGTTTTTTAATTTGTTACCTCTACTAGATAGGCAAAGTCTTTTTGTTTTATTTAAGATTGTATTTATTTATTTATTTATTAGAGAGTGTGCCCGCCCTTGCACACATGTGTGTGGATGGGGAGGGGTAGAGGGAGAGGGAGAGAATCTTGAGCAGACTGTGCTGAGCGTGGAGTCCAACATGGGGCTCGATCTCACAACCCTGAGATCATGACCTGAATCGAAACCAGGAGTCGGATGCTTAACTGACTGAGCCACCCAGGTGCCTCTGAAGGACTCTTCTATATCCAGTTCCCTATTTGTTAACATTTTACCATAATTGCCGTGTTGTCATTCTGTGTGTGTGTGTGTGTGTGCGTGTGCATGTATACACGTTATTACTGCCATTACTTTTATATATTTTTTAAAGATTTTATTTATTTATTTGACAGAAGGAGAGAGCACAAGCAGGGGGAATGGCAGAGGGAGAAGCAGGCTTCCTGCTGAGCAGGGAGCCCCATGTGGGGCTCGATCCCAGGGCCTTGGGATCCTGACCTGAGCCGAAGGCAGATGCTTAACCAACTTAGCCACCCAGGCACTCCTACTTTTATATTTTTTAGTTAAATTTGAGTTATACATTCTTTTCTTTTTTAAAGAGCTCCACTGAGCTGTAGTTAAGGAAAGGTTTTATTTTTTTATTTTTTTAAAGATTTTATTTATTTGACAGAGAGAGACACAGCGAGAGAGGGAACACAAGCAGGGGGAGTGGGAGAGGGAGAAGCAGGCTTCCCGCTGAGCAGGGAGCCTGATATGGGGCTCGATCCCAGGACCCCGGGATCATGACCTGAGCCAAAGGCAGATGCTTAATGACTGAGCCACCCAGGCGCCCCGAGTTATACATTCTTTAATGAACTCTACACTTACTTCTTGAAGATAGTTGCAGAAATTCAAGTTAGGCCAGAAGTTTATGAATTCCCATTTCTCCCTGTTGCATTCAGGCAAATCATGCTTTGCAAGTGTGTGAAAGGTTTTCATTAAGTTGGAAGTGGGTATTTTGATAAGCCTATAGTTTGCAGTCTTTATGAGGAAAGAATTTGTCAGAACCAAGGAAGGCTTCAGCTCAGGCCCACATACAGTCCTGACCAGTTTGGATTTGTGAGGTTGTCACCTGACGTTGTGTGGGGACCATCACAACCATTTGCTGCATGTTTTCCGTCCACTTGGGCAGTGTCCTTTGAGGATTGGCCTTGACTGTTAGCTGAGGTGGGAGCCTTGACCTGACACACTCTCCTGTCCTTTAGTTTCAGAAAAAAAGGGAGCAGTCCAGAGGTCCTAGGTTTTCATAGGACATCTGTATTTTAAGTGTCCTGTGGTGACTTGTCATACTTTCAGAACATATCAACAAGGACGATTTTTTTCAACAACTAATTTCAGTAGTGGTTTTGTTTAACATACACTGGAGCTTCCATATCTGGGTTTTTTTCCAGGCATGAAATCAGAGCTCTCTTCCTCCCTCAGATGGTTTAAGTAACCCAATTTGAGCATAAAGTAAGTTGAGCAAACACTGCTACCTTACAAAGAGATGTGTTGGTGTAAGGGGACTATGGATATGACTTACATAACCTCTCATGGAGTGTTTCCAAAACCATATAAGGAAGCTAGAAATAGTAACCTCTCCCTTGTAATGTCAACATTGAGCTCATGAATGAGGCTGGGGCTTGTGTCCTCAAAGGAAACATGAGGAACAACCACCAGATAGTGTTGGGAGGAGAGAGCACCAGGCATTTGTTCATTGGGTGGATGCAGCCCTCCCAGTGGCCTTTGGACACGTGTGTCATACCTTCAAGCTGGAAGCTCCCACACCCATGGTGACAAGGTTGCACTGTGTGAATGGTGGCCATTCACACATACGATAGGTTCATATCTAACTAGAAAAGTGCCTTGTTTGGGTACTGTAGGGACTGGAAAAAAAAATTTTTGTTAATTTTTAAAACATTTCATCATGAAAATCTTTAGATACTCAAAAGAAGAGAGACTAATATAGCCAATCCCCATATTACTTAACACACAGATGCAGCAGTGATCAAGATTTTACATTTCCTTACCCCTCCCCTGCTTTGGTAAAATATAACAAATCCCAGCTATCACATCATCTCATCCTGACACACTTTCTTTAAGAAGTAGACATTTTCGGGGTGCCTGGGTGGCTCAGTCGTTAAGCGTCTGCCTTCGGCTCAGGTCATGATCCCAGGGTCCTGGGATCAAGCCCCACATCGGGCTCCCTGCTCCGCAGGAGGCCTGCTTCTCCCTCTCCCACTCCCCCTGCTTGTGTTCCCTCTCTCGCTGTGTCTCTCTCTGTCAAATAAATAAATAAAATCTTAAAAAAAAAAAAAAAGAAGTAGACATTTTCTAAATACAATGCCACTCTCCCATTTGACAGAATTAACCAGGACCCAAATTTTGATATGTACTTTTTACAGAGCTCCTGCAGCTAGGTTACCTTACAACATAAGAATCAACAGGGTCCGCCTATACTAACTCACTGATATCTTAAAAGGGGGGAGGGTCCTCGCTCTCAGCTCTGAACCAGATTATTTGGATTGGAGATGGGGGTGGGTAAGCAATTTGCGCTTGTGGTTCTACCACTGTAATCTCAGGTATTGAGCTGTGCCATTTGCTTCCTTGGCATTTCATAGTATCATCAATGATTGATAATCATAACTTATAGGAATTTTTTTTTAAACAATATTTTAATTGGAAAAAGCATCTGTCAGCTGTCAGGCTTCCAGCTTCCACTTTTGAGAAGCAGGATGTTGAATGTGAGTAATGACACAACAGGCCTATAAAATGCGGACTAACCCTCAGATGACTCATCCAGTACGATGCAGTATATTTGTCAAGGAGACTGAATCATATATGGGGGAAACCACTTTTCAAGCAGCCAGCTGGTTCTCAGGTCCGCAAGAGACAATCCATTTTTATCGGAAGCTTTATAGTAGCAATAATGCTAATACCCAGCACTTGGGCTCTACAATGTAGAGGAAATGGCATCACCCGGCAGGTACGTGCTTACTGTTTACGTGAACTTTATTTTCTCCTTGTTCTCTTCTGCCTAACCTTTCTGATAATTTAACATTTTTTAAGGGAGAAAAAAAAGGACTCTAACTGGAAGGAACTGAAGTGTGTGTGTTTGTGTATGTGCGTGTGCTCACATGCAAGGACAGATAGGTTACCACTGGTCTTTGGACGGACAGAGCTCTTGTCCACTCATCTCCCTTTCTGAAAACAAATTTCTCCTTAGATATTTAGGTAAACTCATCCCCTTTATTAAGCCCTGAGTTTAAAAGATGCTGCCTAGGAAACAGCTTTTGCAGAGGTGGTATATCTTTTGGATGGGTAGCTTAAAACTTTAATAAATAGAGAGAAAGAAAGAAAGAAAAAAAAGAGTGAGCAGAGGTGAGTTAAAGGATATGATCTAATAGTAACTATTGTTATTTGTTATGTTGGATTTATTTTCAATATTGTGATTTTTCTTATACCCCAAGATACACGACTTAATGCAAGAAAGCTTTATTCCCCTACTGAGTGACTATGTCTAATTTTTGCAAATCATAATTTGCTCATACTGAATTCATGCATTAACTTTTCTAGGTGGGAGAAAGGGTAGTGGGGGTTTTGGTAACAACATTTAATTATAGCTTTCACATGATCTGAAGGATTGTTCTGCATAATTGGGAAGCTGTGTCGCCTGTCTGACCTCTCTTTCTTCACTCACTAAATTTAAACAATGCTTGACTCGCGAAGGCACAGATCTTGTTTATTTGAGTATATTAAACATTCCTCTTTGTGTTGACAGTCCATTCGGTGTCTCCTCATATTTTTGAAAATACTTTTTGTGTCCTACTTGTTAGGGACAGATGCTATAGTTGGCTTATAGTAGTACTATTTATGCTTTCCTAGTCTGTCCAGAATGGTTGGGTCAGGACCTATAGCACAACTGCCCACAGATTGGCCCAAAACTGAACATTCGTGAACAGCTCCATGTATGGTGGTGAATCCTGTTATCACTCAGAGAGCATCAAACAGATGTAGGCTCACCGAGCTGGAAATGGAGGCGGTCTTTGTTTTCTCTTCCCCTTTCTTGTAAAGCCCGTAATAATGACTTGTTTTCCTTGAGGGATGCGTATTCTAAACCGTCCGTTGAATGTATCGCATTTACCTATTTCAGTAATTCAGAAATTCAGATAAAAGGGAAAGCCAGCACGAAGAGAGTTTGTTTTGTTTTGTTCTGTAGATTCAGAGGTACGCTTTTTTTTAGAATGGCCAATTTGTTTCTGAAGACAGGGCCATCTCCAAATTTCATTAATTTTGCATTCTATAAATGAAAGCCACCTGTTATGCTGTAACATGCTAATTATGGTAGAGGACAATAATGAAGAAGAACAGTATTTGAAATATGTGGGGGTTCTGCTAAGAATCTTCCTGCCACGTCTGAGGTGTTTATTTTTATATGTGTATGTGTATACATGCTTATATAGTGCATATTTAATAATAGCATTTGGTGGTATTAAAAAATACTTCAGAGTGAAAGTAAAACTTTTTATTCCTTCTCATTAGCTTTTTTTTTTTTATTTAATTGTAGAAGAAAAGCTACTTTAAAAATGTTAGCGTGGGGCACCTGGGTGGCTCAGTTGGTTAAGCGTCTGCCTTTGGCTCAGGTCATGATCCCAGGGTCCTGGGATGGAGCTCCTCATTGGGCTCCCTGCTCAGCGGGGAGCCTGCTTCTCCCTCTCCTCCCCGCTTGTACTCTCTCACTGTCTCTTCTCTCTCTCTCAAATAAATAAATAAAATCTTTAAAAAAAAAATTAAAAAATTAAAATGTTAGCTTGACCTAAAGCCTGAATTTGCGATCTTCTAGTAGATGGGGTTCTCTTGCTGCTTTGATGGGCGCCATCAGTTCAAGTTTCACTTTGTCAAAAATTATCAGAAAAATACTGTGACTTAAAGGCAGAATAGCTCCTTTGCTCTGATTTCACTGAAATCTTAGGTTCCATTTTATCATACTTTTCCCCTTAAGGCCTACAGAAAATGGTTACAGGCAGGTGTATAAAAACATTTCGTCTAGGGGCGCCCGGGTGGCTCAGTTGGTTAAGCGGCTGCCTTCGGCTCAGGTCATGATCCTGGGGTCCTGGGATCGAGCCCCACATCTGGCTCCCTGCTCAGCAGAAAGCCTGCTTCTCCCTCTCCCTCTGCCTGCCACTCTGCCTATTTGTGCTCTCTCTGTCAAATAAATAAAATCTTTAAAAAAAAAAAAAAAAATTTCGTCTAAAGTTCTTGATGTATTGGCATTCTCAGTGAAAATGTCCTGCTTTCCCTGTGATTTGTGTGGTTGAGACTCAGGTCCTGTCCACATCATTTTAGGACAGCATAGATTTCATTCAGCTTTGGTTTCATTACCCACTCAGAGCATCTTGATGACTGCAGTTTGGCAATGACAATCACCCCTAGGATTGTGGCCACCTCTCTCAGAGGCTCTCAGAGGCCCCTGCGCTGTTAAGCACCATGACCTGTTGGTCCACAGTGACCACATGTTGTTAGATTCCTTCTTACCCTTTTGAAGGAAAAGGAATATAGAGCCACGGCCAGTACCAAGGGCCTCGTATCATTCAACTTGGAAGTGATCAGTAGGTATTGAGTGAGATGCTGCCTATGTTCAGAGCTATGTGCTGGGTGGTGTTAAATTAAAAAATGCTTGTTATCTGGGCCCAGCTCTGTCCTTGCTTTCATTCCCTCTTCAGCAGTGGGGATTCGTCGTTATTTGCAGTGGATTTCTCCTGGGTTTTCTTTTATTCATAGATTTACTGGAGTCTATAATCTGGAGCCATAATTGCTCTGCGTAGAAGCACCTTTTAGCTATTCCCTCTTGGTTCTTCAGAATCTAACACTTCTTGGATGGCTATCCAGAAAGAACTGCCCTCCCAAAAAAATTCATTTGATAGTTTTGGAAGCCATGTTTTTGGAGCCAAGTAGAGTGACAACCTCAGACGAAGGATTGATTGATTGATTGATTGATTGATTGATTTAGCTTTCTTCTTGAGGAGAGTGGCAGTCAGGGGAAAGTATTTGAATCCTAAAAGCTTAGAGCGTCCGGGATATTTTATTGGAACAGATTAGTAAACATCAAGGACCGTTTTTCCATATCTTTGAGAGTTGAAGACCCGTCCTCCCCTCTTTAGCATCTATTAAAATTATACTTAATGACTCAAAGCTATACTGAGTTCAGTAACCATTTAATAAAAACATTGTTTATTTAAAATCACCATAGATTGGGGCACCTGGCCGGCTCAGTCAGAAGAGCGTGGGACTCTTGATCTCAGTGATGTGAGTTTGAGCCCCATGTTGGGTGTAGAGATTACTAAAAATACATAAATAAATTTAAAAAATCACTATAGATAATCAACATTTTAAAAAAAAACCCTTATTTGTATTTAGAGGGACCTGTTTCGTGAGTTTATAATCTTTTCTTGCTGTACAGATGGATGATCTATGGATGAGTGGTGATAACTATGGTCCCCAAGGGGAGTGCTGGGCCTGTCCATTGCCTCTTGTCTACTGCCCACTGTCCTACCATTACACTGTCCTCCCCACGTCTGAGTTTGTAGGGAGGACATCCTGCCTACATAGTGGATAGGATTAATAGCACTTGTAGGCAGATCTTGTATCATTATCTGGAAATAACACGTTTCTTGTTGTAGCTCAAAAAAGCCAGAGACAAGCACAGAACCGCTTCTTAGGACATAAACCCCACTCTTAAGGACACATAAATGGGGTGGATGACCACTGACTTATCAAACCAGCGTGAACTTTTCTTAGTCCTGAGAGGTATAAATTTGCTGACAGCTTGTTTGCATTGACATCTGTGCCCAGATTGTCTTTAGGGTATATGGGGGACAGTTATGGAAGCCATGCCCATTCCCAGTTGGATTCTTAATCGCCAACATTTCTTTGTAATTAATGATCACCACAGAGAAAACGAATGCTTGAGAGAACCAGGCTGGCACTTCAGCCCTTCCTGAAAGCGCTTTGGCCCACGTGACAACTCTACCTTCCTTGCCTCACACTCTGTGAGCAGCACGGGGAGTTAGCTACATCATCTTCATAGAGCTCAGTATGCAAGGAACCGCGACAAGATACTGTCTCTTTCCAGATTTCAACCTTTCCAGATTTCAGTTTTCAGTGTTAATTCATACAGTTGTAAAGATTTTTCACATTGGCGATGTCCAAGCTGGGTTTGGCTTTTTTTGTGGTTTTCTTTTAAACACATGTTCCTTGTACCCATCCAGTGAAAGAGACGGGTTGCCTGCCTTTGCTGTAGCCCCATGAGGCCTGCTGTTTGACTGGGCCTCTTGAATTCCATGAAATGGAGTGCAGACAGCATGTGTCATAAAGGCTGCTTGGGAAGGGTGAAGAGCAAAATTAGTGCCCGTGGGTGGGCATGTGTTCTCATCACATCGCCAAAGAGCTGCAATGTGCAAAATCTGGCAGGAACTTGTTCCAAAGAAAAATAAAACAGCCCCTTTTTTTTCCTGCTTTGAGAAATATTAAAAAACATCGCGCTAACCCTCACGTTGAAGAAATGGAACTGTTAGAAAATCCTTGAGATTGTGTGTGTGTGTTTTAATAATCTTAGAAACAGAGGTTAATAAAAAGGGACTCATCATATGAAATATTTTTTTAGGGATTCTTGTCACTTATATTGTAAACATCATAAGCCTTCTATTCAAATATAATTGGTTAAGGATGAGGGGAATTGGTTAGAGCTAACAATTAGGAGAAAGTCTATTATATTTAACTTCTGTTCTTTGATGTGATTTTGTAAGAAAAGCCATTTTTATCTCAGTAAAACCAATTACAAAGGAAATGTTTGTGTTTTTCATGTATGTGATTTGCCTTGTATCCGAAAGAACAAAGCGTAGGCCACATTTACATTTATATTTGAGGCATAAGATCTTCCTTTTATAGTTACTTTGTGAAGGTCTTGCAAATTTGTTCATTGCTCCTCATAGTGTAGAAGAGTATTTCATAGCTTAAAGGGTGCTCATGATGTATATTTTGCACAATGGACATATGCTGACCTGATAATTAGGGGCGAGTTTTGTGGGTTGTTGGTTTTGTTTTGTTTTAAAGATTTCATTTTTCAGTAATCCCTGCACCCAACATGGGGCTTGAATTTACAATCCCGACATCAAGGGTCACATGCTCTACTGACCGAGCCAGCCAGGTGCCCCTGTTTTGTTTTGTTTTTTTAAGTGGCAGTGTTTACTTCTTAAAGACTACAGAAACTTCCTTAGCCAAAGCCCCAGATTCCTGTATTTGGGGTCCTTCCTGAGTATATTTATTTCAAGTGTCCTCTTTTTGTTTCTCAAATTGGTTGTCTTTTTTTTTTTTAATCATGGCCAAATAAATAAATAAAATAGACCATCTTAGCCATTTTTGAGTATGTGGTACATTTGTGTTCATTATACAGTGTTGTACAACTGATCTCCAGAACTTTTTCACCTTACAAAACTGAAACTATCGCCATTAAACTACTCCCCATTTCTCCCTTATTCTAGACCTTCACAATCACCATTCTACTTTCTGTTTCTATGAATTTGACTATTTTAGAAAGTGGAATCACGCAGTATTGGTAATTTTGTGACTGGCTTATTTCACTTAGTATAATGTCCTCACAGTTCCACCATATTGTAGCAAATGACAAGATTTCTCTCTCTTTTTTTTTAATCTGAAAAATATTGTATGTATATGTACTACCTTTTCTTTATCCACTCATCCCTTGATGGACATTTAGGTTGCTTTTCTTCTTGGCTGTTGTGAGTAACACTGCAGTGAAAACAGATGTGAAATTAATTGCCTTTTGAGATAGGAATTGACTTCCAAGAAATGTTAGAGATAATCTTCTATATGCAAACACATCAGAAAAAGTGTCATTGTGTCATGTCACCTTTTCAGGCTACACGAGAGTTGCCATATGCCAAGTTACTCACTGTAGGAAATTGCTGGGTAGGTGACAGTTTTTGGCCTGGGATAGCGTATCCACAGTGCCTGAAGGGATCGTGACTTTCCTAGAGGTGAGCTTAGTCCTGGGAGGTGGCACAGCACACTGGTCAATGAAGTGAGCTGTGGGGAGTTCCTCTTGAATGACGTTAAGACAGGGGCCCTTTTCTTCTTCCTTCCAATGTTAAACGGCAGCCAGCAGCGACAGCATGACTTCCAGGTGGTGTGATTACATCTGCTTGGCCTCCAGACTGCCACCATGTCAGTAAAGCCTTCTGGGTGTTTGGCCACAGCCACTCGGTTGCCCTGCCTCGAACAGTAGTCGTTAGCCACCACTGGACGCATGACCTACCACCTGCTTGGGCTCCCTGGGGCACGCACGTCCGTGATGGTCAGCAGAGCCTCCAAAGGTCTCAGTTATCTGTGAAGGTCCTGAGTCTTGAAATAAAATAGCTACCAGTCCTTCCACAGGCTGGTAGACTCCGTCGTGTGGGAATAGCCCTAGAGTTCCCTGGAAGTTCTTTTTGAAATGAAACTAGAATGAATACTCTCCCATAAATGAAATAATATTTTAAGCATATTGTGTTAAACCGTGAGCAAGCGTGGTGGCTAGTTGGCCTACACATTCTCCTTATTGCCCTGTTCTCTTCTGGCGGGAGAGTAACTTCCTAGAAGCACATGTACTGAGTGGATGGCTGTTTTGTAATAACTCGGAAAGAAATTGCCCTCGTAGGTCAAATCCTGTCTCTGTCATGGTGAAGAACTAGTCAAGAATTCGCTGCCGGGCGATTATCCCTCGGCCTGAAGCTTGTTTTGTCTTTTTTTTTTTTTTTTTTTTAAAGATTTTATTTATTTATTTGAGAGAGAGAGAATGAGAGACAGAGAGCATGAGAGGGAGGAGGGTCAGAGGGAGAAGCAGACTCCCTGCTGAGCAGGTAACCCGATTCGGGACTCGATCCCGGGACTCCAGGATCATGACCTGAGCCGAAGGCAGTCGCTTAACCAACTGAGCCACCCAGGCGCCCCTTGTTTTGTCCTTCTTGATTGTTCACCAACAGTCACTGCCACCGTAGAAGGAGAGAACAGTTTCCTCAGTAACACTTAATTAGGAATTCCTAAACTCTAGCACTGATACTGATACTGTTGTGACATTTGCATGTAAACCAGTCGTTGCGAGTTTGGTTAACTTAAGTATGCTTTCCTTTTGGTTTGTCTGCTTGCTGTTTAGGTGAAAAGATTTCTCAGCCTTACTAGCAGATGACATCAAGTTGGCCCTTTTTAGGGCTGGTCAAGGTCCAGGGGTCCCAGATGAAGCCTAAATCAGAAGTCTAGGGATTCCTCCTTGCTTACCCCTTCTCCCCCACCCCGCATCAGATAGGAACACTCTTAGCCAGAGCTGAGTAGAACCGGCTGTGCCCACTGAAGGTGGGCCACAAGGCTTCTGTTAAGGAGACTCTTAGCCGTCAAAACCATTTGGGAATATAACTGTGATTCATGTATTTTAGGGCTTGATTAGGCTTTCATGGACTGGATTAGGAATCCTGATGCTCACCATTTTATGTTTTTTTCTGTGGGAAAAATACATTCCGGTTTCAAAAAACTGATTTACAAGAAAACTTTTAGACCAGAACTCATTCGTGACATTGAAGGAGCCTGAACCAAACATGAACCTTGAAGTGCACCGAGTTGCTGTAATCCAAGGTCTATAGTATATGTCTCGTCCCATTTTTAAGTTAGGCAGTTGCTTCATTACCTTTTCTTAACATTTTTTTTTCCTTTCTCTCTAAAGGTAATGAAGATTTGGTACTGGAGAATCGGTCTTGAGTCAGTTGATTAAAGCATACAGGATGAACTATTTGGGAGAAAGGGAGCATCATATCCCTCTTCTCTTCTTTGCCTGCATTTGGTCTATAAATATGTCTTGGGGATTTTCTTCCATGTGGCTAAAGAGAATCTCACATTTGTGGATGGGTAAACCCAGCTAGATGGCTACATTGTGCCTGTTTTATTCAAAGATCTTAAAGAACTTATTAAAACTCAATTTTCATCATTTTCTTGTTTTTTAGAAATACTTTGATAGACTTGTTTTGCGCCTCAGAACCTTAAAATTGCATAATGATACTTGTACCAAGAGAACATATCTGTTAGTTTGTTGTGGTTTCAGGTCTTTGTAGTTTCAAGGGTTTTATTTTCTTCCCCAAGTCAAAATATGTTTTCGGTTGCATTTTACTGCTGCAAGTTTTCTGATCTGCTTTTGTAGAGAGTATTTGGGTGGCTTACGTTTGCTAAACCCTCTGGCACAGCTGAATGACTTTAAGCCCTCCCCCCCCTTTTTTTTTTTACACAAAGTTAAAAGAGGGGGCCACAGTTGAAAAGGGACCTCAAAGGTCACTGGACACTACCCCTCGTTTTACGTAGGAAGAAACTGAGACTCACTCTCAGATCGATCAATCGTAGAGTCTGGGGTGTCTCACCCAAGAGGGAGGAGGAGATGTGCAGTAGAGGTCATGTCTGCTGACCTTGGAGACTAGCTATACTGACTGGTCTGAGAGTGAAGATTGCCTCTACTGCTGGAAGGGTTGAGTTGGACTTCCCAGCCCCTCCCCCAGCTCTGCCATTTTGTTCACGTGGCTGTGTTATTAGTGATACCTTCTCATTTCTCCTCATGAGTGTTTGACCATCAGTTGCCTATACATTAAACTTGAAGAGACCAATGAGAATAATTTACATCCTCTAGATCACCTAGGTTAGATATGGGAAACATTTGCCACAACATAGGAACCTTTTTTAAAAAAGTGTGGGGGGTGGTGTGAGCTCTTACCGGATCTCAGTCCTTTATCTGCCCCCAATGCCAGTGACCTTGAACAATTCCCTTCTCTTGTCTGGATTACAGGTTTTCTAAGCAAGGGGTCTAGAATACAGAGTTTCTATATTTTTTTTCTAGCTTAAAATGTGTGTATCTAACTTGTTTGTGTGGCTCTTTACTAGTCCTGATTGTAGACCTAAACTCCACCTACAGGCCCCACCTATATTCCGGTCTCTACCTGGGAAAAGAAGTCTAGAATTCTTCAGGGAGAGCAGATGCCTTGCATGTGCTTTGTTTGTTTCTTTGTGTGTTAAGCTTTTCATCTTTGTTGAAGGAGGTGGTGGAAGCCTAGAAGAAAGGGAACAAATGAATTGGTAATTCCTGCCATCTAAAAGGGCGTCTATCTGTCGGGAACAGAAGCAGGGAGGCTCTTAAATCTAGTCAGCCTCTTGCCAGCTCAACATGTGGACTTACTTTCTTCCTTGTAGGCTACATTATCACCTTCTTCGTGTGAGAGTAGGTTTTATTAAGGACTGGCTCGTAAAGGATTTTGTAGATTTAGAATTTGGTATTAACATAGTTTGGTAAAGTAATTTCCTGATCTTTTCACCCAGGTTTGCTTTAGGGTGGGCAGTGAGGTAGTGGCAGGTAAAAAAATGGGAAATGTGACCTGGACCACAGGCGAAGTAAGCTGACTTTTTAGTACCATTATCAGCATCTTCTAGGTTTAGTGTTGCTCTCCATTTAGAATAGTGTAGCACTATAAATTTTCTCTCTCATCTTCTTTATGAAGGTCTTCAGTTGTTGAGAAAAATTGAAAAGAAGTGTATAGTTAACACTCACTAGCTCCTGTCTGCAACTAACATTTTACCGTTACTGCTTTATCACCTGGATATCTGTGTGTCCATCCCTCTCTCCATCCAAGACGCCATGTTATTTTTTATGTAGTTCAAAGTAGGTGCAGATATTAGTGCGTTTCTCCCTGAAAACATCTCAGCATGTGGGATCATTAGGTACTCTCTTCCTTTGTTTTCTCCAATTCAATGAGAAAGCAAAGATATTCTGAGAAAGTCAGACTTGGAAGTTCAAGGGCTGCAATTTAAAGACCTGAATTGGAGATTATTAACTTTAAACAGCTCCCTTTGCCATTTGTGTTTTGAAGTACGAGTTTTTCTATTACATGTATACTTTAATGTGGTGAGAGTTAATTTTCTTTAGTAATCTAACATTTCCATTAGCTGGTCTTTGGGGGTTTAAATGTGGATCGTAAATACCATTTTTGGAAGGGTGTGTAAAACAGAGGGAAAGTCAAAGAAAATTATTGCTTTCGGAGTAAAAAGTAGAAGAAGAAAGGGTTCTTCAGGGGTGGGTTATTTTGTTTGTTTTAAGTTGGTAATCCTTTGATCTTGATTAATTATGAACTCCACTGAACTCCGGGCTCAGCAAAGCAGCTGACAATAAAAGCAAAATCATAAACCTAGATTCAGACTTCGGCCTCTCTCCTCCCAGGCCGCCCTCACCCCCACTTCACACTGTGTGATCACCCTGAAACTCGGCCCTTCAGCACAGAATCATTCCAGTCTGTGAGAAGTAGATTCATTCTATTTCAATTGAATAAATTTTATTTTTTAAAGTAGATTACCCATGTCCAAGTTGTCCTGCTCTGGTGATTTTTGACGAAGGCTCAGAAATCTTCAATAGATGCCTTGAATGTTGATAAACTATTGTGATAAAAATCTTACCCTCATTTGCTAAAATGGTTTGTGTATATCTAAAATTCCCATGTTGATGTCGAGAGAATCTATGCAGAATGTGGGGATAGAATTAACATTAAAATAAAACACACACATACACATGTATATGTTTATCTTGTTTCTTCAGTAACTAGCTACGGCAGATACGATTCCTTTCCTAGGCGTACACGTTAAAGGGATGAGGAGCGGAGGCAGACTGGCGACGTGTCCAGTTGGGTTTGGAAGCCTTGTTTGGTATAGAGTTGCCTTGAAAGCAAGAGTCTAAATGTGAGTTATCCCCCTTGCGCTCATATAATCCTCACTTGTGACAGGGCAGAGAATCACTCAGTGCTGGGCTTTACAAAAGAAATCTTTTCAAAAAAATTTTTATAACTTTGTTGAATGCAGCAGAATTGTAATCTTTTAAAAATTTAAAAATTGTATTATATTTACATTTTTGTTGTTGTCAGAGTTTAATTTCCTGGAAACCAGTGTTTTAAAACTCAGATAATTTAAAATGTATTCTACAGCCTGCTATTAAGGTAATTAATTACCCACTGTATAGATACTTGACAGGTAAGGATACAGAGGTCCCAAGTGGTTGACCAGGAATCCCACCTGGGATTTAAGGGCTCATGCCCAGGGATCTCCAGTTCCCTAATTTCCCCCAGGGTTGAAATCAGGATTTCTGCTCTTAGTAGGGATTAGAGCAAATAGTTTTCAAATTTCAAGAAAAATGATTACTTTCTTCACCGATTGTGCATCCCCCCACAATAAACTACTCAGCCTGTCCTGCCCCACTGCATCAGGCTTGACCTCAGCGGGGCCTTTCTTTTAGCTGTGTGTATTACTCACCTCAAGAGGGACTTGCTCAGGAAAGTTATACTGACATAGGGAGAGTTGTCAAAGAGCCATTTTAAAAAATCTTCGATACAACTTCTAAAATTGCCTTTTCGGATGCTGAAGTTAAGATTTAATTCAAACACTTCTTTGTCCCGGTTTAAAAGAGCCCAGTGTTAACGATTTTAGGTTGTATATTAGCAAGACAGCCCTCATGCCTTATCTTTATCATGCCCTCATTGTAAGCAACTCCTCATCACAAATATTAGATATTTAGTATTCTTGTGACTGCTGAATTTAAGCGCTGAATTTAAATGTTGGTAGGAAAAGTTTTGTTGTTTTTTTTAAAAAAGACTACAGCTCCATCTCCAAGACATTTGTTATGTTACATAAATAAAATCAAAGATTTTTACAGAAGAAAAACAACCTGAGAGCAGTAGAAGTAGAATCCAGCTGAATCACTCTTTTCCTGTGGAGGATTCATGCGTGTTCGAACTACAGGCAATAAAAGTTAGAGCTGAAATGAAAAATTTCATTTTGAGCACAGTACAGTGGAGTGAGTTTAATGTAACCTTGTAAACCTTGCTGATAAGGAAATTCAAAACGGTAATTGCTAGCACGTGCACGCACCACCATGGGCATCCCCACCTTCTGTTCACGGACCCCAAAGGTTTGCCCCTAGCATCGGGGCTCTCGCTGAGGTGGGGGCGCAGAGGCTCGGACCTGCCTTGGCCCGCTGTTGATTTCACTGGCCCAGAGGAACTGTCCGCAGTGCTCCCAGGCTGCAAGGATGTCAGAGGACCCCCAAGTGCCTCTGGTATTTCCTCAACTATTTCCTCAAAGGCCTCGTTAAGCCACTGTAAAGCTTATGAGTTTAATGTCCAGTCCTGATCTTTGTTCCTTTTTGTCTTTGCTTCATTTCCTTTTCTTGGCCGTTGGGTCACAGGACACAGCAGCAAAGAAAGAGGGAGCAGAACGGTGAATGGCACACTGCCTAGTACCCTCCCCTTGGCCAGCCCTGCAGAACGTCTATGTCTAAGGGCATCTACAGGGCAGGTGCCCTGGCCCCATGCGAGAGAGAATGTGCCAGAATGTTCAATGCACGTGCTGCTCTGGCTCTTAGGACCGGAAAGTGTAAAGTAGCACTTGAGATTAGAAAATGTGTCTGTTTCCAGTGCATTGTAACTTAAAGGAAGATTTTATAGAGGCACATAGCAAGCTAAATCGGTCCTCTGTATTAAACAAGGTGCGGGTCTTTATTTTGAATCATAGAATCACTACTTATAAACTACGAGTTTGTGGTAGTTTTTCTAAAGGAGTATTTTTATATTAAGATTTCAGTAGGAAAATAAAAACACTAGTGGCCGTGTCTAATTGACTTATGAGGATTGGTTTTAAAATTACTAAATGTAATAATCATTCCTATTTCAAACACCCAGTCTTGCTGGCAGTGTCCTTCACAATAATGGAGAAAGCAACCCTTTCTATTATGTGCAGTAGAAAATGGTGTGTGGGTGAGTGGGTCTATTTATATGCCTCAGTGTAGCTAGGTAGCATAAACAACAAAGATGCTGCGTTTATATGTGGCATTTGAGGATGAGAATGGGCATGCCCCGTACGTCCCCCTCTGGGTGAGGGGAGCACTTGGACATGGAGGGCTTTAGTGACCTTGCAGTACAGCAGAACGACCTGGCTGGTGATGCAAGGTGAAGGTGGGGATTCCTAAGACATTTTCTCATACGCTCACTCACAGATTCTGAGCCCAGTACACCGTAAAGGAGGAGAACCTATTCACACCCACTCTGGGGCTCTCCCAGGACCCCAGGCTTTGAGCCTGTATTGGTTCCTGGATGAAGTCATCGTAAGACAAGTACCCACTACCACCATCACCTTTTGGGTACCGCGTGTATGTATTGGAGTTCCATCCCTGGAAACTCATTACATACCATTTTTAAAGTACCTAAATTGACCATAAAGATAAAACCTAGAACAGCTCCGTTGTAACCCTCTGGGGGAATTTCTCTGCAAGGGCGAGATGAGCTGCGGCGTTTCAGAAAAGCAGCAGCACAACGAAGATTTCCTCTCTCGGTACATCTAGTCACGAGCAGACTGCTTTGACACCATGAGTTCAAAGTCATGGTGTTAGTACCTGTTCAAGTATGTGGATTCTTTTACTAGCATATACTGGGGTAGGGCTGTCCCCAGTATGACTCTCCATCAAGGGTACTGCGTGGCCGCTTTCACGGATGGTCAGTAACTGTAGGGAAGGCTTTTTCGTAAGTGGTCTTAGCCTACTTTTCAGCTTCCCAAATCCAATATCCTGCAAACCAGTTCTCTTTATGAAGCAAACATTTAAGATTCAGAAAATTCTTTCTATGCTTCATAGTGCCTGCTCATCAGCATTTGAGAGGAAAGCTGATGCCTTTGCCAGACTTGGCTGCGGCCAGATCTAGCATCTTTAGTGGGCTTTTCTTGCCACTGTTTCCTATAATGGCCTAACTGTACACACTACACATTTTGGTAGACATTAAGTGTCCTACCTTTAGTGGCTGGCACAGAGCTGAAAATCATGGTACCACCATGCATAGAACCACGTCATGTATCACTCCCTTGCCTATAACTTTCGAGGATAGAAATTTTTAAGACCAGAGCGGTCCACTTTTAAAAAATTAAGTAGTTGATACTTAATGAAATAACCGCTCACGAAACCACCACCTGCTTAAATAGAATATGACCAATTTCTGGCTTCCGCATACATATAATATTTTATATACATATATAATCAAGGAAATCAAAGAGACTTTGTAAGTCTCTAGGTACAAGGATGACTGGAGGTGGGATGCGGGATCTGATGACAGTAAAGAGTGTGCCCGGCTCCCCCGGAGGACTCGTGTTCTATTCGGGTGCGGCTGGCGGCTCTGCCGGGTGGAAGAGGGAGTCTGAGGGGCTAGGATCTGGGCTAATCGCTCTCAAGGTCTGGTGCAGGAGAGGAGGGTGGAAAAGAGCGGCAAGGCAGCCGTGTGATCAGATGAGGGCGGGCCCTGAGGAGGGGGCCGGGAAGTCTGTGTGGGGGATGTCAAAGTTCCAGTCTCCGTCCCCAGAGCCCAGGGAGGAAGGTCAGGAGCACAGGGCCAGTTTGCAGATGGCAAATGGAATTATTTTCCTCTACGGGTGTGCCTGAAATGTAGGCTCAGACCAGGTCTTTTATAAATCCGACTTGCGTTGGTAATTGCTGGAGGTCTGTCTGGGATTTTCTTCTGTTGTCAAGGGCCTGACAGCCTCCCTGTTACTCTTCTCTCGGCCAGCAGAAAAAGGCGGGCGGTCTGGAAACCCACTCCTTAGGGGCCAGGGGAGCTGGTCTTTAAAGGACCTGTTTTGTAATCAAAGTCAGACCTTCAGCAAAAATAATTTTGATGGCTACAACTTACCAAACTTCTCTGTATCAAGCACTTGACCTCTAGCGCGGCTTTTAACCCTCAGGACATCCCAGCAGGGTAGATCCTCTCTGCCAGAGGATTCTTCAGCTACTGAGGTCAGGGTGCTGCTGAGCCTGTCTGGCTCTGAATGACACTTACAGAGGGCGCTGCCTCATCCCCATTTCCTGCAGTTCCTTTGTTTACCTTGTTTACTTCTGTAACGTGGTCCAGACAGGGCCTGCTTTGAATATAGAAGAGAACCTAGAACATAAAAGCCAAAGATCCAAACCCTGCTGTGCCCCTTGGAATCAATACCCCCAAATAAAAATCTAGTTTTGAAATTGTTCTTACTCTGCCTCCCCCATCCTGCCAGATGTCACCTCCTTCCTTTGCACATTGACGTGATCACAGAACAAGTCTCATTTTTACAGATAAGCCCCCATGTTCAGAATGCAAAGCTTTCTCCTTAAAGGAACCACGTTTAAATGGCAGGTCTCCAGTTCACTTCATAGAAGCCACTTTTTTACTCATAATGCAGTGAAAGAATATGATATTATTTGGGGGGTGGTAGTCAAATCCCAGATGTAATGACATTGAATCTTTGGGGGAGTTTAGCTCAAGTTCAGACACTAGGACTCCATTCAGTTGGTGTTTGGATCTACGTGTGGAACTTCACCGGGTCCTAATGAGTTACACCCGTTTAGCAGTTGCTGCTTGCAGAAGCATTTTTTTAAGTTTTGTTATTTTTGACAATAATAGCATTTTTTGAATTTCTTCTGAAGCATACCAGCACCATTTTCCTTGTGCAAATTAAAAAACTAATCTGCCCTTGCCCTTCCTGTCCCATCCTCCCCCAAACAAACCCAACATCTGGCTTAAACATGTTGTTTAAATTCTTTCCAGAAAGAGACAGAGGGAAGGTGGGGAGGGAGTTTTCCTCCCGTATACCTTTTTGGTAGTAGAGTTCACTGTCGTTTCTGTTCTGGGCGGGGTGAAGTGCCTGAGTAACATAAATACACCACAGATAGGAAGCAGTTGGCCTGTGGCCATGCAGCTGGATTATCCAGACATCCTTCACAGCTTTCAGTGCAACCCTTTATCCCCCTGCCTTGTTTTAAATAGCCAGAGGCCTCAGTGAATGCTGGCTGATGGGGCTGTTGCCAGAGGATGGGGTGGGGGGATTCTGTTCCCCTGCCTCCAACACACACACCCCATGACACAGGAGTCAGTGCTCTTTGGAAGCAGCATAGGAGGAATTAGGGCAAGATCGAGGATGCGGCAGGCTGCAAGCAAAGACCCAAATTAGCAGCCCCTGTAGTCTAAGAGCCAAGGAGTGGGGTATTTTTTAAAATCTCCAATAAATGAATACTTCTTGGAAGTAAGTTTATGGCACCAACATAAGTCATGCAAACTTCCCTTTTTCGTGTTTACTTAATCCCCTCAAAGGAAGGGAGAATGGCAGACAGCTGCAACACCAAAAAAGTAAAAAGCATGTTCTAACAAGAGGTGTGTAGTTTCAGTTATTCACCTTGGCCATTTCCTGTTGGGATGAACCCATCGTACACTAACAGAAGGTCTGAGAAAGCTGTGTGTTTCATCCTGAAGAGTTACAAATCCTGAGGACCCTTAGTTTTTCTAGAATGAATGGGACATGGCTGGGAAAAGTATATTCTCAACTTGTCTGTATGTAACTAATCTAAACAAATGTTACCAAATGTTCCTAATCTCTGTGATCTAAAGGAAAATGGATTTGAATCATGAGATGAATGGATTAATGAAAGAAACCATGTGATTATTAAATTTAGTTTTCTTATTAATGAAATCTTTATCCTATCCCAACTAAGCTATTGTGGCTCATAAGCAAATGAGTATTGAACACTTTATTTTTTCTCAGAGATTTTGTTAGCTACAAATAACTTTTTTAAAACCTGTTTATAAATTTCATGCATTTAACCCATTCATTGGGGCGCCTGGGTGGCTCAGTCGGTTGGGCGCCTGCCTTCAGCTCAGGTCATGATCTCAGGGTCCTGGGGTCGAGCCCTGCATCAGGCTCCCTGCTTAGCGGGGAGTCTGCTTCTACCCTCCCTCTGCCCCTCCCCCTGCTCATGCTCTCTCTCTCTCTCTCTCACTTGCTCTCACTAAGTAAATAAATACAATATTTAAAAAAAAAAAAATTAACCTTTCATTCCACAGCCTACCACATAAAAAACACTGCTGTAGGTTCTAGGGATGTAGCAGTGAACAAAAAGAGCAAAGGCCTTGGTTCTATGGAGTTTACAATCTAGTTCAAAAAAGTGGGCAAACAAGTAGGGCAGATGTTTCGGTAGCATGTAGAAAGATAAAGAAGGATGAGAAGATTTAAGAGGATTGGAGGGTACTACTTTATATAAAGTGGACAGAGAATCTTCTCTGATGAAATAACCTTGGGCAGAGACCTGGAGGAAATAAGGAAATGAGCTGAGTTAGTGTGGGGGGAGAAGGGCCGAGTGGGGGGGATAGCAAATGCAAAAGCCCTGAGGTCATAGTGTGCTTAATGTGGAGGACAGGGGCAATGGGACTAAAGTAGAATGAGCAAGGAGGAGAGTGATAAGTGCTTGAGTTTCATTTTTACTCAGAGTAATGTAGGAAGCTTACTGGGTGTCTTATTTTAGTAGAGTATCATAATCTGACTCACCTTTGTATTTTCTTAGAAAGTTGGGTGGGTGTGGAAGTAGGAAGGCCAGTTAGGAGGAGGTTGCAGTAGTCTGAGAGGTGATGGTGACTGGGATCAGGGCAGTGTTGATGGAGGTGGTAAAAAGTGGATTCTGGCTATATTTCAAAGGGAGAACCAGTAGTATAAAAAAGTTTTGACAGTTAAGAGTTCAGTCTGAAACATGTTGATTGAGATATGCCTACCAGATGCCCAAGGAGAGAAATCACATAGGTAGTTGATTTTACTGATCTGAAGCTCAGGGAAGAGGTCTGGGTAGACATGTGAATTTGGGCACTGTTAGCACCTAGAAGAATTTTAAGTGGAGTTGTTGGCCCTGGCTTGGGTTATGGATGGTTTAGCCACAGTTAAAGGAGGAGAGGCCGAGAGTACTGGTACAGAGTCATAGGAATGCTAGTGGGCATGGGTGCAAGGTCCCTCCTGACTTTACCTGTCTTCCCAGGGAAATTAAAGCAATTCCTCCATCAACTGAGAGGGACAAGGTAGGTGGGCCCATGAAATAATCTTCTTGGGGACAGATTAGGGAAATGTGGCAGCATGCTGGGGGGCACCTAGAAGCCCACTTGAGGTTAGTGACTTTAAAACTAGACCTTTGAACAAAGTCCTGTTCAACAGCCTGGGTAGGGCATGGAGTTAAGGAGGTGGTAGAATTTCACCAGGGTTGGGGTTTCACCGGGCATTACAGTGAAGAAAGAGAGGGCAACATGTTACGTTTTTGTACAAAAGCGTGTCGTGACAGACTCTGGAACTTGAGTACTGAATCAAGGGAGAACATGAAGGTTCGGGGGAAGGGGGTCAGAGCAATAGATGGTTGGTCCCAGTGGGGTGAAGACTTGTAGGAATGTGGAGGGAGTGAGCCACAAATTTGGCAAGAGGCAGCTGGAGAGCACGCTGCTCAAAACTGAGGTTACGGAGGTGGTGCAGATATTAGTAATGACAAGGTCATGGGTGTGACCTAGGCTGGGGTACCTAAGGTTGGGGGTAAGACAAGGGCATTGGGGAAGAGTTCCAGAAACTGAGAGGCCAAGGTATTGTACGGAACTTCTGTGTGAATAAGGAAATTACCAAGAATCACAGCAGGGATCGTGGTGGAGAGATGGAGGGACAGTGGGCCCATCTGCCACCGTCTTCCAGGAATGAGGGAAGGGATGCGGCCCAGAGGTCTGTAGAAGATTGAAGAGGAGGGTAGTGGTGGCATGGTCAGACTTGGGAGCTTCAGAGAAACCAGGGCATGCACCAGTAGCCTGCGGCAGAGGTGACTAGCATGCCCCACATCAAGCCTCAGCAAGGAGAGCGGCTGGACAGAGAGAGCGGCCTTGCGTCAATGGGCCCCAGAAGCTCAGCCCCAGAGCACATTTCCATGTAGGTTCAGAAAGTGAAAGGAACGTCTGTGAGGTCCCTGGAGCAGTCAAAACCATTGAGACAGAAAGTAGAAGGGTGATTGCAGGGGCTGGGCAGAGGGGAGAACAGTGGGGGGTTTAAAAATGTCTAATGGGTATGGCGTTTCGGTCTGGGATATGAAAAAAGTCCTGGAGATGGATGGTGGTGAGAGTTGTAGAGCAGTGTCCATGTACTTAATGCCACAGAATTGTACAGTTAAAATGGTACATGTTATCACATATATATTTTACCAGTTTTCAAAATGAAAGGACTAGTCTGAGGAAGGGACAAGGAAGTAAGGGAGCAGGGGGGCATGGTGGAGGGGAGTAGAAGTTGAGCCACAGGCAGTCATGGGAAATCTGGGTGAGTGCGGTGAGCAAGGGTGTAGAGGAGAGGGACTGTCTAAAGGGTCTCTGGTGGACTGGACATGGCAGTGGCCGGGCTCTGGCTGGCCTAGGGGGAAGGAGAGGTCTTCCCTGAGTCCCAAGGAAAGAGGGGGTTCTATGTTACTCTACATCTTTGTTTCTCTAGAATCTGGCACAGTGCCTGGCATGTAGAAGATGTGAATATACGTTTGAATGAGTAAAAAATGAATTCTATCCAAAGAAAGAAAACAGCAAATGAGAATTTAAATGGCCTTGCTGAAAAACCCAAATATGTTTCCCCAAAAGTGATGAAGAGAATGACAAGAGCTAGAGTTGGTCTCTGGAGAAGAAAGAGGATTTTTGGCAAATGTGCAAAAGAAGTTATTGCGAAATTGAAGTTTAGCCTGGAAAAAATAAAATCATAAACAGAAGGCTACACATGCGTAAAGGGTATTGGAACTGAAATCTTTTCCCACCTACATATGCGATTGCATGGTGAATTTGTGATTTGGAAGGAAATTATCCTGTTCTTGTGCTAAATCAGAAGATGATTAGCTTTATAAAATGTTAAGCCTAGGTCATTCATTGCGAACTAAGTTTTAAGGGTTGAAATTGTAATATCCCCTTAAGTTCATAGGTTTGACTTTCCTAACTTAGGGATAACAAATTACAGCATTTAGCTCATTCATTTTGTTATTAATACTTAAACCCAGAAACTAGAGAACATTATGCCTGCATACATCTTCAAAGACTCACAAACATCTTTAAATTTACTGGGTATCTTTTTAAAAATGTACTTTGGCAAGGTAATTAGTTAAAGTGTTTTTTGGGGTTTTTTCCCCTCAAATTTGAGAAGGGTCACCTTTTTTTTTTTTTTTTAAGATTTTATTGATTTATTTGACAGAGAGAGACACAGCGAGAGAGGGAACACAAGCAGGGGGAGTGGGAGAGGGAGAAGCAGGCTTCCCCCTGAGCAGGGAGCCCGATGCGGGGCTCGATTCCAGGACGCTGGGATCATGACCTGAGCCGAAGGCAGACGCTTAACGACTGAGCCACCCAGACGCCCCGAGAAGGGTCACCTTTTAAGGTTGCCGCCAGACCTAGATTTTCTTTTGATGACTCCAGAAAAGTGCCAGCCAGTGGTCATCTTGAATTGTGAAACGTGTCCTGCAGCTACCAGACCATTGTCATGCCCCGTTCTTCTTGTTGTTGTCGTTCTAGTGACAGCTATATTGTGCGTGTCAAGGCCGTGGTTATGACCAGAGATGACTCCAGCGGGGGATGGTTCCCACAGGAAGGAGGCGGGATCAGTCGCGTGGGGGTCTGTAAGGTTATGCACCCCGAAGGCAACGGACGCAGCGGCTTTCTCATCCATGGTGAACGGCAGAAAGACAAACTGGTAATGGCAGACATGCAACCCACAGGTTAAATCAGCAACACCCCATTTCTTTATTGTTTAATCGTAAGCCCTCTTCTCATAGGTTGGGTTATTGTTGTTGTTGTTTTTCCCTCCCCTTATTTCTCTGACTTCAAACTGTCGTGAAAACTTAAGAAGTTAGAACCCGGGAGCTGATGCCAAATGCAACACGTAACCCTGGCTTCCCAGCAAAGGCACTTTTTACCACACACCATATACCGCAGGTGCTTAGAAGTCGTGTATTTGGCTCTCTTGTTGGCGTCTTTGATTAACTAAGCTGTCTTTCTGTCACTGTAACAAGATACTCAAAACAAAAGTGTGTGCTTTGTTACGAATCACACGGTAGTGAGCTTCGAAGTCGGGGTTTTTAAAAATGTAGTGTTTGTTCATGGAGCATGCTATCAAGGTTTGGATGGTAAAAGGTCAAATGCAAAGGCAGAATGTCACCTGACTTATGGTTACTTGTAAATACTGTTTATCTGAAAGATACTGTGGCTTTTGTTTCAGACACTAATGAATAAAACATGTTTGGAAAAAGTAGTGGCATCCCACGTCTATAATAATTCTGCATGCTTATTAAATATGTACTTTGGAGAGTGATCATTATTCTTTTACGAGTGGAGCATTGGTAGTTCGTAACATATAGTTCCAGGAAGGAACTTGGATGTCCAGTTCTGAGTTAGGAACGAATCTATGATATGAAGAAAAATTGAATGTTCCAACCTATTTTTAATTGGTGGCCTTGAACCTAGAAGAACATCGCTCCTATCTGTCCATGTACTGAAAAGCCAACTGTTGCTTCAAAATGTGCAGGATCATATTGAATCTAAACAGAAAATATAAAGACACCACAGGAAATGTCAGTGTTACATTTGAGACTCTTTTAACAGCAAGTGTGTCACATGTTGAGTTTTATGAGTTAAATGTACAAATTTAATCTTCTTTTGCAACCACTTCTTACTGTTTAAAAAAGTTACCAAACAGATAAGACAGAACAATTTGTAAATGTTATATATAGATTAACAGAAATGCTATTTTCACACTTGATTCATTTCCAAAAATGCAATGAATGAAAGTTTAAAGGGAGAGAACATAGCTCATTTTAAGAAGGGTGTCCATTCAGGAAATTCCCTATGTATTAGTCAAATAATCAAAACATTCTTACAAGATAATCACAATAAAGGCAATGTAACCACGCGACCAATAAAAAGTAAAAAAACTACCATTCAGCTAATGCCTACCATGTGCTAAATACAATGCTAGCCCTTTAGTTAGGTCACATCACTGTGTCCTTACAGTAGCCTATGTAATTATAACTGAAAAAATGAAGATTCAGAAAGACTCCTTGTTCTCAGTGATCCATCTTGAGGGCCTGGAACCAGTATTTGAAACCCTGTCACTCTGACCTTAAAACTGAGCCAAAAAGTCACATGTGTGCAACTGCTGTTAGCCCTTTGGTGTAGTTTTTTCCCCCATGTGCATATTTTTATTTTTACATAGCTCTGACCAGAGCTTGTCAACAATTTTGTATCTCATTTGCTTTGCCTTAACATTCTCATAAGAAATTTTCCACAGTGCTGGTATCAAGTTGATGTAACATTGTTTATTTGATGATCTCCTTAGGGTTATTATAAATATTAAGGTTCCTCCCCCCCCCCCATATGACCTACCTTCATTTTCCACATTTACTATTTTCTTGGAATAATTTAGGGGGTCAAATTTTTATGACTTTGGATTCTTGTACAAAGAACTGCTACCAGTGTGTATGAGAATTTCCTTTAACACATGGGAGGTTCATGTATTTTAAGTCACTACCAATTTGACAGAGTAACAGTGGTATCATGTTATCGAGTACTAATGGCATCAATGTTTTTGTTTGTTAAACAGCTGTAACTGTGAATTATCTGTCAATGTTCTTTGTTTATTTATCTATTGGGGGCCTTATTTTTCTCCTTGCCATGCATGCCCTCTTATATAAGAAAGATATTAATCTTCATCTGCCTTATTTACTGCAAATACCCTTAAAATTTGTTGCTTACCTTTTTGTTTTAGTTAGTGTTCTTTTTCTAGCAAAAATTTTGATAGAATTTTTTTTCACTTGTTCCCTTTTTGTTTTTATTATTACTTTTGTGCTAGCAAATTATCTTGCCTGAGCAGTTAAATCTTTTTAGATCTCTTTTTTCTTGGTATTTTCATAGTTTGTCATAGACTATGTCAACCTAACATTGCCTTTAGATTGTCTCATCCAGCCCCTTCATTTTAGAAATGTATTTATAAACTTGTATCTTACCACTGACTTATACATAATAATTGTAAACTTTTACGGGGCGCCTGGGTGGCTCAGTTGTTAAGCATCTGCCTTCGGCTCGGGTCATGATCCCAGGGTCCTGGGATCGAGCCCCGCATTGGGCTCCCTGCTCGGCGGGAAGCCTGCTTCTCCCTCCCCCACTCCCCCTGCTGTATTCCCTCTCTCGCTGTCTCTCTCTCTGTCAAATTAAAAAAAAAAAAATAATAATAATAATTGTAAACTTTTACCATTTTGGTCAGGACCCTTTATGTAAATAACCTCAGTTAAATTCCTGCAACATTCGGAAGGAGGAAGATACTTTTATCTCCACTTTGCATTGGGAAAACTCAGTGCTCCAAGGAGTGATCCATTTCCTCGATCTAGGCACGTGGTCATTAGCAGAGCCAGCATTGGAAACCGTTTCATTGTGAGGCCAAAACCTGGTCCCCTCACACTAACTCTGCAAGGTACTAGGGCAGTCCTGGTTGTGGACCAGCTTCTGTTATTTGTTGCTATTGCACAAAGATTGTGTGCCTCGTTCCCTCGTCGTGTTCCCCCGCCTCTCCCCATCATGTTTCTCAGTCACTCAGTTTCTCTTCCTGTCCCCTCTATATTCTGTGACTCTACACTTCTAGACTTTTATATGCCCTTGAACTGAAATCACACACCCAGTTGTGTTTCTCCATCTCTCCACCCCTTGTACTCTGGGAAATTCTGGACTCTTCTACTCTGTGGTACTTAACCCTGATCCCCCCACCCTGTCCCACAATACACACACACACACCCTTTGGAGATGTGGTGACTCCTCCTTTGGCCTCCAAGCTTCCATAACAGCACTTTTGCCCCACTGGAGGGTATGAACCCACATGGGAGCCTGCAGATAGGGTAGGTTGTTGAAGGACCCACTCTAAATGGTGGAATGGTGAGGAGAGGGTGGAGATCATTTGTGATGGATAGCATCAGAGTTGCTAGTATTGCAACTAGGACAAGAAATGCTTTTTCTGATAGAAACAGTTTTATCACTAGTTTTTCCAATGTAGTGCAGTTCTAGAATTTAACACATTGGTTCTTGTTATTATTTGAATTATATGTTGAAGCCTGTGAACAGAGCTACTGTTGTTTCTGTGGGGAAAGCCTATTCCAGACATCCATTCAGAAATCGTTATTTGGATAATTTTTTTTTAAGTTGGGGACAATTAAGTTTTCCTGAGAAATTATATGTAAATGTAAAATGTCTGAGTTGAATCATTTTAGATAAACTAGAGAAGTTTACTCCTTAAATCCCATGAGAAACCACCTACGAAGATGAACCCCATACTCTAAAAGGCTAGTCATTCCATTCGTTGTACATGTGCAGGTCTGTGAGCATACATACACGCTTGGTGGGAGTTCCAGCTGCTGAAGCTCTTTGAACAGCAATTTGGCAGGATGTTCATTTTAAGTGTACATACTTTTTAACCTGGCAGTTTCATATTTAAACTCCATCCTATAGTGATAGACTTGCACACAAAGATTTAAAGAAAGCAATGGTTCCCAAACATTTTTGGTCTCAGAATCCCTGTACAATCTAAAATTGAGGACCCCAGAAGGATTTTGTTTTATGAGTTATAGCTACTTATTTTTTACCGTATTAGAAATTAAAACTGAAATTTAAAAAACTATTTATGACAAGTTACTATATAACTATTTTCCAAAATAAAAATAATTGGAGAAAAGAGTAGCATTGCTTTATATTTTTGCGAATCTCTGGCTTAATAGAACATAGCTGGATTCAAATATCTACTCCTCCTTTCAAGCTGTTGCTGTTTGTTGTTTTGGTTGAAGTGTATGAGGAAAATCCAGCTTCACACAGATAAGTAGTTCAAAAAGGGAGAAAAATATCAGTAGCGTTTTCAGGTAATTGTAAATGTACTTGAATACCCCACTAAAACTCAGCTTATAGTAGTTTCTGAAATGTGCGATCCGAATCCACATTAATGAACTTTTCATACCCTGTTACATTAAAAGCTACTGCTTTATCTTTCACTTTGAGTGGACCTTTTACTCGTTCCTGATTTTTTAACATCATGTCATTTAAAAAATAATGGTTTACTGAGTTCAGCGGATCTTCCAAATGTTGATGCATTTAATTTTGCAGTACCAAAAAATCACATTTCTTAACATCATTAGAAAAGTTGTTAAGTATTGGGAAGCTGTCCAAAATTCTGATTTCACTGGAAAGTTCAGATTTTATTATTGGCAACAAATACCTCCAGTTGTTTTCCTTGAAGTGACAGGCTGGCTGTGTCCATTTTCAAGAAAGTATCTGCCAAATCCTGTGTCTGAATAACCATTGTTCATCTGTCGGTTGTTCTTTCAAGTAAACCTGGTGATCCCTGGGAAAGGCAGTTCGTTCAAGTCATAACTAAAGCAGTTGCACAAGTCGTTCATCCATATGCAGCAGAAGTGAACAGGCTGCTAGATGTGCCCCTCCCCTTCCATCTGAGCGTTTGTGCAAAGCCCACCTTTCTTCATACACTTCAGCCAGAGCAACGGATTACAGCAGCTTGAAGGCAGAAGGAGATCTGAGAATCCAATTATGTGTGCTTCCCATTTCACCACACAGGATAAAAGCTGTGTGTTCAAGGGTCAAGACTTAATACTTGTTAACTGCTTCATCAAGGACAATCTGACATAAAACTGGCCTTTTCCACTTGGCCTGAGCGGCAGTGATGAATCTGGTGATTTGCGTCGAGTTTGGTGCTGTTGCTTGCCTACATGTATGGCACACAGGTTTTACTCACTGTGCCTTTGGCCCCCTCACCAGAAATGGCAAAAACTGTCTTACTATGTGAGATAGTTGGTGGGTTTTTTTTTAAGATTTTATTTATTCATGAGAGAGAGAGAGAGTGAGCAAGAGAGCATGAGTGAGAGGGGAGGGACAAAGAGAGAGGGAGAAGCAGACTCCCCACTGAGCAGAGAACCGGACTTGGGACTTGATCCCAAGACCCTGAGATCATGACCTGAGCCGAAGGCAGCTGCCTAACTGACTGAGCCACCCAGGTGCCCCTATGTGAAAATAGTTTTGCCATCCTGGACCCTCTGAAGTGAGGAGGGGGTAGAGAGGGACGGCTCCCAAGAGCTCACAGAACAAAATTTGAGAACATGTATCAAGATGTTCATTCCAGCACCATTGCTAAAAGCGACTGATTAAAAATAACCTGGGGGCGCCTGGGTGGCTCAGTCGTTAAGCGTCTGCCTTCGGCTCAGGTCATGATCCCAAGATCCTGGGATCGAGCCCCACATCAGGCTCCCCGCTCCACGGGAAGCCTGCTTCTCCCTCTCCCACTCCCCCTCCTTGTGTTCCCTCTCTCTCTGTGTCTCTCTCTGTCAAATAAATAAATAAAATCTTAAAAAAAAAAAAAAAAGAACCTGAATGCCCATTAGTGTGGAAAATGGCTGAGTAATCCTAACGTATCCCTACTGAGCCATGAAACAAAACTTCTTTCCTGTATCTATCTCTAAGACGTGTTCTCAAGGAAAATAAAAGGCAAGTTGCAGAGCCAGTTATAGGTGTGGCCACATTTAAAAACACTCACAAGCTTAGGTGCATATATAAAGAAGCCGCAGGAAGGGACCTGGCTCTGTGTCCCCCATCCTGACAGTGGCTGACTCTGGAAGTGGAGAAGCATTGAGGGTGCGGAAGGAGAGAGGAGCCAGAATGGAGCCTTCGTGTATTTGTGTAGATTACTTAAATCTTTGACAATATGTATTTCTTGTGTAGATTCTTTTAAAGCTTCCAATGACAATATTTAATCACCTTTTTTTCTCCCCATGCATGTCATTTAAAAAGATAATCTTTTTAAAGACTTCCTCAAGTTTTAAGTTAATACCAAACTTCACTAGAGGGTTTACACCTGTGAGGTTGAAAACACCTGAACTTTTTCATTTTTGTCATTAAACTTAGATATGTAATGATGTTATTTTGTTTAACGGGACATAAAGTGATGGTACCTGATCCCCTTCCCCTCACTTATTTTAGGTGGCTGAACTTTTCTAAGAATTTTATAACTTCCCTAAGAAAATTTGCCACTGGAGGATCTTAAACTTGGAAAACATTGACCAAAGACTAATTTTTTTTTACCCTAAAAACATGGAGGGGGCGCCTGACTGGTTCAATCTGTAGAACATAAAACTCTAGATCTCAGGGTCATGAGTTCGAGCCCCACGTTGGGGTAGAGTTTGCTTTAAAAAAAATATGGAGAAACTGGAAGTCTTTGTTTTTACAAAAAAGTTTATTTTGAGACTTTGAATTGAGACTATTAAATTCTAAAATAGATAACATTTGTTGGTTAAAGCCTTGGTTATTTGGATTTCCCCAATTTGGAATGGGGCTGGGCTGACATTTAATCATTGCACTATTCTTAGAGAAAAATGGCCATAATAAGCAATTTAACCATAAATAGAACTGTGTGAGGGGACCGTTGTCTTCTTTCAATACAATGGGATAAAGTGAACTGCTGGGGACCTCCGTTTGATATACCAATGTGACTATTATATTCATATAGTTATTAAGTCAGAGACCACTTATTAGGCAGCACTTAATTTATGTTTGCTTAGATGTACTCTTGAAACTTGTATGCATTTAAAGTTATTCTCTAATTTGAACTTATACTACAGGGCTTTACTCTTGCCCTTCGCTTAGTCTAAAATTAATAAGATCTTATTTTGTTAAATGTGGAGCTTTGCCAGAACAAGATCGAAGCTATTAAACTTCGCAAAATCATCTTGGTGTACCTAATGAAGCCGTAGGAATAAATATTGTCGCTATTTTGGAGTTTTTTATGAATGAAGAATGACGTTTACATTCACATGATTGGCAGTGCTTCTTTGTATAATCTTAAACCCTGGTATCTTTATCAACAACAGCACTGTGCTGGCCATGCAGTTATTTTGCAATACATCTTGATCTTCTGCAGCTTGGTTAGGGGCACAAGGCTAATGCACATGAAACTGTTAGAAAATCTGTGAAATCAAGTACCAAATTGTGAAGGTCACAGGAAGAACTGGAGTAAATAAAAGAGTAAAATGTGATGGTGGGAATATCCTGGGAAATGAGTGTGACCCTGTTAAGTTTCTAGTTCAGTGTTTTCCAAGCATGTTGGTGTCTGTGTTATTTCCATTTTAAAGATAAAATGATCAAGGGTCTGTAACAATCAACTCCAAGTCACAGCTTAGTAAAAGGCATTTCTGGGCCTACATCACCAGAAACTTGGAGATTGTTTGAATAATTCAGATAGAAGTTTAATAGATCACGGTGGGGGCAACTGAAATGAGGTTGATCTAGAAGATGTTGTAGTAAAAATGAAGCGGACCTGATGGTCAATAATACAGGAGATAGGGAAAGCAGAAGAGACAGAGACAACCACAGAGATTTTGAGCTGGAGAACGTGAACAGGGAAGGGTCAGCATTGCTAGATACAGGAAGTTGGCAGAAAGTTCAGAACAGGTTAATTTTTTCAGCATGTTGCATGTGAGGTCACTGGGAAACACCCATCAGGACAGAGGAGGGAAGATTGAGAGCCATTAAAACAAAGGCCCTGACATAGAAGCAGTAAATCTGAAACAGAGCAAGAGCCCCAAGACCTGGGCCCTCAGCGTAGTAACCAACCTCCCCCCACCCCCACCCCGCCCCAGTGAGGGGTGGGAGGAATTAAAATAACAGAACCAGGATGGCTAGAAAGTACAGTGAGGATCACCAAAGGCGAACAGGGCGGGGTCAACAAAGAGCAGATGGTCCACAAGGAAAGCAAAGGCTTCTTTCAAGATGGAGAGACTCATAGATAGGAGAAGGCAGGGATGGAAGGTTTTCATTAGTTGCCAGCAATGATGGATGGTTCCTAGTTGGATTTTTGGTAACCAGACACCATCACAACTCCTTCACAAGTAACCAGCCTGTGTGTTTCAATCCTTCAGGTGGTATTGGAATGCTATGTAAGAAAGGACTTGGTCTACACCAAAGCCAACCCAACCTTTCATCATTGGAAGGTCGACAATAGGAAATTTGGACTTACTTTCCAAAGCCCTGCTGATGCTCGAGCCTTTGACAGGGGAGTGAGGAAAGCAATCGAAGACCTTATAGAAGGTACCAAATTTTGTCATTGCATTCTTAGGTGAACAATGGGAATGTTCCAAGGTCTTTTTTATTCCAGTTGTCTGCCATCCTATATTTATGGTTTACTGGGGGGTAGGCCTGAGGGCTAGGTCAGTAGATGCCAAAACTTCAGGAACAGCCACCGAGAACAATTTCCAAGTGACAATACAGGGGAGAAGGAGATGGGTTTCAGAGTAAAGGGTGATCCCAGTTGATTTTTAGGCTCTGTTCTGAAAAGGTAAGTTCTGGACTTCCATGTCAGTGACTTTTTGACAAATTTCACCTTCCCCTGACTATTGAAATGGCTTTGGTCTGATCCGTGTTGGCTTAGAAAGGGAGAGTGGATTCTAATGGGCCCAGAAGGTGCCAGGCCTTCCCACTGCCTTCCTGTAATGCAAGCCCAGGGTGTTTGTCTGCTCTGAAAAGGAAGGGGATCTGTGACTCCTGGAGCCCTGGTTCAGGTTAGGCCTCAAGTCTGTGGGAGAGTGGGTAATAGACACTGTATTGCATGTGATTGTGGCCTGGAAGACTCTTGCGCAGTCAGTTCTCATGGGCTTTTCTAGAGTCCACACATGCAAACGCACAAGTTCTTGACTTCAACACATTCAGTTATTCATTCAGAGAGTTAAAGGTGCCATGGCCTGGGCCCTGTGAAGAGAGAAAGACTCAAGCAAGGCACGTGAAAGCCCAATTCAGAATTTGGGGAGATTAATTACAAAAGAACGTGGGCTGCATTTGTTTAAGAATTAAAGTGTTCTGAAGTAATATTCTTCTTTGTGGATTTGGGGGGAGAGCAAAAAGCAAATCTTACAGAGAAAACTCACTCAACGTCAGTAGTAAGACAGTTCTAGCTAGATCATGAGTCTGTTCACCCCAACCATGTGATGGCCAAAAAGGTAGTAAACACCAGTGTTCACATTAGGGGTCTGACATAAAGTGGCAGATGTTTAGAATGTTATTAAACATAGCTTCTAAATGTTTACAGAGAAAATAGCTCCTATATTATTGATAGAATTGTGCAGTATGTCCACGTATTCACTGAAGCTACACACAAATTTGACTCTCTTACTTGTAATATTTTTCTCTGTATATACTCTACCTGGCTGTTTTCTGTCAAATTTTCCTCAAACATCAATTGACTAGAAAAATTAAACTAGTAAAGGACACTCCTGAAAGATCAGTAGTAATTGAGCAGAGGACTTCTTTTTTCTCCTACAGTCCCTTGTTAGAAATTTAAATAGTTCTCATTCCTTTCTGAGCAGTTCTTTTAATTTCAGTTTTATGGAATAGCAAAATATTTTCTGAATGCACATTTTTAAAGACCTAACCAAGAAAAGAAGATAAAGAAGAAATTTCCCTGTTGGTATACTTATCACATATGCAGATTTAAGTATGTTTTTCCTTTTGGCCATTAACAGTGTCCATCAAGTTGGTCCACACAGTATCAGGTACTGTTAGGGGAAAAGGAGGATGTTATGTGGATTTACATACCAGAATGAAGAAAAGATGAACACGTAAATAAATCAAACCCGAAACGCCCAAATCATTCCATGATGGAATAAACTGGGTTTTCAGGCACGAGCCCAAATTTTGGCCTGCAGAAACCAAAAACTCACTGGTGCCCCAACATTGCAAGAGAAAACCTCTTTGCATGGTGTCCGCTTGGAATGCAGCTCCCCCAGGCTGGGTTTTTGAGTCCAGTGTCTACATTTCAGAACAAGAGGTGACCCTACAAGCTATTTAGTCAAGCCCTCTTGTTGGCAGATGAAAAGACCAGAAAGTAAGTCCTGTTTACATGGAGACTGTGGCGGGTCTCCCCTGGGTCACCACTGGCAGAGGCTGGTCGTGGTGTGCATGCTTCCAAGCAGTGGGCAGGGCCCCCTGTCCCCTCTGAGGTGGCTCTCTGGGTGCTTGTTCTCTAGTGGCCAGGCCAGAAGTTTGAGGGATTGAGAACAACAGTAGGCAGATTTACTTTAGGGAACATCCTAGCTAGAGTCAATTAAAGAGGAGAAAGTTAAAAACACTTAATTTCCAGGTTACGTATTTCTACTGATAACTCACGTTCGAAAGGAATGGAATGTGGTTTTATTAAAATATGTTTTTTAAATTTGGCTTTGACGTATCATCTTTGGAAATGCATCTTATTACTTTTTTTTATCTTTTTAGGCTCAACCACTTCATCTTCCACCATCCATAATGAAGCTGAGCTTGGCGATGATGATGTTTTTACAGTAAGTTCCCTTTGCCCTTTGCTTTCCGGATTAGTTGGTGAATAATCGGAGAGAGGTTCTGTTTAAGGGTGTGAGAGACACTCCGCAGTTTGGCATTTGCTGTCGCTGTTGGAATGCCATGAGGGAGAGCTCCGTCTTGTCACAACTTTTGCTCTACTGGGTCTGCCCATGTTGCCGTGGTACCATTGGCCACAGGGCGCAACTGCATCCGCTCTCCCCGATATGTCCAAGGTTCTCATACATCTTCCCTCAGATCCAGGGTGACCAACTATCTGGCTTGCCTGGGACTGTCCTCATTTTAACACCAAGAGTCACTAGTCTGCAAAGTCTGCAAGACGCGTCAAGCCGGGGCAAACTGGGACACTTGGTCACCCAACTCAGAGTCTTCTGCTGACCCCTCCCTGGCATCCGGGTGGGGGTGTGGGAGCCAGAATAGCCTTTCTGATGAGTAATTAAACATCTGATAAGAAAGGCCTGAAGGCTGATTGGAGGTGAGGCCCATGTATGGGAAGGCAGGAAGGGGCTTGGATAGTTCGACACAGCTTGAGTTAATGGGATATAACTGGAGACCAAATGATTTCTCAGCTTGCTTCTTCATTGAAGTCCTGTGCTTCTAGAAGTTAATTAACTAATAGTCCACTGCAAGCCTGTGGTGTGCTTGGTGCAGCGAGGAAGCCGTAGGGCAGCCTTTTCAAACTCTTGGCCTTGACCCACAGTAAGAAATACATTTACATTGTAACCTACGCAACACACACATCCTTAGACACCTGAAACCAGATTTTTTTTTTTTTTTAAGATTTATTTATTTATTTGAGAGAGAGAGCATGAGAGGGGGAGAGTCAGAGGGAGAAGCAGACTCCCCGCTGAGCAGGGAGCCCGATGTGGGACTCGATCCCAGGACTCCAGGATCATGACCTGAGCTGAAGGCAGTCACTTAACCAGCTGAGCCACCCAGGCGCCCATCTTAACTTCATGTTCTGCACTCTGATTTTTTTCCTCTTCCGTTTCATTTTCTCCCACTTTTTATTACGAGACCTTTAAAGCACCACAGGAAAATTGAAAGAACACAGTGAAAACCTAGATTCAGCAGTTAAAACATTTTTCCCCCGTTTGCTATATCTGTGCATGTATGAATGCGTGCACACATGTGGTTTTGGTTTTGGTTTTGGTTTTGGTTTTTGCCGATCCAGTTGAAAGTAAGTCACCTCAGTGCTTTAATTCTTTTAATACTGCAGCATGCATCTCCTAGAAATAAGGCGTTCTCTTACAAAGCACAGTATCATTACTATACCTAGGAAAATTAATAGGAATTTTGTAATAATCATCTAATAGTTCTCCACTAGTTTCTGACCTATCCCAAGAGTATTTTTCATAAGCTGTTTTTATTTCATATTTTTAAATATTGGCTGCAGCCCTTTAAACGTATTTTCCCAGTGCACTCACCATGGAACCAGTGATTTGAAAAACTCTACTTTGGGAATACAGAGGTGTGTAAACCATACCTCGAGCTGTCATGGAGAAAGCAGGACGGTTTGGATTGACCTGTGGAAGGCTTGGGGAAGGGCACTGACTGTGTAAAGTGTTCTAGTCCAGGGTACTCTACAGGGAGGGGCCTGGGGGTCAGAGAAGACTTCTAGGAGGTGAGGCTGACCTCTTCCTCAGTGGCCTTTGAACCCCGCTCAGGAAGGGGCTTCAAAGCCGGGCAGCACGGGGCGAAGGCAGAAGCAGGGATGTGCGCGACGAGTCGCCCAAGGGCTGCGGATCCTAACGTGATGAGAACAGAGCGTGCGTAGGGGTGTCAGGAAATGAATTCAGTTGGCTCTCCATTGAGCGGCTGGTGCGATGTGGCTCTGAACAGGCTTCCTATAGTGCTCCGAGCAGATCGTCTCAACAGTTGGCATGTTGCTTACATCTGTTCCTTTGTCACGTTTTTCAAGAGACAAACACCAGCAGGCGGGTTAAAAGGTGGCTTCCTGTGCCCCAGAGCAAAACTGTCACGCACAGCTGCTTCCCAGCTACCTGCCAGAAGTGACTTACAGAATCGTGAGAGGGCAAGAGGGAAAGGGGTGATGGAAGCCAGCGTCCCTCCCGGTTTTGTCCTTCAATCCACAGGGGCTCGGCTTGTTGCTCTAGGGTAGAGCCGAATGCCCAAAAGGAAGTGTGGAAACGTCAGGGCTCTTTCCAGACACTCAGTGGAACTCATCGGAAAAGGCGCTCCCCTTAATTGTGTTCCAGGCAGGCCCTGATGTCTGTTTGCCTTCATTGCATTTGTTTACAAACAAGGGCCTATTAATAATGGCACCTCCCTTCCCCAGGGCAGGCCTCATCATTAGGCCTTTGACTGTTAGGAACTCATCCCACAGAAGTAAGGACGTTAAGGCGGGGGAGGGTCATCAGGGGCTTCCTGGCCAGGTGAGTGAGGTGTCCGAAAGCTGGAGCCCAGGAAGGGAGCGGCTGCATTGATTCCTCTATAGTCTACAGCTTCCCAAAGCTTATTGTGTTCTAGAACTTTTATTGATAGGACAGGTATTTAGAACTTGGAACTCATTCATTATAGGTAGAGTATAAATGGCAAGAAGACCTTCTAACCACCTTATGGATGGACCAGAGTTATGAGGGTTTTCTGGGAGAACAGAACCAGGAGTATATCTTTGCCACTGGAACCAGGGGCTTCCCTCTGCTTCAGGGGATTCCTTGGAGCTAGAAAGAACACAGGACATTGTGGACAGTACGTTGATGCATATATGTTGGGAAATAAAGTGGAGGACGAGACACCCCAACTCCCCCTAGAGCCGTTGGGCGCTCACCAAGCGTGGGCTGTCCCTGCTCACACTTTCCCAGCTCTCCTGCTTATCCCCCAAACCAGCTTGTCCTCCTGACTCCTCAGGATTGTGAAACCATGCTGTAATTCCTCAGAGGAAAATTAGTGTCCTGCTTGGCATGTGCACGCACACACCCTGTGGCCACTTGCCAACGCCGTTGCCCCCTCAGTGTTCCCGTGCCTCTCCATTCCCTTCCACTGCCACCAGCAGAGACTCCCAATGAGCAACTGTTCTGGTTTTCTGAGTTTGGGCTGTTGATTCATTCGTGTGTCTTGATATTTCTCCCTCCTGCCGATTACAATTGTTTTGTCGCCTTTAAAGTTCCAAAGCACTCTGTTGATGATTTCTGTCTTGTCATTTGAAAGCCTGCCCTTTTTCCGTTTTTAAATTTTTTATTTGCTGAATGAATCTTTAATTAGAAGCAGGACATTCACCACTATAGTCTCAGCAACCCTATAAAGCTTTGCTCTAAAGGTGCTCAAGAAACAGGTGGTCTGAACCCCAGATGCAGTATGTAACAATCATAGGTTTGCATATTTTATTCATCTGCCATACTGTTATCCTGGGGGGCCATGCAAGGTTGGGTGATTTTGAGGGATGCTTGGTAGCTTTGTATCCTGTTTTTCTAGCTGTGTTTTCTGCTGAGTCTACAAATGGGAGCTGAGCTCCTAGCATTGTCGCTCACTGGAAGCTTTTGACTGCTCCTCCGGCTTCTTGCCCTTCCTTAACTCTCTCCCCCTTGCAACACAGTCTCGTTCCGGCCCCCTCTGCTCATGGGGACCTCAGTTTTGGTGACTGGCACAGGTGAACACAAATACCTACATGGCAAGGCTGTGCCTGGCATTAAATATGCAGGCATGAGGCCTGAGCCATTTGGTAAAATTTGGAAGGTGACTAATGCAAAAAATACAAAGCAACGACAACAAGAAAGGTTAGTGTTCTGTTTAACAGGAGTTTTTTTGGCATTGCTAAGAGTTGGCACACTCTTGTTGATGCCTCTGACCGACAGCTTTTAGTTTCTTTCATTTCAGGGCTGGGGAGACTTGAAAGGGACAGAATGGAAAGACCCTCAAGTCTGTTCCCTCTGTTGTGCTTTTGTCTTGCAGAGAAGACATGTGCTTTGGCATATCTTGTGGAGGAGGCCCATTGTCAGCCTGAGATAGGAACAGTTTAGCTCCGTGGATAAGCTGATCTGGTTTGCTCCCCAACTTAGGACTCACTTCCTCCAAGCTCCCTACAGTTGAGGACTCCGAGGCCAGAGGGTTCAGAGCCTGCAAGGAAAGGGGGCTGGGGGGAGAAGAGAAGTAGAAAAAATAGACTGTATAGAACTAGAACAGCTCTGGGTTTTATGGCCATTTAATGAAGAATTTTCCCAAATCCTGTTCCCTAGGGTTGGGTCCATTAAAACCCGGTGGTTTACTTACTGCTGCCAAAGTCTGCAATCCTTTTTTAATTGTTATTAGCGTCTTCATAGATAAAGATAATTTTGATGTGGTCTTGGGAGACCGCCGCTGTAGTGTGTATGTGTACATACTTCTAGAGCAGGCTAATCTAGAATCTGCGGTCAAGTGTTGTCGCTGCTTCAGCTGTCATTGTGCTGAGTGGCTGGATTCTGACTCTAAAGCTTGGGGATTAGGAGAAATATTTGCTTTATAGACAGATACTTGGGGGTGTATAAAATAGCTAAGTCTTCATCTTCCATAATAAGAAGTCCTGAAATAATATCTAAATCTGTAAACCGGGAAACAGTAGTGTATAACCACGTAACATTGGAAACAATGGAGAAAAGCATAAGAAGAAGGAGTCACAAGAACTAGAAGTGTATTTTTCTCTGGTGCATGAACACAGATGGGGGGCAAAACTTGTTGGAGATATGAAATGATACACATGTTGATTTTTTTTAAAGAAAGAGTGCCGGGGTTTTCTCAGAATGGGGGCCAGGGGGTCAAGGGAGAAGGTGGAATGGAGAGATGCCTTAGTTCCAGCAATCCTGGTCCCTCCTATCTCCCCGCCCCCCATCGGGGGTTTAAAGACATAAAGAGACACAACAGACGTTGAGGTCCGCGGCTGGAGGTGCTCTTCTTCCCGCTGTTTTCTCTGCCTGGTGCTAGGAAGCAGTATGTCCACCGTGCAGATAATTAGCTGGAAATGTTTGGCTTGCAGGGAGGCAAGGTTAGCTGTAGACATGCCAACTCCTGAGAACTACAGGTCTTAGAATTGGAAGGGATTTGGGGTTCCTATCACCTGGCCAGCGAAGCAGGATTCGCCTCGTTTTACAGCCTGGGTTGTGGAAGCAGCTCAGAGTCCACTGGGTGACTTGCCGAAGATCACACGGTTAGCTCCTGGTGCAGGAGCCGTGAACACCCTCCCCCGGCCTTCCCGGTTCACCACGCCTATTTTTCTCTTCCTCTGTCGAATAATTATACTTAGGATATTTCAGCTGTTCTATTTTTTAGACAACAACCAAATACAGGCATTATATTTTAGGGTTCTCTGGGACCCAAATTGGCAAGGGGAGAGAAAAGAGGAGAAATAGATGAGCCGTGCCCTGTGTGGCCCGTTCATGTGACAGACTTGGAGCCTCCTGAGCGAGTGTCGCAGCCCAGAGGCCCCCAGAATAGCAACTCAGAGCGTGACCATAGGAAAGCCTCCCCTATATAAGGTTTTATTTTTTCCCTGCCTTCTAGGTTTTTACTACCACCACCTAAGTATCGTTTCTGGATTTGGGCAGCCCTTCTCGGTAGCGATTCCTAATTAAGCCTTGGTGCCTGAAGGTATCCGTCCTGTATAATGAGATCCCTCCTCTTCCCGGGCACCCAGAATGGTATTAACCTGGGTACCATCCTTTGCCGAATTGAGAAGAGCAAGCCACATCATTTTGCGTGGGTCTAAAATCTCACCTTGAAGCCAGTTGAAAAAGCCTGGTATTTGGCTTACGTTTGGCATTTCATCATACTTTAGGCAGGCAGCCCTCCTTCACAGAGGAAAAATATCTTTTAGAACACCGTCCGCTTCCAGCCATGTTTTGCCTAGACTGGAAAACTTGCTCCTTCCTCATGCCCTATGCTTGAACCCTTGACATCCTGTTTACCACAAGCTGCATTTTATTACTTTCTGGCTATTCAGAGGAGTTGTCCCTAATGACATCCCAGGCACCTCCCATCCACCCCAGGTGTTTTGTAAACCGTGGCTACAGCAAGTGTTTGAAACCAAAGTCCTGAGAAGCAATTTGTTTTGTCCTAGATGGGCTTTTGAGTATTTGCAAGTTGTGCTTGTTTTCATTCTTGATTTAAGGAGGAAAACGATGAATTCGTTGCATTTTGTAATTATCAAGGTTTTGCTTGGTGGGGAAGAAGTGCAGCACGCCACATTTCCCTTTTCTTGTAGTTCTTTCTACCTGCTCCATCCCAGCAGACGTTAAAACTGAAGGCAAATCTAATTCTGCAATAAAGGGGGTTCGTTTACTGATTTTCTAAGAAGTGGTGGGTGAACCAAGTGTGCAGAGTTTGGAAGCTAGGGAGAGGCCTGCATTCCAGACTTGGTTCTGCTAGTAGTGAACTGTGATCGCTGATCCTCTGGAACTCAGAACCTCGTGAAGGTGAATGTATTTCCTCCGGGCCTCTGTTTGCCAGCCCAGGGGAGGGGAAGGAGAGGCGCTGTGGTGTGGGGCTGCCCCTGGAGCCGGGTCCTCCGCACGTGGGCCTCACAGCCATCCTGTGAGCGACGTAGTGGCACTTCCACGTCTGCAGATAAAATCCCCAAGGCTCCCGACCCTGCCAACCCAGAATGCAAACTTCACATCTGCCTGCCGCCTTTCAGAGAGTTTTGAGAAGAGGAAGTATTTATTCAATACGTTTCAGTAAATGTTACTTACTAAATATGCCAGATTCCCAAGTAGCTTCCTGAACGACGGCCTCTTCAATGAGTGCCTGGGCTCCAAACTACTTCAGTGGAGGCCTGAGGTTCCCCGGGTCCCTGCTGGAAAGCCCCCGTCTCGTTTAGATGATCAGTGGCTCAAAAATGTTTTCTGTTGTCTCTACCTTCAACGGTCAAGGGTTGGGGCAGAGTGGGATGGGGAGAGGCTACGGAAAAAAGAAGATAGGTTGAAAATGTAAGCTACTTCTACAAAGTTTAGCCAGTGAAGCTGATCGATGGTGGATGATTAAGAAAAGCAAACATGTGGCGGGAGGGTCAGCCGTATGCTTTGTGGTCGACACCAGGAAGCAGCGTCCCCATAACTGCTGCTGGCTGACACCCAGCACTGCACAGGGTAGCTGCAGGGTCTCAGAAGATGGGTGGGAGCTGCTTTGTCTTCTAAATGACAATAATGATCAAGCTCACATTGCATAGTAAGGGGAGGATCTTTTTATTCGACCCCCATAATACCTACAATGGCTAAATTAAAGCAATTAATACGTCTTAAGGCTCAAACAAAAGCTTTGCAATGCTCTCAGTTTCAGGACGCCCAGAGGTATTTTGCTAGCCCTCCCACTTGTGTCTTTCTTCATTTACATGCATCTCATCTCATCTTTTTAAGCTGTGGCTGGCAGGATACTATTCTTTCCATTTTCCTCCTTCAGACAGAGCGCATATTCAGGGTTACCTGAAACCCCACCTTCCTGCTCCCAGCCCCTCAGCCCTTCCAGTGAAGCCAAGCTGTGGGTGTATCAGAGTCCTTTCCTTTTATAGCAAAATTTCACCTAACTTCAGAATTCAGAAACCTAAGACTTTTTTTTTTTTTTCCAATGAGTGGGAATTTTGTTTTTGTTGTTCTCTTCACAATGAAAGAATGCCCACTTTATCCTCTGGGTCCCAGAGAGCAGAATGTCCTAGAGTCTAAGGACAAAGTCGTCTCTTTCGCCTGCTCCTGTAGCTGCCTCGTAGACCCACACGGCCTGCTGGCTGGGGCCACCACGCAAGAGCCCGTGCCGGCTGCTTTCTTGCCTTTTTGAAAGAGGACACCTGGAACCTCTGTAGGCCCGGAGGACAGGTGAGACAGTGCTACCTGTCGACAAAATGGGTGACCACTTCCAGTTTACTGAAGGAAGAAGGGCTGGCCACAGGTCTGTGGGGCTAGCAGGTACCCGGGGGAAGGCGTGCTTTACTGAAGAGTTAGAAACAAGAGCTCGTCAAGCCACCTGAGCCAGGAGCCTTCTGAGGCACTCAACTATCCAGTTTACTGTCTTCCGAGAAGCAGGAGGTGCCCAGAGTTTTGTGTCATCAGTACGGTCACCCGGCCTGAAGCTGAGAGGAATAGTATACATTTATATTTAGTGTGTGTGCATACTTTTTAAAAAAAACAAAATGCGAAGCCCTTGCAGTGGAAAGAAGGTCGAATATTGCGTTGGTTGCATCAGCTGTTGAGATCTATTTTGGTGGCGGACTGCAGTAAAAATACTACGAATTGCGGTCATAACTGCCAGGTAGCCTCCTTTAAAGATGTAAAATAGCAGCATCTGCAGCCAAGGCTGCAGTCCTTAATCTGAAGGACTCCTGTGGCCCTCGAATCAGCGAGGCAACAACAGTCGTGGTCAAACCCCTCAGACCCCTAATGTTCTTAAGAGGAGGGGAGGAGGGTTACACGTGCCCGCTCACAGCTCCGTCAGACCGCGGACATCACTGAATGCTTCCCCCTTGTTTTACACATGAGGAAACTGAGGCCCTGGGAAGTCAAACAGCTTGTCCCAAGACACCTGGCCTAACCTGGCCTGGAGTCACTTCTCTTGATACAGTGCAGTTGGTGCTTAACAGGGCTGTGTGATTTCTGGGTGAGATGGTCTGGCTCCTTAAGCATTTCTTACCTTCACTTTTCTAGGCCTTGTTTAAAACACGTTGGCCTCTTAACCTCCTGATGCGGCTGCTCCTTGCGCTTGGCTCCTGACTCTATGTGTTTCCTTCTATCAGCTTGTGTGTTCCTGGGGACACAGGGATGATGAAGTGACTATCCTTGTTTGCCTTCCTGAAGGTGGGGTTTGTCCCATTCCTCTCCGTCCCCAAGACGGAGAAGGAAATTGCCAGTTGCCGACCCCCTCACAGTCGCAGATAAGGAGTCGAGTAGGACGCTCCAGCTGCCTCCTCAGTAGTTCCAAGTGTCCTTGAAAGAACAGCCCCAGGCACATCTTTCCTCACCCTTAAGCGTTAGCCTGCTGCTGCCTCCGCCATTCTGGTCCTTTTGGAAAAACAAAGATTTAGCAGGAAAACTCAAGGGGAGCTGAAGGGATGCACATAGCCTTGAAAACACTTGTTTCACTTCAAAATGCAGAGGTCTGACCCACCCTGAATGCCCCAAAAAGCTCTTGGTCACCAGCCAGGGTTCCATCCCAGGATGGGTAATTTAAGCAAACTGCCTCCTCAGCTGCTCTGGCCTCTTGGTGCTTCTCCCTCCTCCCTTCCTTGAGCTTCCCTTGGTCAAAGAGGTTCACCTTCCAAATGAAGAAGGCTTTCTCCGGACCCAGGCATGCGAACAGGTGCGTGTGCTTCAAGAACTTCCAGGTAAACCCAAGGAAAGGGAAGAATAGCCAAGGTTCCAAGAGTAAGAAATGCTGTCTTATAAAATACGCCTGTGCAGTAGGAGGGAGCCGGCCACAGGTTTAACGTCAGACGCGGGTCTTCTACTCTCCTTTCCCCATTCATTCTGGTTTCCACCCAAACCAGGCAGCCTCAGCGCAGTATCTTTTGCATTTCGGATTGTGATTTATTGTCAGATATAGGGACATTAAAATCAGTTATTCAGAAGAAAAGTCTGTATCAACTTCTGAAGCTCTAGTGTGTTTCATTTGTTGTTAAATTCTGGGGAATTACAAGAAATAACTGAACTCTCAAAATAAGTACTATTTATGTCTGCAGAGTCTTGGCCCTTGGAAGCTTGCTCTTTTTGAAGAATTTTATTAGATGTTCACTGGTAAACTTAAACCTCTTTTTCTCTTCCTGAGCCTTGTTCTGGGTTGTCCACCCATCTAGGATGGAAGCCACCTGGCCTTGCCCCTGCCGTATCACCTTGTGTGTCTGAGCCCACATCCCACAGAGCACCCAGCCCAAACCCGAAAACCTTCCAGGGAAGGAATGAGTGCCACGATCCAAGTGGGTTCGCTCAGGCCACTCATGTCTCTATTTTCTTGATTTTCAGGTTGGCAGTGCCCACTCTTTCGTCTTAGACTCTCTGACCCTTGCTTCCACCATCCCCTCATTCCTTTTCTCACCTTCCTGTTCTGTCTAGGTTCTTCTTTACCAAAGTCTTGTCTCAGCATTGTGCCCTGTTAGAGGGCTTCATCATCAGGCCACACAAAGCTTGTTACCTTGAACAAAATCACACAACTTTATAATTAGAGGATGATTCCCATCCAGTCTTCCTGAGCTGAGACCTTGTTATTTAGCATTAGAACACTTCATTGCATTTCTGTTGTTTGGTGCCTCCGATTAGGTTGCAAACTTCTTCATTGGACATCTTTTGAATAATGGGCATGGACATTGAGTCAGAGTCCAACCCAAAGCCAGAGGCAAGATTTTTCGGAGGCGACATCTGCAGGTGGCAGTGGTTCTGGGTCTGCTCGCCAAGTCACATTACACAGGAGCGCCCGCAGGTCAGCAGCAGTGCCGGCCCTCGCTGTCCACGGGGGGCGGCGCCGAAGCCTCTGCTTCTGTTCTGCTTGAGCTCAAACCCACGACAGAGACAACCCCTGGAGGGCACGGGGAGTTTAAAACACGGCCAGAGTTTTCGAGTTGAAGGTGACGATGTCAGATTGGTCGGTTGGTAGGTGTCATTTGCTTGTGCATGCAAATAACATGTTCGGGAATCTTGCTTATGACTGTGTGTGTGTGTGTGTGCGTGCGCGTGCGCATAGCTTAGGTGGGCTGCATTTCTCCAGCGTGTGTGGACACCACAGAGTTATGGGAGAGTCGGTTCCGCAGTACATGTGGATGGGACGCCTGGCTGGCTCAGTCTGTAGAGCATACGACTCTTGAAGATCGTGAGTTTGAGCCCCGCGTTGGGCATAGAGATTACTTAATTTTAAAAAGAAAAGGGGCATACATATGGATAAAAGGCAGATTTCCCCCCCCTTGTTTCTTGGAGGTGCCTTGATAGTACATTGCTTTTGTTTGTAGGTCACACTCACTGCTTGGCAAGATCTGACACCATAGATCTGGAATAAGCCTCGGCTTCAGTGCAGCCTCTCTCACATGCTCTCCTTGCCAGAGTCCAGACAGACCCCCAGCAGTGCAGGCGTGGACTTCAGCTCTGCCTGCAGGAGGCGGTGAACTGTGGACACGCTTCAAAGCTTTCTGGCCTTCTTGCTCCCATACGAATTTGTCGTTAGATGAGGAGATATTTAAAGGCTCTGCTCAGTCTCATGTTTTCTGATAGGGTCCAGGAAGCTTTGCACTTGACTGTGCAGTGGGCAGAGGCAGTTCGGGGTTAGGGAGGTAGGATGGGTGTATAAGAGGTGCCCTTGCTGGTTGGCTGATGAACTCTAGGAAAACACGGGTGTGCCTCGTGGCTCAGAATGACTTTCTATACATTGTTAACCTGGACATAGGTCACAGAAAATAGGGTGGAGGAGGGCGAACAGATGATTAACAAGGTGACCATGATGCTGAGTACATGGGTAGCTTCTAATGTGCAAGAGGACGATCATTGGGGTGCTGCTTAAGAATTTAACCCTTGAGATTTGAATCACGCTGAAGGGCCCCCACCCTACTCATTCAGGAAGTATTTATTGAGATCTTTAGAAACCTTTGCATCATGACACATCATCCCCTATCTCCTGGGTTTACCTAAAGCAGGGCGCACCTTTTTACTTGGAGAGGTTGTGCTCGTGTTCATCTTGGCAAAATCCCTCGGAGAGTGGGCCTCGGCAGGGCTCGTGAGAGCTAGACGCAGCAGTGCTGTGTATGGACGCCCCCGTGGGCATGGGGGTCAGGGCTGCATTTCAGGCCAGCTCTGCAGGGGCTGCCTGCCCTGGTCAGCAGGACCCTGCGCGGCCGGGAGCCTGTCGTCCTGCGTCCACGCCCCTGTAGCTGAGGTCTGGCACGCGGCTTGCACTTGCGCAGCTGGACCCCGGGAAGAGCTCTTGGCTTTATTGTTCTGGCTGATCTACAACCACCTGTGTGTGGAAAGGGGGAGGCAGTCAGTACCTCTGAGGATGTGAGCAGAGAGTGGGGCAGAGCCAGAAAACAGGACAGAGTTGGGAGAAAGTAAGAATTCCTGTGTGTCAGTTTGGTTTCTTTCAGTTACTGGGATTTGAGGAGTAAATAGCAATTCTTCCCTGAGTTCTGAAGTACTGAGGGGGGAAAAAAAAAGAGACCTGTTATGAGTGATGATGCCCTTCCTGGGGGAAGCGGACGGCTCAGGCGGGGACCCCACGATTTGACAGACCTGTCCCACCAAAGCACAGGGGTACTGATCTCCACAGCCTCCCACGGCGGGTGGGGTGGGGCGCCCTGGGCCTCCAAGTGGACCGCACCGTCCCCAGAGTGGATCCGGCATGTGCTGTTTGCCAGTAGGGTGGCTCCCAAGGGGCCGAGGAGAGAAGCAGCCGACTCTGCGTGCCCAGTTCCACTGCCCTGCTGTGCAGAGGAGTGAGGAGAGGCAGGAGTGTGCTGCTGGCGGGACTGCCGGGGTGGGGCTGGTGCAGAAGTGAGGGGAAAGTGCGCCCCAGTGATGAATCCAACGCATTCTGGCTGAAGTTACCAAGGGAATTCGCTCACACCCTGGGGACAGCCTAAAGTAGATCAAGATTCAGGCTTGTCGGGATCCAGAAGCTTGAATGGCATCGGGAAGGGGGCGGGGGGGGCGGGGTGCTGCCTTCTCCTGGTTTGGCTTCACTTCCTCCTCAGAAGGTTCTTTCCCTGTGCCCTCACCAGGGTTCCAGACTTCTAGGACCCTTAGATCTTAACTTCAAAGATAAAGACAGCATTTTTTCTGACCTCTCCATGAAAAATCTCCATATTACATCAGAGAAGACTGTGAGTCCATATCTGAATTAGTCACTCTGGATTGAGGGATCAGAAACAGCGTCAGCTTTGCATCACTTGGACCAAACAGGATTAGAGAAAAAAAAATCTGAAGAGTTGGCCTCCAAAGAAGTGCTGCACGTATCCACCAAATTTTAAAAATTAACAGTAGTTAAGTTGAATAATGGGACTATGGTTGTCTTTGTCCTAAATACTGGTCCCATTTTTCTTGGCATGTATTACTTTATAAGTTGGGGGGTGAGGGTATAAAAATAATTTTCGTAAGTCTGTTTTAACCTTGCGCCCCAAAAGATACAGGATGCTAACACAAAACATGTAAAATAAAGAGATAAAGAAGCAAATGAGACAAGGGGAATAGGAGATTGAGAAGCAAGAGCCAAGGAGGAGTTCCTTGATATTTGCCAGAAATAGGACACCTAGATACAAGAAAAACCTTTTCCTCAATTTGGGAGGGAAAAGGATCTGTGACTCTTAAGGAGCCAGGGGAGGAGGAGGTTCTGAGGATTCCTGGTTTTCAAGGTGGTGGCCACAGTCCATCCCAATATCTGATCACCTTCCAAAGACACTGTCACAGAGCCTCCAGTCTGAACCCATTGCTTCTACTGGGAGAGCAGCTCTCACCACCAACAGACAGGGGCCTTCATTCTCTGTGTGATCCTCGCTCTCTTTCTCTCTCTCTCTCTCCCAGCTTACAGTGACCCCCAAGGCTTGCCTTCAACCCAAAGATTACAAAATTTCTCCCGGGAAAGCCAATGCCCACGATACCCTTGAGATACCCTTATTTCTGAGACTTTCCCAGGCTGGGATTAGCTCCACACAGAAACACTTGGGTTTGGTTTTTATCTGTTTGCATCTCCCCTGCTCACCAGGGTCCCATGCAGCCAGGGCTACAAATGAGGTGACCGTTCCTGATCAAATGTAGCAGACCCTTTCCCCAAAGCCTGGTGATTGCTCCCACATTTGAGAAAACAAACCCAACTTTCCAGGGTTAGGTGGCTGGCTTTCTCTGCCCTTTGAGCCTGCCACATCATGTTTAGACAATCGGGCCCTTTAGGGGTCCTTCTGCCTCCCACAGCCAAGATAAACTCCAGATTTCGGGAAGTCCAACAAGACACCACAAGTGGGGGTAGACAGCATGTTCGGTTTGGGTATGTGGGTTTGGTTTTTGTTTTTGTTTCAATTAACTCTTGGTTACCTCCCTCTACACAGACAGCTACAGACAGTTCTTCTAATTCCTCCCAGAAGAGGGAACAACCTACTCGGACAATCTCCTCTCCCACATCCTGTGAGCACCGGAGGATTTATACCCTGGGCCACCTCCATGACTCATACCCCACGGACCACTATCACCTCGAACAGGTGAGCAGCCGTCTGGTTCTTCCGAGAGCACGGGGTGGGCAGCTCCTGATTCTGGAACAGCCCCCTTCCCCTTCCATGTGGCGGCGGCACATCCTTACTTAGTTTTCTGTGGCCAGACCCCGTGCTAAACCTTTCCTGTGCTTAATCTCGTTGAATCCTCACAAATTATCCCACGAGGCCCCGGTTTATAGAGGAGAAGGCTGAGGGCTCAGAGAGAGTCCTTGATGGGACAAGTTACAGATGCAAGCATGTGCTTACCCAGAGTGCCGTCCTGCCTCCTGAGTTCCTCTGTGCACACGGCTTCCTGGCTTGGTGTGCAAGCCCGGAGCCAGGATCAGGACTAAAGAATGCTGTCCGCTTGGCTCGGGCACCCTGGCATCACAGGCTGCAGGCCCAGGCTTGCTTGGGGAGATGTAGCTGGAATCTGGAATTCAGTAATTCAACAAATATTTACCGAGTGGCTGTTTTGCGGAGCAGGTTCCCAAACTGTGGGACATGGACTGGTGCCCGTAGAGGGTGATGTGGCCACCAGGCTGCTTTGAAAAGAAAAAAAGGAACACAGGGCAGTGAGAGTTTTGTTTTCAACATAAAGCTAGATTTATAGAACTCTAAAAAAATCCTATTGTGTGCTTCCTAATATTTTGGCACTAAAATGTTCTTAAAAATCACTTTATGGTAGCTATAGATGGGAATTGACCTTTTGACTGTCCTTACTTTGCAAAATAATTAGCAAAGCCTATTCTCCCAGGATTTGTTTTGATTTATATAAAATTGTGGTTTTCCAAAGTCTGTGAAACTCAGGAATCTAATAGGAATTAGGCAACATGTGTGAGACGTGGTCCCTGCCCTCAAGAGGCTCACAGTCTGGTGAGAGTGATGGATAGAATTACCAGGTGATAAATTCTAGGACAGTATTAGAATGACAATAATGGTGACAAGTTCTGTGTGCACTGTGTGTAGATTCTCTTCATTCTCATGATAGCCCTGTGCTATTTGATAGAGAATCTGAGGCTTGCTGGTAAATTCCAAAGTCTGAATTTTACTCTAGTGGTTTCACTCAGAGCCATGTTCCTTACCCCTTAAAAAGCCTTCATCCCCAGAGGACCTCCGAGGTAGAAAAATCTCACTTTCTGCCACACCGAGGGTGCCTGGGCCAGGCAGGCTTACCTGCCTCTGTTTGCTAACAATGGCTTCAGCGCCTTCCACCCTGAACAGGGCCTCCCTGCAAGCCATAGCAGGACTAGCTGCCCAGATGACTTTGTCGCCTCCAGGAGAATGCCAGGAGGGGAGGGTTTGGAAGGCTGGGGGTGGGGCTCTGGGTCTGGCCTGCTTGAGCTCACATTCCAGCCTGCCCCTCACCAGCTATGAGATCCTGGCAGGATTCAAACTCCAGGCAGTCAGCCTCCAGATCTGCACTCCTACCCTTTCTGTATCTTCCCAACCAGATGACAAGATACCCCTGTATCCTAGCTCCTCATATCCCTTTTTGCTTTCCTGAACATGACCCACAGTGCAAAATGCATATTCTATTGTGACCCAGTGTGCACCTGTTTGCATACATACCTTATAAGGGGCAGTACACTCCCGTGCTTTTCTGTTTCACCGGGAAAAAAGCTGGTCTTGCAAAAGAGAACACGCTGTACAGAAACAGGTGAAACCAATCTAAGCTGTTAGAAATCAGGACCGCAGTCATCGTCCCCTTAGAGGGAGGAGGTAACTGAAGGGAGGTGGGCAGGGTCCTAGGGAGGCCTCTCAAGTTCTGCGTCTCCCTCTTGGTGTGTTCAGCTTCCAAAAATTCAAAGTGCCTTTTTACAGTCTGCACACGTTCCCTCATGTATGGTAGTACCTCAAAAGGATTTCCGACCCAGGAACGGATTGAGAATCACAACTTACAACACACATCTGACCTAGGAGCTGTTCAGTAATTCCAGGATGGGTCCGTTTTTTCCCCAAGAAATGCCTTTGTCAAGGCCAAGTAAGTGGAGGATTTGTTTGTTTTTGCCGCTGCTGTAAAATGGTGTCTCCTTTCTCCCGGGGCAGCCGATGCCGAGGCCCTACCGCCAGGTGAGCTTCCCCGACGACGACGAGGAGATCGTGCGCATCAACCCGAGGGAGAAGATCTGGCTGACGGGCTACGAGGACTACCGGCACGCGCCCGTGAGGGGCAAGTCCCCGGACACGTCGGAGGACGCCGACTCGTACGTGCGCTTCGCCAAGGGCGAGGTCCCCAAGCACGACTACAATTACCCCTACGTGGACTCCGCGGACTTTGGCCTCGGCGAGGACCCCAAAGGGCGCGGGGGCAGCGTCATCAAGACCCAGCCGTCCCGGGGCAAGTCCCGGCGGCGGAAGGAGGACGGCGAGCGCTCCCGATGCGAGTACTGCAGGGACATGTTCAACCACGAGGAGAACCGGAGGGGCCACTGTCAGGACGCGCCCGACTCCGTGAGAACTTGCATCCGCCGCGTGAGCTGTATGTGGTGTGCGGACAGCATGCTCTATCACTGTATGTCGGACCCCGAGGGAGACTATACAGACCCGTGCTCGTGCGATACTAGCGACGAGAAGTTTTGCCTCCGGTGGATGGCTCTTATTGCCTTGTCTTTCCTGGCCCCCTGTATGTGCTGTTACCTGCCCCTTCGGGCCTGCTACCACTGCGGAGTGCTGTGCAGGTGCTGCGGCGGGAAGCACAAAGCGGCCGTGTGACTCGGTTTCCCTCCTTCCCCTCCTCCTCCTCCTCCCCCCACAGCCACAAGGGAACTTGTTGTCTCCGACATACTCTCACCTTCTTCCCCGCTCCCTGGTACCTTGAGGAGCTATTCCAGCCTGGGGAGCCTGCCTGGTGGACTCTGCACTTCCCCCAGCCACCCACTCTGCATCAGACACACACCCAGACACACACGCACGCACACAGTGTTCGAAGGACAGGAACCTCCGCACAGACACTCGGGTATTATTAACAATCTGTAATCAATCTGTCTTATACATGTGTTGATTTCATGTCTTTCCTGCCCACCTCTTCCAGTGCAAAGGCGCCTGTAGTCGTAACTGGCGGTTTGGGGTGGGGTTTATAGTTGGTTTCTCCCAGACGCTCTTTCTCTTGGTTCAGCTTGCTGGTCGCTAAGGAGCATCGGGTTCCTGCGGATAGGTAATGTCAGAACGATGAAACCCCACCAGAAGTATTTTAACCTGCAGTCAGATTATGTATAGGAGGTGAGCTAGTTAACAAACTTCTACCCCGGAACGAGATCGCTTTAACTTTTGTAAAGCCAAATTTCCCAATGAAGCTGCAGTTTCTGTCTGGAGCCCATCATCATTCTCTGTCAATTATTTACTGATGCAAAACATTCACCCATAAAATGACTGAGAATTGAGCCTTAACTTCAGATTAACTTGTGTGAATCAGGAAAATTCCTTAAACCGCATTGCATCCTCATGGACCAGGGCTAGAGAAGGGGGATTTCAGGTCTCTCTGAGCCTCCACATAACCCCTAAAGTAGAACTTTTTTAAAATTGTGTCACCACCACTTCTAAAAATTTAGCAATATTAGAAGAAAACACTAAGAAATTGTGCTCATTGTTTTGCAAACGAAATAGTCTAGTCGCACACACACACACACACACACACACACACCCGTGTTCTCCAAAGAGTTACAGTTGAGAAACACTGAGGTTGTGGTAAATAAAATTAAAGGAGCTTCCTCCCACACCCCCACTGGCTATTTTCTGGGGGGGGGGGGTTGCATTTTAAATGTCCTAAATCTGAAGAGTGGTGGGTTGCATTTTGTTTGTGGGTTTCTGTTTTTGTTTTCATTCTGGACTGAATTTCCCATCACCAAATTCTTCATTTATACTTGGGGGGAAAAAAACAAGGCCATATGTAAAAACCCTTCCAATGCCTAAGTGTCTTTCTCCTGCATCTCCAATCCCAGACTTACCAGTTCGGGTGCACAGATGGTTAGGTTAGCAGTCTGGGTCGACCTGTCGCCTTGCCATGTAGGAGGCTTCTACTTAGCTGGAAAAGAGTATTTTTCTAATATATTGCAAGGAGTAGCCAAATCTTCTTGTTGCAGAAAGGAGAAAAGTGAAGAGTGGTACCTAGCATAGTACAATCAGAACGTCATGGAGACCGTAGGGGACAGGCTTGTCAAGGCTGGCTGTTCTTCCCGCCATGATTTCCCTGTGGTAATTGCCAGCTGAGGGCATGGCCTGCTCTCTGTATCTCCACTTCCCCCATCCCTTCTCTATTGCACACAGGACAGCAGTCTTCAAGGAAAGGGACTTTTTTCCAGTCTGCCAATCATATTGAGAAAGTGCTAGCCATGCTTACCTTCATGGAATGTTTTCAGTTCATCTGAGCGCCCATCACATCTCTTTAGTCAGATCATCGGTGTAAATACTCCGTGTGCTTAGGAGTTAGTTGGTAGACGTTTTTCCTTTGTTGGAGTGACTGGTTTGGGCCTTCCTGCTTGGAAAAGGAGCAGAGCGCTGCCAGTCTGGTGATGGAAGAAACGAGAACTGCTTCCCAGCCTGGAGAACATGTAGAAAACCTCCAGCCAGCCTCCAGACCCTGTCAAGAGACCAGCTCCCACCCCCACCAAGCCCCCCATCCTGAGGCATTTCCTCAGGGCCTTTTCTCAAGGTCTCTCCTCTCTACAAAGCACAACACTAATGTAGGTTTGTTAGACCTCAGTTCAAGTGCCCCTATTTATTTCACTAGGAACACACATATCCTGCCACGTTTTGTTTGTAGTCCCTGTCTAGTGGTTATTTACCCCTTGTCCTTTTCCACCCCTTTGAAGAGTTATGCTAGTGAATCTTACTCCGCCTATACGTTTTGGTCTGTGAAGGCAGCGAGCGGTTAAGGGCACAAGGTAAGCCGTAGGGACACTGATGTAAATACGTCTCTAATTGCCACACTGCAGCTGAACAGTGTGTAGTATTTTCCCAGTCAGCTTTGCCATACTGACGTCAATCATTTGAGAGAAATTATTCAGATTTTATTTTTGTATCTGTGGTAACAAAACATTAACCAAAAGATTTGTTTGGAAGCTTCCTCTGACCAACCCCCCCCCCCCAAGCTATTTGCTCACATTAACAAAGTGCCTGAAGCATAATTCATTCTTTACCTGTATACTAAAAACCCTGTTGTATTGATTTTTTTATAATAAGCCTTTTTACCTCTGTGTAAAAAATATATATACAAGTGTATGATGTACATTTTAGTTCTTAACTTTTTTTTATGGTTTCTAATATGTATGACCAATGTAGCCATTGCTTTAAAATGTACCATGTAAATATAAACACATCCTATCAGATCGTTGACTTTGGGGTATTTGTCTAGCAGGAGATTGGGGGGGGTGGTTGAGCCTCGGCGCACGCGAGAGTTCTCGCACAGAGGATGGGAAGGGGCTTTCTTTGGAGAAGGACGCGTGGACACTGGACTGTTTTTGTGAGGCCCTTCCCGGCTGTGGTTATGTCATATTCCCGAGGGGAGACTGCAGCTCCTTGGGCTTGGATGCCTCAAGCAAAAGGAATGCTGTATGTCACAGCCCCGGGAACACCCCCTCATCCTAGGCCTGGCTTCCCCCATGCGTGCTCCTCAGAGGGAACAGCTGTATTTCCTCCGAGTTGTTTTCCACCAATTCCTGCCGAACCTCGGGTGGGTGGGTTTGTGTGGAGTTTGGGAGACGGTTTCTCACAGAAAACAATTGTTAACACTGCAAGACCCTTGGTCTCCTCAGAGTGGTTCTGTTTCAGTGACATCTGGACCACTTTCCCTTCCAAATGGGCTCTTTGGATGCCCAAAAGTTACAGTGGCAATCCCTCAGAGGAAGTAGAGTGTGGGGTCTTTTAAGGGTCACAGGGGAATGTTTCAGCTCCTCTCTAGAGAACGAGCAGGGGCCTTAAAAAGACACGGAGAGGGGCCCCCTGTCTTAGTTTTAACTCTTCCAAGCCACTGGCAAAGGTGAAAAACAATAGGAGATGCTGGAAGTTGGAAAGCAAGGGGAGAGAAACAAGCCATAAAGATTAGTAACTGTAAAGTTACTAATGTAAAGATGATCAGAGAACACGAAATCTGTTCGGAGTAGGAGGGGCATAAAGATTATAGCGGGGTGAAGAGCCAACATGGAAGAAGACATCCAATGGAAAACATGTTTTCAAGAAATTTGATGAGCCCTGGTCCTTTCCCAGCCTTGCTCTCATACCTCTGCTCACCTCTCTGGGGGCTTGAAAAGGGGTCACTTGGTCCAGAGCCTTGCTCAGTCCTCGCTGCTTTCTTGGGCCCAGCAGTCTGCCTCAGGATTAGCTGGTCATCTGGTGCCTTGTGTGCTCAGCCAGGAGCTGGGCGCGCTGCACACATCATCTCCTTTAAACCCCTGCCGAGAAGAGGGTCATTTCCACTCAGGTGAGAAAGCAGGTATGAAGTCCATTAATTCAATCTTGACTCAGTGTCTCTGTCATTGTTAGCCATTAACCCTTGGGCAAGTGAGTTCACCTCTCGGAGCTTTGGTTTTTTCAGGCAGAACAAGTGGAATACCACCTGTCCTCTGGGAAGGTCAAAGGCAGTGCATTATACAGGAGGCGCTTCGAAATGCTAGTCCTGTCCTCAGTTCCTCCTGTATTCTGGAAACCTGAGGAAACATCAGGAACTGGAGAGGACAACCTCTTGAAGCACAGGAGGCTGAAGTCATTATGGCTATTTTGTGAGTAGACCTACCACATATATGTTAAGATTTCTTTTTCTTAACCTCTCTGCAATTCTAAATTCGGCTTTGATTCCTTGCTAGCCCAAGGGCTAGCTGCAGAAGTGTACTAGGCTGGCTGGATTCCTCCAGGACCAATGCAGGCAACTTGCCAGAACGTCCAGGGCCTCGGTCTGAGCAGTTCTGCTGAGAGGGCTAGATCTGGCTCAGCCTATTTGACCAGGATTGGAGCACATGGTCTTGCAGAGCTCTGCTATCTTAAACCTTCCAGCCCTCTGGTGGCCTTGACCCCTGCAAGTCAGTGCCCTCCTCTCCTGGGCCCCTGCTCCTCCCTGCTGCCCCCCACCCCACCCCCACCCCCGGAAAAGCAAGACATCTTCCCAGGGGAAGAATTGTTGGAAGAATTCTGGTTTTGGCTTGTTATTCTAATGTGGCTTCGGAGCAGGCAACCCCTCTGCATGAATGACGGGCCAGAGCTTGTAAAAGTGTGCGAGCTGCTTGCAGGCACCTGGGACTTTCTGATTTGTGGGGTGAGATGGTTAGAAATGCCACACTCGGTCTAGGCCTGAACCAGATGTGTGCAATGAAGGGAGATGGGACTGGGGACATCTTGCATGACCAGACGCTAGTTGTCACCTAGCAGATCAGGGCCCAGTGATCTTCTCAGCTCGTGGCCCCCGAGAGAGAGAAGGCAGTGTTGGGTGGGGGTGAGTAGCAGGAGGTACGCTCCCTATTTACTGATGAGGAATAAAACCAGTTATGTGATAGTCATGCCTGGTCCTCTTCTCCCCTCTTCTGTCTCTTCTCTCGTTTTTCAGAATTAAAAATGGAAGGGGGGTGCTCTGATTATAGACTATACATAGTCATTATAACAATGTCATATGCTACAAAAATATAAAAATGGGAGTCTCCTTGTGTTAGGTTGCTAGGGCTGCCATAAAGTACAGACTGGGTAGCTGAAACAACAGAAATGTATTGTCTCCGTTATGGAGGCTAGAAGTCCAAACACAAGATGTGAGGGGAAAATCTGCTCCAGGCTTTTTACATGGGCTTATAAGTGGCCATCTTCTCCCTACGTCTGTTCATATCATCTTCCCTCTGTATGTGTTTGTGTCCCAATTTCCCCTTTTTATAAGGATATCAGTCATACTGGCTTAAAGGCCCACCCTGATGACCTAATTTTTTAATTTGATTACCTTTGTAAAGATTCAATTCTCTAAATAAGATCAAATGCTGAGGTACTACAGGCTAGGACTCCATTATTAATTTGGGGGAGACCGTTCAACCCGTAACACTCTCCTGTCCCACCGAAAGTAAGCACTGTTTGTTTTTCTGGACTTTTCTATGCATTTATACATAGATGGGGGTGAGTATACACTGTTCTTACCTAAAAATATGTCCTTAGCCACTCTTAGTTCAGTCCATTTATGGTATTTTTGATAGGTATGTCCTCATTGCCATTTTGTTTTCTGGCGGTTTTGTAGTTCCTCTGTTCCTTTCTTTCTTTGTGCTTTCCTGCTTTCTTCCTTTCTTGCTTTCTTCCTTTGTGATTTGATGATTTTCTGTAGTGGTACTCTTATATTCCTTTCTCTTTTTTGTATCTACTATAGGTTTTTGCTTTGTGGTTACCATGAAGCTTACATATGACAGCTTTTAAGAGTAGTCAATTTTAAGTTGATAACAACTTGATTTTGAATACATCCTAAAGCTCTACACTTTTACTCCACCCACTACAATTTGTCTTTAATACATTTTACATCTTTTTATCTTGTGTATCCTTTAATTATCGTAGTTCTTTTTACTACCTTTTTTTATCCTTTGTACTAGCTTTATAAAGTAATTAATCCACCACCTCTACAACATTACAGGATTCTAAATTTTACTATATATTTACCCTCACCAGTGAGATTTATACTTTCATATGTTTTCCTATTACTAATTAGCACCCTTTCCTTTCAGCTTAAAGACATCCCTTTAGGGGCACCTGGCTGGCTCAGTTGGAAGAACGCATGACTCTTGATCTTGGTGTTGTGGATTCGAGCCTCACATTGGGTATAGAGATTACTAAAAAAATAAACTTAAAAAAAAAAAAAGACATCCCTTTAACATTTCTGGTAAGGCCTGTTGAGTGGTGATGAACTCCTTTAGCTTTTGCTTATCTGGAAATTTATTTCTCCTTCCATTCTGAATAACAATGGGTAGAGAATTCTTGGTTGGGTAGAGAATTCTTGGTTGGAAGTTTTTTTCTTCCAGCACTTTAAATATATCATGCCAATCCCTTTTGGCCAGCAAATTTCTGTTGAAAAATCTGCTGATATTTTTTATGAGGGTTCCCTTGTATGTAACAAGTTGTTTTTCTCTTGGTGCTTTAAAGATTCTTTTGTCTTTAACTTTTGACATTTTAATTATAATGTGTCTCTACAGACCCATCTATATGCTGCCTGTAAGAATCACTTCAGATGTAAGGACACGAAGATGGAAAGTGAGAGGATGGAAAAAGATATTCTATGCTAAGGAAACCAAAGAAAGGCTGTATACCTACACTTATGTCAGACAAAACAGACTTTAAAAAGACTACAATAAGAGAGGAAGAAGAACATTACATAATGATGAAGGGTTCAGTCCAGCAAGAGGATATAGCATTTGTAAATATTTACATTTCCAACATAGAAGCACCTAAATATATAAAACAAATATTAACACACCTTAAGGAAGAAATAAGCAGCAACAGAATAATAGTATGGGGCTTTAATAGCCCACTTTCATCAGTGGATAGCTCATCCAAGCAGAAAATCAGTATGGAAACAGTAGCCTTAAATGATGCATTATGCCAGGTGGCCCTAACAGATATATACAGAACATTCCATCCAAAGCAAGAGAATACACATTATTCTCAAACGCACAGAACATTCTCTAGGATAATCCTGTTAGACCACAAAACAGGGCTTAATAAATTTAAGAAGAGTGAAATCCTATCACAATCATATTTTCTAATCACAATGGTATGAAACTGGAAATCAATTACAAGAAGAAAACTGGAAAATACACAAAGATTTGGAGATTTAAAAACATGCTACAGAACAACCAGAGTCAAAGAAAAAAATCAAAAGAAATAAAAAAATACCTTGGGAGAAATGAAAATGGAAACACAACATGCCAAAACCTATAAAATGCTGCAAAAGCAGTTGTAAGAGCGAAGTTCACAGTGATAAATGCATACATTAATAAACAAAATCGATCTCAAATTAAAAACCCTACTTTATACCTCAAGGTACTAGAAAAAGAATACTCAGCCCCAAGTTAGTAGAGGAAGGAAATAGCAAAGATCAGAGTAGAAATGAATGAAAAGGAGACCAAAAAGACAATAGAGAAGATCAATGAAACTAAGTTCTGATTCTTTGAAGAAATAAACAAGACTGGCAAATCTTTAGACTCACCAAGAAAAAAGAGAGGATTCAAATGAACAGAATCAAATGAAAGAGAAAGGTACCTGGGGCTCAATGGGTTAAGCATCCGACTTTATTTTATTTTTTTAAGATTTATTTATTTATTTGACAGAGAGACAGCGAGAGAGGGAACACAAGCAGGGGGATTGGGAGAGGAAGAAGCAGGCTCCCCGCTGAGCAGGTAGCCCCATGTGGGGCTTGATCCCAGGACCCTGGGATCATGACTTGAGCCAAAGGCAGATGCTTAACGACTGAGCCACCCAGGCGCCGCTAAGCATCCGACTCTTGATTTCAGCTCAGGTCTTGATCTCAGAATCATTCCTAGAAATATACAAGCTACAAAGATTGAATCAAGAAGAAACAGAAAACTTGAACAGATTACTAGCAAAGAGACTGAATCAGTAATCACGAACCTCCCAACAACCAAAAGTCCAGGACCAGAGAGGGCCTCACTAGGGAATTCTACCAAAATTTAAAGAAGAATTAATACCAATCCTTCTCACACTCTTCCAAAGAACAGAAGAGGAGGGAACACTTCCAAATTCATTTTATGAGGCCCCATCACCCTAATACAAAAACCTGACAGGGACACTAGAAAAGAAAATTACAGAACAATATCCTTGGTGAACGCAGATGCAAAAATTTTCAACAAAATATAACGAACTAAATTCAGTAAAGCATTAGATCATAAACCATGATAAAGTGGAATTTATTCCAGGTATGCAAGGATGGTTCAATATCCATAAATCAATCGACGGGACCTACCACATTAGCAACATGAAGGATAAAAATCATATAATCATCTCAATAGATGAAGAGCATTTGACAAAATTCAACATCCATTTACAATAAAAATTCTCAACAAGATAGGTATAGAGGGAATGTACCTCAACAAAATACAGGTCATAATGACAAATCTATTGCTAACATCATACTTGGGGGTGAAAAGCTGAAAGTATGGTATTGGCATAAAAATACACATAGATCAATGTAGCAGAATAAGGAGCCTGGACATAAACCCACTTATATATGGCCAATTAATTTACAACAAAGGAGCCAAGAATATAAATGGTGCTGGGAATACTGGACAGCCACATGCCAAAGAATAAACCAGACCACTATCTTATACCATACACAAAAATTAACTCAAAATGGATTAAGACTTGAATGTAAGACCTGAAACCCTAAAACTCCTGGAAAACTAGGCAGCAAGTTCCTGACCTGCATCTTGGTGATGACTGTTCGGATTCAACACCAAAAGTCAAGGCAACACATGCAAAAATAAACAAGTGGGACTACATCAAACTAAAAAGCTTATGCACAGGGAAGGAAACCATCACGAAATGAAAGGCAACCTACAATGGGAGAAAATAGATACAAATCATATCTGATGAGGGGTCCTTCTAGTTCCTTCTTTAGCCAGTTCCATTGAGGCCATATCTATTTTTTCTTTAAGAGAGGGAGAAAGAGGGGCAGGGGAAGGAGGTAGGGAGAATCTTAAGCAATTTCCATGCCCAACACGGAGCCTGACTCTGGGCTCAGTCCCATGACGCCAAGATCATGACCTGAGCGGAAATCAAGAGCCAGACGCTAAACTGACTGAGCCACCCAGGCACCTCGAGGCCATATCTTCTTGCATCTTCCCAAAGGCACAGGGCAGCAGTTGTCTAAGATTAGCATCTGTTTCTTATAGAATAGTAATGTTCAGAAAGAGGTGCTGCCCCAAGTCTTGAGGCGGTTCTCCTATCCTTCAGGTTCGCCTCTATTTTCATTGCCTTGTTGGTATTCACATGGAGAGCCCTCTCTCCAGCCTTAGCCTTGGCCATCAGACAAGGTAAATGCAGCATCCTTAGTCTCCCACTTGGGTGCTGGCAGCTTCTTCTGTGGATCTAAGTCTGCTTAGCTCAGGAGTTCGTGCCTGCTGAGCATTCTCTGGGATATTTCTGAACCAGCTGTCATTTCTTCTGCTCTGCTCTTGGGCTCTCTGGTGAGGCTGGGGAATCCAGGGTAGCTTGCAGCCCTTTGAGCAGCCACTCCCAGCCCCCTTCTTTTCTCTCCCTGCTGAGGACACTTCCTCTAGCAAGTCAACATCTGAAGATGATGATGCATGCCATTAGCCATTCTTCTTTCACTGTGTTGTATGCTGGAAATCACAGTCATTGTTGCTTTAGAGAAAGACAGAAGAGGAGGAGGAAACTGTCTGACCTGGAAGATACTTCCTGCCTGCCCAGGTGGAAGATCATCACTGACAAAAGGACTATTTCTTTCCCTTCTGGGGGTTGTCTGTCCTATTCTGGTTCAGAGGGGCCAACACAAATGGCGTGAAATCCAAGAATGTTCCTCTGAACACATCCCAATGGACAATGTGGTTAGTGAAAATTCTGCCTGGATCTTGGCTCGTGGCCCCAGTGTGGTCAGAGGACTGTCGCCAGTTTTCACGTTTGTGTGGGATTTCTGGGAGGTGTGGGGGGTGCTGCAAGGGGGTATCAGGTGTGTCTGGTCAGCTTCTGCACTCACCTGGGAGTCTGTGGAAATCATATCTGTGGCTTGATGCAAAAACCATCCCACGTTTTTCCTTTTTTTGTCAAGCCTGGGTAATAACTACCTCTGTCTCATGCTTGCCATGCTCCATTAGTAACTATGGTTGCCTTTTGAGTGTCTTCCAAAAAAGCCTTCCCCCACCAAGGGAGAGAAAACTGAGCATGTCTGCCCAGCCCTGAAAGCTGACATTGTAGGCCATCACAAAACCACCCTGTGCGGTGTGCAGCGAAGGAGAAAGCGCAAGAAAAAGAAACACGGGACCCCAGGCTGCGGTCCCGTTCTGAGTCTACCTTCTGGGGCCAGGAAGTTGTGGTAGGGTTCCTGCGTGCTGCTTTTGAATGAACGTCTTTGCTTCCTTGCTGGCTCGATGTGACGAACAGAAGCCACTTTGAAGATGCCTCACCCCGACAGAGCCCCGATATTTACATAGTGGCCTTTCATTCTGTGAACAGAGCGTGTGCCTCTGCAAATATTTTCGGCCTCCCAGCATGCCTGTGGGCCCCTAAGTGCCATTCACCAGTTTTTCAGTTTGTTTTGCAGGCAGCAAGCCCGAGAGGGAGGCCTGACTCAGAGCACGGGCCCCCGGCTGTCTGCCGCCACCACCTCCTACCGCTGCAGACCCGGAGGGGAAGGAAGCAGTGGGTTCTACAGCTGGTGTTTTGGGTTTAGGGGGAAAAAAAAAAAGAGAGAGAGAGAAGTAGTTAAAAAAAAAAAAAAAATACCTCGCACGTGTAAAATGACACTAAATGTAAGTACCCATGCAGTATTTGGGGATGAGAGAAATTGCGCGTTTTGTATGATTCATCATTCCTCTTGGTGACAGCGAAGGTGGTCTGTACTCAGCCTCTGGTATTTGGGGAGCTTGTTCCAAACACTCTGATAAGAGCAGGAGGGCGCAAGTTCCTTGTCCCTTCCTCAGAAGGAGGGTCGTGTCTGGCTTATGTTTGCTTCCCTCTCCTCTCCTATGACTTTGCACGGAGATTCTCATTTTCCCATCAAAAACTGGGTCAGCGGCTTCATGGGTGCAGGGGACCAGGGCGGGGAGAGAGGAGAAAGCCATACTTCCCCGAGTCTGACTTGAGCCTAGAAATATGCAGTGACAGATCAAGATGGGAGGGTCCTGCCTAGGGCTGCCTCCCAGCAGGTGCGGCGGGCTCCCTGGAGGCGGGGCGAGCCAGCAGCCAGGAACATGCAGTCTTTCTAGGATTAGGCTTTTACAAGTTCCCAAAACATGGAGTGCTGCTTCTAGGCTGACACATACCTTGGCAGGGGTAATGGGGCTTCTGCCCAGAGCTGGGAGTCCCTGGAGTCAGGCTGACCTCCAGGCTGCAGTTGGGTAGGTGTGGTTGCCTCTCAGGGCAGATGTGTTCCTGGGCAGCGCCGGGGCCACAAGAAGCAGGCTGACCCAGGGACCAAGTGCACCGTTAGGGCAGACAGGGAGACTCTGGTGGCCGTCATCCAGACTGCTGGCCGGCCTGCCCCAGGCTCCCCACACCCCGTCCACACGTTCCCTGCGGGGTGGGAGGGCCTCCTCATCCCCACGGCGGGCATATTGCAAGTTCCTTGTCGAGATTTGACAGTCTCGGCATAAAACACAAAACACAAAGCTTCATTTTTCCAAAGCTGCATTAGACTCGAGTTTGGCGACACAGAGTGCCAAGTCCAAAAATGATAACAGTTAATTCTGTTAAGTTCTGTTTCTTGCCTTGGGCGGGAGACTCAAGAGTATTTGCCTTACAATAAATTTACTAAGGTTAAGCTCTACGTTTGTTGTGTGGAGTTTTCTGCACATGTGTTTTATTTTTCTTAATCATCTGATTGTCAAATAAAAGTCCTCTGCAGATAAATTAGCAATTGAGTGACACCTAAAAGCTAGTATCGGTCCCCAAATCTACTGTTATTAACAATAGCCCCCACAGGCCTGTGGTCATTGCCCTGCTTAATGCAGCCCATGGTCCCCTGGCTCCAGCAGCCCCAGGACTTGGGCAGAGATACGTACTTCCCAGGATTATCCATGTGACCCCCCTCCCGCCCGACATCCACACTGCCCAGGCCCTTGCAATTAGGTGTGGGCACATGCCTCGTTCTGGCCAGTGGGCTAGGAGTGGAAGTGACCGAGAGAGGCATTCAAGAGTCAGCGAGTGATCCTCCTGCGTTCCACGCTCCCCTCCCCCACACTGCACCCCACCCCCGGGCAGTCATGGGGGCCGCCCACTGTGGTGGCAAGCCACAAGATGAAAGCACATTGGGGCACTGAGTCACTCCAGGGAGAACAGCTGACACGGGGAGTGGCCTGAGTCAGGGAGTAAATGAGTAAGGACAAAATAAATCTTGGTATTAAGCCAGTATAATTTGGTGTCTGTTTATTACCACCAAAGATGTCCTGACTGATACTAAGCAGTTTATAGGCAAAACATCAACCTCATGAGACAAAAAGCCGGCTTCACTTGTGTAAAGGGAAGGCAAAAAGGTGACAAAAGGGCAGCCTGCACCCTCTCCCCCAGGCCCAGAAGCAGCTTCAGGAGCTCCTCAAGCCTTCGCTGGAACCAGAGAAGAGGCAAAACTCTGTTAATCAGAACGTATTGGGCCCAGAAGGGCTATGCAGGGAGTAGTGCAGAGACAGAAGAGCGCGTCACAGCCCCCTCCCGCCATATTTACTGTGTGACCTTGAGCAAGCCGCTCCATCTCTGGGTTTCAGCCCATGCCTCCCTAAGTGAGCCAGGCATGATGGGGCTCCACCTGCCTGGGGTGGCAGGCTTAACCCATGAGCCTTACATTTCTTGGCCACCCCAAGTGGGGTGTGACAAGATGGTGGCTGGAGAGAGGAACCTCTGCTCTCCACAGTCTTGTTTTCATTCAGAAATGTCCCTAGGGCCCCAGGCGCTGCTGACGTCTGTCACTATCAAACCTAAGGTTGTATGTATGGGATGTCCCAAAGCCTAGAGCCTAGATGGCTCCCTGGTTGTCATCCCCAATACCCTGGAGATGACAGAAGTATAGTCTCTGAGCCAGTGACCCGCTGAGTGACCCCAACTGTCCCTGCATGTCATCTCACTCTTGTGATCAAAAGCACAACGTTGCTCACACACATTTGCAGAGCCATTTGGCTGAGGATGCTTATTGCAATATTGCTACTGATGACAAAAAGTCAAGAAAGGCTAAAAAAAAAAAAACCCAGAAAACTCTAGAAAGTCCTAAATGTCCCTAATGAGTGGACTGTTTAAGTTCCTATATATCTATACTGTGAACTACTATGCAGCCATTTAAAAGCCAGGCAGCCTATTATGTACAGACACTAAAGCCTCCCAAGACATAGTTAATGAAGAAAACAAGGCGCAGATAGTGTGGATAACACACAAACGTTTGTATACACATGTGTAGACACACAAACATGTATACGTGTGTGTGTATTCTATATAGCTGGAAGGCAGTACAAGAAGCCAGAAATGATGACTGCATCTGGATTGGGGTCTGGTGGGACAATTAATTCACTATAAACTCTTAACTACCACCTTTTATCGTATATGGACATATTCCATTTTCCTTAAGTTTTTTATCAAAGAAGAAAAATACACTGGTGTTAGAACCCCAATCCTAGATTTCAAGCCAAGCTTTGCTACATCACAACTGTGTGATCTTGAGCAAGGCTGTTTCTTTATCTGTAAAATGGGGATAGTACAAGGGCCTCCCCCATTGGACTGTTACGAGGATTAAATGAGATAATGCATAAGAGTTTAGTACAGGGCCTCGCACCCATTGGCATTCTTGGCATCCATTCATGGCACCCATTAAACTATTTTTGATAAAGCCCAAAGCTCACTGTCCATTTGACCACAGAGCCTAGATATCTGACACAATCATTAAGACCATTCCTTGAGGAGTGAGTGTCGGTATTGGTTTTAATATTTTATCACCTGGCAGCATCTTGTGGAACACACTCATTCGTAGCCTCTTCCTGTGCCCTGCCCAGCCTGCTATTAACAGTCCCCAAAGCCTTCTTAAAAAGTGTGCTTCTCCATATGGTTTCCCAAAACTCCTACTCAATAGACAGGGTTGATATATAGCTGGGTGAACATCCTTTTCTCCTTGAGCTTTTATGGAGGATGTGAGGGCAAAGGCTCTTCTTACCAAATGAGGGGGAAAAGACTCTCGAAGCCATTATGTGTCTGACACCAGTTCAATTACCCGATCCATGCCCTTTGCAGCTAAGCACTTCCTAAACTTCATTAGTGCCGCAGGGCCAGCTGCCGGCTGACATCCAAGCCTTTTCTGAGAGAGTCGTACGGAGGACAAACCTCCATTGTGGCGGCTCACTGCGGCACTCTGGCTTCCGGAACAAGGGAGACCTGGGGCCTCGAGGGCTGAGTGGAGAGCGCAGGTAAGGTTGGGGCCCAGTGCTAACCTACCCCAGCCTGACTCCCATCACCCAGAGTTTTTAGTTTACCTAAAATTAGGTAATTTTAGATTACCTAAAAATAAAGTATATTTTTAAAAAGAGTCTCATCACCTTATCAACTACATTTGCATCCCTGGTACCTAGCACAGAACTTGGCATATAGTAGATGCTCAGTAAGTGTATAATGAATGAATGACCAATCCAGAGGCCTTGTAAGATCTTCCTTCAGTCAAATAAAAACTCAATTTTCATAAGTTCTATTTTCAAAGGCAGAGAGTGGGCTGTTACCATTTAGAAAATTGTTCATGCCCATTAGAAAGCAGCAGTTCTCCCTTATACCATGTGTCACTCCCCTGCTCAATTCCTCTAGTGGCTTTCTAGCTCACTCTAAATAAAATACAAAGTTCTTCCTGTGACCTTCACACAGTCCTGTAAGAACTGGTCTGCACTATCTCTGTGACCTCATCTTCTACCACTCTCCCCCTCTTCCACTCCCTGAAGCCGCACTGGTCTCCTTGTTGCTCCTCAAACATGTTCCTGTCTCAGGACCTTTACACTTGCTGTTCTCTCCACCCAAAATGCTCTGCCCTGAGATCTCTTCAGGGTTTCATCCTTGCTTACTTCAGGTCTCTGTTCAAATGTCACCTCTTTAGAAAAGCCTTCCCAGATTACCTTATCTAAAATTGCATCCCTCTTATTTACAATAGCCAAATTATGGAAGCAACCCACTGATAGATGAATGGATAAAGAAGATATGGTATATGTATCTACAATGGAATATTACTCAGCCCTAAAACAGAATGGGATCTTGCCAGTTGAGAGAACATGGATGGATCTAGAAGTTATAATGCTAAATGAACTAAGTCAGAGAAAGACAAATATCATATAATTTCACTCACACATGGAATTTAAGAAACAAAACAAAGGGAAAAAAAAGAGACAAACCAAAAAACAGACTCTTAACTCTAGAGAACAAACTGATGGTTACCAGAGGGGAGGTGGGTGGGGGAGGGGTAAAATAGGTGATGGGGATTAAGAGTACACTTATCATGATGAGCACTGAGTAATATATGGAACTGTTGAATCACTATATTGTACACCTGAAACTCATACAACACTGTATGTTAACTATACTGGAATTAAAAAGAAAAACACAGAATACCACCAGATTGGGTCACAAAGAGTTAAGTAGTACTCAAATGAAATTCATTAGCCCATGTTTCTATTAATCAACAAGAAATCCTGTTAAGGGAAAATTACAAAAATAATAAATAAAAAAGTGTCTCCTCTCAGTTTGCCCATCCCACACGCTATGCTTACACTACTTTATTTCTCCTCACAGCTCTTAAGTGACATACAGGACAGTTACTTGTTCGTAGTCTGTTGCCCCATTAGAGCAAGAAGAAAAGATCTTATTCATTCCTCAATCCCCCATGCCTTAAACAGTAACTGGCACATAGTAGGAACTCAAGAAATATTTGTTGAATAAATGGGAGAATTTGACCAACAAATTTCACTGCCTAGGCCACCATACCTGCTAGGTGTTCTCTGGAAGATGTGGTTGGCATGAATTTCAGAGACAGAACTGTTGGAGCTGGAGGAGTCCTAGAGAGCATGGACTTCCACCTTCAGGGCCCTGCGAGGGCTGGGTGTGGGCACCTGACGCCTGCACGGCCTGGGGCTTTCCACTGCCCTAAGGAAGATGCCCTGAGGAGGGAGACCCCCCAGCCCAGGGCTCTGGTGTCTTCTCCAACATCCCTGGTCCCAGAGCAAGAGGGAAATTCCATAGACAGTAAGCTATTCTAAGAAAATACATTTGGGAAACACTGGGTTCCAATCTCCTTTCTTCTTGGGGCCACAGGTAAGCTTCTGTGCATTGTGATTCTCCGAGGTAGGGTGACTGTAGATCACATTTCTCAAGCTGTTTTTTCAACCCTTTTTCCAGAGAACACTTTTGTGGGATATGTGGGATACATCTTAGAAAACACTGGCTTCCTGCTTTCTTCCTGGCTGAAGTGCCTTCTGAATAGGTGTGTGGGAAGCTGCTGGAAAGCCGGTTGCTTTGGTTACGTCAAGAACCCGGAGAAGGGCCTTTCCCTTCCACGAAATCACATGCACCCCTGCTCCTTCCATCGCCTACAGGAGGGCCGCCACACAGTCCTCTCTACATTCCGCCTCCGCCGCAGTCCCTGCACTTGAACCCACTGCCTTCAGCATCTCAACCTCCTACCCCTCCGGATTCATTTGGTTCTTCTCTTCTCTCCAGGGGTCACCTTCACCTACCTGCCTCCTGACGCCCTGCGGAGAGGACTTCCTCCCTCCTGGAGCCCCAGGCCACCTGCACGGGCGAGGAACATGCCAGAAGTGCCCCCTCCTCCCGGCCCAGGGGCAGCCCCCTGCAGGGAGCCATTTAAATAGCCCCTGCCTGCCTCGTGTGGTAAAGGAGATAGGGTTCCAGAAGAGCATGAGCCAGCTATAAAACAATGGCACATGCTGTGGACATGTTCGTGTACATCTGCAGAGAGAAACAGAGAGCTGGGGAGTGATGGTGGGTTTCTCTGGGCAGTGGCATTAGGGGTGGTTTTTTCCTTTTTTGCTTAGCTGTTTTTTTTGTTTGTTTTTTAAGTAAGCTCCCTGCCCAGCGTGGAGCCCAATGCCAGGCTTGAACTCATGACCCTGAGATCACGACCCGAGCTGAAATCAAGAGTCCCATGCCTAATCAAGTGAGCCACCCGGGCACCTCTGCTTAGCTGTATTTTTTAATTTTATTTTTCCACATGCTTTTAAAAAGAAAAAAAGAAAGAGCTCATGTGCATGTCACAGAATCTGCAGCTGTCATTCGGTTCCTCACTAGCAGTGTGACCTCAGAGCACCTGACCTCTCGGGTTCCTCATCTCAAAGTTGCCCCACCTTGTTCCTTCTCCGAGATTCTCCGGGAACCACTTTGGTTCCACAATTAGATTGCAAGCAGCTAGAGAGTAAGTGCGGGTCTCCTGCCGGCCGCACCTCCTCTGCATCTTCCCGACTGCCATGCGGGGCCTTGCATGCTGCAGCCTTAGCTTTTATTACTGCAGGCGCTAGATGAATTCTCAGTGACTGAGCCTGGAGCCGAACACATTTCTCCTTGTTATCGCTCCAATTCTGCGCGGCTGGGATGGAGCCCAAGCCGCAGGAGACGCAGTAAATCTGCTCTTTGGGCCCCACCCATTTCTCCACCAAGCAGATGTGGTAGTGGGGAGCCAAGGGGGTGCATGGCGAGGGGGGGCTTGCTGCTTGCTGGCCTGTCTGGAGTGAGCACAACGAGTCCTGGAGAAGGGCTGGCTGACTTCAAAAAGCCTCCCTGCCCAAAAGGTGTGCGAGTTCGCTCTAGGCAGTGATTTCTCCAGAAGGAAGGGATGAGGCCCTGACCAGGTGCAAAGGCAGCAGGTAAGAGCCATACCTGGGCTCATCCTGTCTTGGCCCTGTGGCCCCCGCCCCCGTGAGCCTGGACAAATCACTTTGCTGCTCTGAGCCTCCCTTTCCTTGTCCACTAAAGAGGACATTAGCACCTATATTTTGGATTATCATGACAATCAGATGAGATGACGCATGTATGATCTGGCAACATAGCAAGCACTCCTGACCTACCTTAAGATGGTTTGAAGGTAGCCCCCAAGTGGCTCAGAGCATAGGGCTGGCTTAAGGCCAGTGCCCCTTCGCCAACACGAAGGGCTCTGTCGTGGACGTAACTCATTTAAAGCTCCAGTTTTGACGTGGGTGGGCCCATCTTTCCCTTATACTGTGCAGCCTTGAGTGGATTTATTAAGCAAAAGCAGCTCATGGTGCATCTTTTGTGTGCCAGGTGCTTCATATCCCTTTTACAGAGAGGCCCTCTGACCAGAAGAGCCTAAGAAACTCCTCCAAAGTCTGCTCTCCCTTGTTTTGTTGCACAGACTCTGGAATTTTCCATTTGTTTGATGCCATTTGTAGGGAAAGCTTCCTAATGCATCTTGGGAAGGAATTTGCTAAATGGTACTATATACAAACTCGCTTCTCCCACATATTAGCCTCACTAAGTGCCACGCCTTTACAGAATTCTGAGACATTCTTCTCAAGATATTTGTGGCACAGGGAGGAAGCCCGTGTGGCCTTCTTGCAGCTGTGCTCCTCCAGGTTGGGAACTGTGACAGAGATTCACTCAGAGCTGGGTGCTGACTGAGAGGGAAGTGTTTCTACCCAGTCTTGTGGAGGACTTAGACCCTCTCAAGGGTTCTAAAAACTCAGCATCAAAACGGGAGGGGAGAAGACTGGATTCACCAGGTGCTGAACAAACGTTTTCAGAAACGAGATTGTTCGGTGACAGACATTCGAGAAATACAGCTGGAAGGATGGAAACTCAGCAGTTGGGACACACTGGAGTTTCACATTTGACCTTTGGCTTGCACATGAGATTAAAGGACAGAAAACTTTTTCAAAGTCATTTTCTACTTGGTGCGCCTGGGTGGCTTAGTCGGTTAAGTGTCTGCCTTCGGCTCAGGTGGTCCTGGGATCGAGCCCCACATCTCTCTCTCTCAAATAAATAAATAAATAAATCTAAAAAAAGAGTCATTTTCTACTTATATATCTAGTTCAAAGTCTTGGTAGAAGTCTACCTAGACTATGTCCTCTCATTTTGATTTATGCCAGTGGTTTAGAGCTTCTTTGTATGACAAATATTTTATAAATTGCTCTCAGGACGCCTGGGTGGCTCAGTCGGTTAAGCCTCTGCCTTCGGCTCAGGTCATGATCCCAGGGTCCTGGGATCGAGTCCCACATCGGGCTCCTTGCTCAGCAAGGAGACTGCTTCTCCCTCTGCCTGCCTCTGTCTCTCTCTCTCTGATAAATAAATAAAATCTTAAATAAATAAATTGCTCTCAATACCCCCAAATAAAATTCAAGGATTACATAAGCTATCTACACACAGACTGATGTAATGAACGTAATACCCTAACTCCAGCACAGGGTTTTTAACCTGTGGGCACTGTCCTATATGCTGCAGGGTGGCTCGCGGCCCCCCAGGCCTCTGCCCACTCATACCAGCAGCGCCTTACCCCCAGTCATGACAACCAAAAAGGTCTCCAGATATTGCCAAATGTCCCCTAGGGAGCAAAATCGTCCCCCATTGAGAACCACTCTTTTAACAAAAAGGATCAATAAAAAGATGATAATTTATAATAAAGTAACATGTATTTCAAAACATCAAGGCTCAAACTTGATTTTTTCGGCTTCCCGCACCTACTGATAAGGAAGATGTTTGGGATTTAGAAGACGAAGATCAGAGGTGCTTCTACAAGAAGAACAGAAAAATGAAAGGGCAGAGGTATGGGTGGACATCAGAATAAAAGCTAATGTTACACTAATAACAGAACACTTACCTGTATCTAAGAGAAAGAACAAAACCGCCATAATTAAAATAGAGAGAGTAGACTAAGGCAAGCTATAGACTCAAAGTCCTAAATGAGCTGGGACTTATTTATAAATAAGGACAGCCTCAGGATGGTTCCCTACTTTATGACTGGGGTTATTGCCCTAGTGACAGAATCTCTACTACTTAGAAAGAACTTGGGGCTATATCCTCTGAAGATGGAGGGAGAGAGGCCTAGTGGTGCAGAGGACCTCCAGAAAAGGAATCAGAATAATGTTCTTGAAAAAGAATGGGCAACTAGAAAATAAATTTTAGAGTGTAATTCTTACAACCTAGATTTCTTACCATTGTGCTATTTAAAAAATAGAATATGTATATAGATGGCAATATTATAACAATATCTTTAAATTTTGTAAAACAATGAAATTCAATGAGATCCTTTTATTTCATGAGTCTGTTATTTAAATCTGGCTCAAGTCTGTTCAAAGAAATCTCAAATCCCTGTTACAGATTTTCAGTTAGTTTCATTGTGCAGTAACTGGCCAACAGCATTGAAACCCTTTTCAGGAGAATTTGTAGTAAGAAATGCTTAATGCATAGAGCTGGCTCACACCTGCAGAGCGTGAGTAAATTACACAGTAATTTCCAGACAAGATCTTTCTTCCTTTTAAGCTTGCTTCTCTCTATGGAATGGTCTTCTAAATTACTGGGCTCTTCAAGTAACTTCTTAGAACTTATTTTCAGAATTATTATGTTCTAAGTATCACTTACATTTACATTTGTAATGACTTGCGTCTGGAAGAACATTCAAAAGCCATGTGGGACAGGAGATAATTTTTCATTGTGTGGGACTATTCCAAACATTGCAGGACACCTAGCTTCCAACCCCTCCCCAAATACCAATGGGGGTGTCAACCGAAAAGTATACCCCCTAATTTCCAACATGCCCCCTCTAGGGTATCATAGCTCCTGTTGATTACCCCAAGCTTCCATGACCACATCCCAGATGTGGGTCACTGCCACCCAAGACTACATTGACAAGCACCCACTTTGGATGCACAGACTCATATGTTCCTGCCACCAGCTGGTGTTTGGGGCACAAGATAGGGGTACTTCTCTTATCTTCACTACTATTATCTCTACTACCCCTAACACTTCCATGCAATGTTCATTAATCCTAATTCAACGAAACCCTCAACAAATGGTATTAACAAGGTAACAACTATAGAGAGTTCCGTGTGTCTCAGACCCTGGGTCTTAGGTCTATTGTTTCATTCAAACTTCATGATAACCCTATGAGGTAGATACCATTATTAACCATATTTTACAGAGGAGAGATTGGATAACTTGGCCAAAGTGACCAACTAGTGAGGGGCAGGATCAGAATTTGAACTCTAGCTCCTACTCTATCTGCTGTACTATTTCCCTAGAACTGGCTTCTCTGTATTCGGTTTAAGTAAAAGAAGTAAATGGCAGAAACCATGCTTTTATAAAACGTTGTATGTATTTATACCCAAAGTTTTTCCAGACTCCGTATACATTCAGCACACCCCCCTATACCACCTGTTTTATGAATTTGGAGTTGGAGTAGAGGGAGGGCTGTTTAGAATCTTGCCTTTGAGCCCTGAAAGATACCCCATCATGAAAGAAATATTGAGCTAAATTTCCCATAGCCAGAATGGCAAATAGGTTTCATCTCAAGTGTCAGCTGATTGGTCATGGCTGCCTAGGGTTGAGAAGGATTTTTAAGGCAATTTGGAGAGGTTATCAATTATTAATATCTGTCCGGGCTAGGGAGAAGGCATGTGGTGGCTTCCATGTTATGAAGATATTATCCTTATTTCCCTAGGTAGGAAATTGTATACTTCAGAAAAGTTTTCAAAAGTAGGAATGAAACTGAAAAGGAAGTTTTCATGGAATTCGAAATAACCAGAAAACCCCAGTTCCTTAGAATGCCTTTTCATGTAGTTATAGAAACATTAAAGTAGGAAGAACCTTCAAGGTTATTTGGACTTGTCCATCAATAGATCAATGGATCAAGAAGAGGTAGTATACATATACAATGGAATATTCCTCGTCATAAAAAAGGAATGAAATCTTGCCATTTGCAACAATGTGGATAGGGCTAGAGAGTACAGTGCTAAGTGAAATAAGTCAGAGAAAGACAAAACCATATGATTTCACTCATATGTGGAATTTAAGAAACAAATGAACAAAGGGGGAAAAAAAGACAAACCAAGAAACAGACTCGTAACTATAAAGAACAAACTGATGGTTACCAGAGGGGAGGTAGGTGGGGGGGATGGAGGAAATAGATGATAGGGAATAAGAGTTCACTTATACTGAGTAATGTCTAAAAGTGTTGAATCACTATATTGTACACCTGAAACTAAAATTAATGTAACACTGTGTTAACTACACTGGACTTTTTAAAATTAAAACATTTAAAAAGAGATTATTTGGATTTATTCACTTTAGAAATGTTTATCAAAAATAGGAATAGAAAGAAGAAGGAATTTCTGGTGGTGAATTCTAAGTTCACCAGAAAACTCAGTTCCTCAGAATATTCCATTCATGGACTTGTAGAAACTTAAGGCGAGGAAGGACATTTAAGATTATTTAGGCCTGTGGTTCTCAAATTTGGCTTACGGTAGAATCACCTGGGAACTTTTGAAAAATTCTGGTCTGGGTTCTGATTTAATTGGTCTGGGGATAGGCTCAGGAATTGACATTTTCTTAAAATTCCCCTCCTGGTTCTAATGCTCAGCCTGGACTGAGAACTACAGATTTGGTCAAAACCTCTCATTTTACAGATGAGGAAATGGAGGCTTAGAGAAGCCTCGTGGTTTTCCTGGGACAGAGCAGATTCTGCTCTGCAGGCTCGGCCTCGGCCTCTGGCCTGGGCGTGGGGTGAAACCCCTGGGTCCTTGATGCTGCAGAGCCCACGTCGGTCTCAAAAACTCTGTCCTGTTGGCCATTTTCCTTACAGTGGCCGCTCAAGCAGAGTGTGACCACACATCCTAAGACAGCCATGGTGTTGCTGCCTCCAACCCCTGCTCCTGGTATTCCCCAAAAGAACTCCAAGCTCCTCCCACAGGGGTTCTATTGCATATTTGGGTTTTTGGTGTGTTTTTTTTTTTTTAAGATTTTATCTATTTATTTGAAAGAGACCGAGAGAGAACAAGTGGGGAGTGGGGGAAGGGCAGAGGGAGAAGGATAAGCAGGCTCCCCTCCAAAGAGGGAGCCCAACCTGGGGCTTCATCCCAGGACCCTGACATCATGACCTGAGCTGAAAGCAGACGCTTAACCGACTGAGCCACCCAGGCGCCCCACATAGCTGGTCTTTCATGCCACTTTCTGTAGGTGTTACATTGTATTCCTTGCTTGCCCTTGGTGTCCCTCTGTGGCGCTAAAAACAATAGCAAGGAAGCAACAAAGCACTGGGTAGAGGAAGAGAATGAGAAGTGGGTTAAATTTGTGGAATGCCTCCTGTGTGCCGAGTACCTTACTCATTTATCCTCCCAACGACAGGAAGGGAAATGTTGTTATCCCATTTTACAGATGGGGAATGGAGGATCTGAGAGGTTAGGTCACTTGCCCAAGGTCACAGCTCACGAATGGGAGTCAGGATTCAAGCCAGTTTCACTACTGCCCTCTGTAGCCTCCTCCGTTATTGTGGCGTGTCCTTGTCCCTTCGAAGGGTATACGGCCCCACAGAGGGCTTATTAGTCAGGAGAAAATGGTAAGGATGCAGTGGAGAAACCTGACCACACAGTAACTGGCTGATCAAGAGGAACATTAGCAGATGGACATCAGCCAACATCACTTATGTGTCTTCTGGCCAGGGTTACGTCACTTGAACCTATTCGAGAGGAACCCACATTGAGGAACATTCTATAAAATAACTAGTCTCTGTTCTTAAACATTTCAATGTCATAACAGGGAGAGAATGGCCGAGGAACAGTTCCAGAATAAAGAAAACAAAAGGGACACGACATCTTAAGGTTTTCTGTGGTGTTGGATTTGCTTCTGCACCGGAGTGGGGGAAATGCTCTGAGGCCCTACTGGGCCAACTGACAAACTTGGAATGTAGGGTGTACAATAGAAAAAAAATATTGTAACAGTATTAAATTTCTTGAATCTGATAAGTATTGTGGCTGTGTAAGAGAATATCCTGTTCATCGGAAGGACACACAGGGATTAAGAGATAAGGGGGCCTGGTGTCTCAGCTACTCTCAAATGGCTCAGAAAAAAAATATTGTTGTGGTATTCCTTCTAGCAATTCCTTCTAGCAGCCGGCAGAGAGCTAAGGCTGTGGCAGATAGGGAATTAAAAATCTTTTTTATGTGATTAAATAACCCCAGTTTCCTGACATCAAGGAAAATACTTTTCAAAGTGGCTTTCTTGGTTTCTAACACTTGTGCTTGATTCCAGAGAAGGCACAGACAAACTTCTAATCCCTCACCCACCCACTCCCCATTGTACCCTCAGCTCCTCTCAGGGGAAAAGCCTACTGTGAATTTGTCTTACTGGGTTACCCTTTGTATATATCTCCATATTTCCTGAAACTGTATTTAGGATGTTCTTACTCTGTTTGTTTTAAAGATTTTATTTATTTATTTGAGAGAGAGAGACACAGCGAGAGAGGGAACACAGGCAGGGGGAGTGGGAGAGGGAGAGCAGGCTTCCCGCCGAGCAGGGAGCCCAATGCGGGGCTTGATCCCAGGACCCTGGGGTCATGACCTGAGCGGAAGGCAGACGCTTAACGACTGAGCCACCCAGGCGCCCCTAGGATGTTCTTACTCTTAACCATATTCATGGGGTGAAAAAACGAAGCCAGCAAGATAGGGTGGAGTGCACTCTCGGCTCTTCTGACCTGCCGCCGCTAGGAACGTCTAGGGTCAGATTCCCGCTCTACCAGATGGGGAGGACGGAGTCGGGCCTCTTACTTGAAGAACAACGTTGTCTTTAATTTGGCAAATACTGAGGCTGCCTCTGCTATGTGTGGTGTACAGAGCACTTATCCCAGACATCTGAGAGGATAAACACAGTCTGGGCTCCTGAGCGAAATGTTTGGAAACTCCATCCGGGGTCCTGTGAGGCACTAGTTTCGTTAAGACAGAATTGCATCCTAGCCCTTCGGCAGGATGCGCCTGTGTTAGTCAGGGTCTCAGCTGCAACCACATAAGCTGCCCTGGATGGTTTAAGTGGAAAAGAAGAGCAATGACTAAGGGATCCCTGGGAGCTCACAGAAGCCCTAGGAAGGCCAGAGTCCGGTTACAGACCATCCAGGAAGGAGCGGGGCCTTCAGCGGGGCCTCTGTCGCCCACGTCGGGCAATGGGCACTGGTGTCCCAAAGCCCCAGGCCTGTGCTGCCCCCCGCCCCGCCGGAGAGGATCTGCTGGAGATCTGCTCTCCAAGTGGGAGTGAGCGTCCATGGGCAGATCTCTGCTGGAAGAAAGGCTGGGACGGCGACAGCAACTCCTGTCTTGAGGAGGCAGCACTGACGATGTAGAAAAGTCCCTCAACGTGGGAAGAGAGTTCAAAGGAGCCTTGGTGGCCTCAGGCATCGGGCCAGTGTCCACCAGCAGAGCACCAGCGCTGAGCAGTGAACCCAGGGGAAACTCCCAGTTGCTAGGTTTCGTCTGCTGTACTTGTGTTTTCAGTCACCGTCTTCTTCATCCTCCTCTCTGCTGCTCCGGCATCGTGACGCTTATTCAAATATGGAAAAAAATTAGGTAAAAGCCTCAAGTCTTAATTCTAAAGTGAACCTTTGAGGAAGAGACTGGAATAATAGCCATTTCAGGCACCTTGAAACCAGTTGTTTCAGATGAGGAAAAGGGACCACAGCTACTGGGTCTATGCTACTGGCTGGGTCCACCATCCTCCCGATGGCCTTTGCCTGGTATGAATGGGCGGTGGCCGGACGGAAAAGGAGGCGAGGATGAAGAGAGACTTTGCACTGGCTAAAGCCCACTCTGTCCTTCCCGCAGGACTTCTCCAAGACTTTCATATGCCGCAAGGAAGACTTCTTTCCCTAACTCACTGGACTACAGAACACACGTGGGTTGCAAGGCATCTTGCTAGAACTTGGGTTTCACAGAATACCCTTGGGGAAATGCTCCATTACCCCACGTTGCCTTAGAGCCCTATAGAACATTTCTTCAGATTCAAAACTCTTAGAGATTTCCATGAAAATACAAGTGATCTTCTTAATGTCACTGGTTTCAGACCAATTTTGAGGGCTACTTTAAAAAGGGAAGGTTGGGGGGGTTGCGCCTGGGTGGCTCAGTGGGTTAAGCGTCTGCCTTCGGCTCAGGTCATGATCCCAGGGTTCTGGGATCGAGTCCCGCATCGGGCTCCCTGCTCAGCGGGGGAGTCTGCTTCTCCTTCTCCCTCTGCCCCTCCCCCTGCTGTGCTCTCGCGCTCGCTCTCTCAATAAATAAATAAAGTCTTAAAAAGGGGGGGGGTAGTGAAGGGGAGCAGCACACTGCAGAGTTGAATCTCTTTCAAATTCTCTTGACTGTCTCTGCCACCATTGGATTTAGGAAATGCAGCTTGTGATCTTTAAACAAGGGGACCCCTGACCTTACACTCGAGCTGATGGTTAAATAACTATAATTCACGCAGAGCATAATTATGTTATCCAGTGAGTGGGGTGGGGGGGGGAAGGTATTTCCTGCAAAACTCAATGTAATTTCAAATGTGCTTATTTTGCAGCAGCTGAAACTAACATTGTCATGAGTTGATTTTTGTTTTGTTATTTTTTGTTTCGTTTTCTGGTTCACGTTCAACTTCAAGTTATTTAACACATGTACACGTGCAGAATTTGCAAAAACTTGGGCTCCCACGTAGGCTGGCCCTCAAGCCCCTCTCCAGAACAGCTGCTCAAGGCTGACAACTTCCCACAGCATTTGGCTTAGAAATCCTCGGCGTACTTTACACTGAGAGAATGTAGCGGCCTCTCAAAATGCCCACCGCTGCTACCTTTTAAAGGTATTTGGTGTTATCCAAAGGGTCATTAAGATGTTGAAAAACCCCATCTGTGAGACGTGACACAGAGTATCGATCCCAAGGGATTTAGTCTTTGAGATCATAAAGACACTGAATTGTGAAGGTTGCCAGGTGCCAGCCCAGTTACCCTAAAATAGTATCTGATGGCGATTCCTTCACTTGGAATGGCTTTTAATTAACATTCAAGAGATCATTTCACACGTGTTATCGGTATATTCACTTCTTTTAAAGCAGTTTTTTTTAAAGTGATTAATTATTTTCAACAAATTCATAAAACCTATTTAATCCTATTATGAAAACCTAAGGCAAACGGACAATGTGAATGGTCTTATGGTAAAACTTGCTAGAGACAGTTAAAAAGAATTTATAGGACTTGATAGTTCTAAACATCCAGAAACATAAGAGGAATAGGTTTCTAGGGCCTCTTTAGACCCAGCCAGGCCCTCTATACTCTTGGTATTCCGGTTCATATGAAAGCATTTAATCCAGGTCCTAACCCTCAACCATCCCCTGAGTATGTGAATTACAGATTCTTGCACATCTGAAGTACTTTCTTGCGGCTTTTTTTGGTTTTGCTTTGTTTTGTTTATCCTACACAACTTCCTTCCTTCCTGCCTGCCCTTTGCTCCCCAGGGCTTTGAGAGAGAGAGGCTAACCACTAATCCTGTCCTCCCGCAGCAACGGCAGGAGACCCGGATCCAGGCCCCTCCCTCTGCTCCTAGCCAAAGGGGGACAGAAGCAAACAATGGCCATTCCCAACAACACTGCTCTTCCCAGTACGGTTGGAGATCCAGGGAACATCCTTGAATTCAGAGAGCGACCTCCGCTGCGCTAAATGGCCCCCAGCTGCTCGGCCTGGGGGCCGAGCTACCGGCCCTGGCCTGGCGCATTCTAGCCTCTACTGCCGACCTAACATGGGGCTGTCCCCCTGGACGACGGGCACTCCGAGGAGCTTGCTTGTGCTCTCGCCACTCTCCGAGCATTCCACACAGGCAAGTTCTTAGCAGACTTAGCGAGTCAAAGGTTTCCTCTCCCCAAGTGTTCTTTTCAAGGGCCATTTGGATTCCAGGGGCCACTGCTAAACTTAATAACTGACATTCTTTCCATTTCTCACCTTCCTGTTGTGAGTAGAGATTTTGAGAACTCTCCTGACGAAATTGTCAAGTTCTGATCTAAATTCAGTGCCCTGGACCAGAATGAACACCCACTAGGCAAAATTTAAGCCTACTGGAAAAAATAAAATAAAAAAACCCCCAAACTTGATAAATCCTCAAAGGGTGACAAGCTCCTCTGGACTTCAGTGCCTGTGCCCAGCGGACCGCTCACTTGTTCACTCCCAGAGCTACCACTTAATTTGCTTCCTGGGAATGGTTTGCTAGAAACAGAAGAGCAAGCTCTTACAGGGCACTTCATATGAAAGCGCTTTTCTAATGGCACTTGGGATGTCAACCACTCCAGGCTGAGGGCACTCTACTCATCTGCCTGAGTTCAGTTAAGGCGCACAGAAGACAAGTGCTTTTCCCAAGGCCTTTGAGGGAGGGGGTAGGGGGCGGGGAGAGTCAAGATGGGGTCCTAAGCTGATCAAGGCTTTGAAAGAGAGGCAGACAGACACGGACGACCATCATGCAGAACCGTGGTAGGATGTTGAAGCCAAGTTGTAGAGCCAAGATGCTGGAGTTAGACCGCCTCTACAATTTCCTAGCTCTGCATCTTTGACCTGCTTATTTTTCTTTGGCGGTCTGTCTTCTCATCTGTGAAGTGCAAATAACAACTCCTGGCTGAATGACACGAGGATGCTTGCAAAGTGCTTAAGGCAGGGCCCCAGTACCCAGTGGGTACTCCCTGCCCGGTGCTCATCACACCTTCCATTGTGGCGTAACTGGTACTGCTTCTAGGGGACTCCTGTAATTAATGGAGGGCCTGAGGACCCCTGTTGGCTCAGCTCACAGAAAGTCAAGATGTAAAAGTTCGATACACACTGGTTCAAGATGCATTCTTGTTCTCTGGAAAGCGGTAAACCAAGGCAGTAAACCAAAATGCTCTCCTTTTCCAAAAGGGGCTTGAAACAGAGGCCCTTTCGAACGGAGGAGACTGGCAACACTTTGGAGAGTAATAAAGGAAGCCGATTTCCTCCAGGCTCACAACAGGAAGGAGAGAGAGGGAGAGGAAGAGAGAGACACAGAGGGAGAAACCAGGAGTCCAAGAGCCCCTGATAGCTAAGTTCTAGGCAGAAAGCATTGGGCTTCATTCGCTCAGAAAATGATTAAGCGGAACCTTTGGGAAAATATACCCAGATTTCTATCATTCAGGCTGCAGCTTACTTCTGTACAAAATAACCTGGTTTCTGATTTAGGTTTTTCCAAGTGCAAAGGAGCTCCTCAATTCCCGAAAGTGGGGCCAGGTATCTATGTTGCAAGAGGCGCCCCCGCGTTGTGAGCCACTGGCCCGAGCGCTGCCAGAAACACTAGAAGGGGAGGGTCCAAGGCGGGGGCGGGAACACCTCGGAGACTCGGAATTCTCTTGGTCTAAATGAAAATAGTTTACACTGATATTGTCACAAATCCAAGATATCTGGGGCAAATGGTTTCCTCATTTCTCCTCCATAAATCAGTGTGGAGATTCTTGGCAAGCTCTGCTCCTTGTAGGGTGGGCAGCTGTGAGTCCAGCGAGGGGCTTATCTCCTCCTCCTCCCTCTTACCCTTGTCCTACCTTTTGCAGGCGCAGTCCTTCCCCCATCTGCCTCACAGCTAATTATTTTAGCAGACAAGCTTGGAACCTGAAGAAAACAGGACCTCTTCTTTAAAGTAGTAACTGTACTACAATTTAGTGGGGAAAGTCCCTCCTTCGGGCCCAGCTTCTGAATGCCATCAGCTAGTGGAGCGAGCGACCATTTGGTTTCGTTTGCTCAAAAGTTTTCCAGTCTCAGTGATTTGATGGCGGGGCTGGGGGCCCCATAAATCCAAACCTCTTTAGACTCTTAAACATGGGAATCTCATTCCATAAATCCTTCCCTTCACATATTTGTTCAAAGGACCCACAAGTGCAACAAAACAAATTTTCATTTAGAACGCTCAAGGAAGTCTTTTTTGTTATTTTGAGGGCACCTGAGTTGTTTTTGTTTTTTTGTTTTTGTTTTGGCTAACACCACAAATCTTAGCTTCTTTTGAATGGCAGGAGCAGAAAAAATGGGTTTAAAGAATAAAAGAGTGCTACATATATGAAATGGAAAAGAGAGTTTTCAGCCAACTCTTTTCTGAGATTGGTAGAATTAACCCAAACCAAACATGACATTGTCACACCATTTTTAAAAGAACAGTAGCTTAAATTCAGAAGACAGTATTCCTAACATCACTTCCACCTGTTTGAGAAAAGGCAAATGGTAAACACTGATACCCCCCAAATTCACATTATGAAGCAGCATTCTGCTTTAGGGGACCTTGTGATTTTCAGTCAGTTTTTATGTGGTAAGAAATGTATTTATAGCAGTCATTAAAGTGACTATAGATCATTATGAACAGTTAAACTCTTCCACTTTGGGACAAATTTCAGGTCAACATTTGGAACAAACGGGGCTTATAAGCATCCGATAGGCATTTTCAGCTAACTGTACTGTCAGAGGTGGTGCTTGAAAAGGCTGGAGGATATTTTGTGTGCGCTCTGGAGTGAAATGGAAAATTTAAGAGAAGCTTTCATGGTGAAAACAGTAGGAATGAGATGCAAACAAACAGCAAGAAAATGCACCCAGCATAAACTACACCCTCTCCAGCTAGAGCACCCTAAAGCTTACTTGTATGGGCTGTAGAAGACGTAGGTTTAGAAGAGAAAAGTAACTTCCTACTCACCCAGAGGCTCCATCCAACTCCTTAGAGAGGGTTGCCACACTGAAAGCCAACCACCTCCTTACCTGCAGCGGGTTATTTAATTTTCCCGGTGCGTGCCCTCACCTGCAGCTGGCTACTTATTTAATATATATGGCACGCCTCCTCCCTCCTCCTCCTCACTCAAATCTCTGGCTAAAATTATCCTTGCCTGAAAAAGCAAATGCAGGGATAAGCTGCTGTGTTTCTCTAGCAGCTATCAACTACAATAATAGAATGCCACAAACTTCCAAATTTTGGAACTGGGTTTATATTTCCAAAAAATCAAAACTTCACCATATATACGGGGGCTCCAAGCTGCATCCAGAAGTTCGTTTGTATGTCAGTTGCATGGAACCTGAAACAGAGATTTCCTCTCCAGAAGTAAAAGCCACATCTGGTAGGTGGGTTGCTTGGCCAGACTACAAATCATTTAAATCCGTCAAATGGCTGAATTGTAGCACTAGCTGTACTAGATCGAGTTCAGTGCTCTGGCATGCAAGTCAGAGTGAGGAGAAAACATCTCTAAAAAACAATTCTGAAATAAGCAGTTCTCTCTGGTTATTTCACTACTTCCGGCACCCAGCTCCCATGTATACGGCCCCTAAAAAGCAATACACTAATAACTCCACATTTCCTTGGGGTCAGTTTTCTCCAAGGCACTGTATCCACCAAACTTACAGACCTTCCCTTGCCTTAAATCACAAAGAGCCAGTAATCTTCACTAGGTGTCAGTTTGAGTCCCTGGACTTCCTTTTAATTCACACAAATGTGTAAATGGCTAATGGGGCTTTAACCTTCCCAGAAGAATTTGCATTTTGAGTACAGGCTCTTAGCGCCCGCCGGGACTGAGAACTGAGGATTTGTCTGGGGGAGGGGTGGAAGCCAGCACAGCGGCCACCCAGCAGGGCTCAGAGGTGGTTTCCAGGGCCTCTCCCCATCTCGCTTCGGAACCCATTCGCTAAAAGCTCCACGAGGCGGCAGGAGAGCGGGGCAAGGGCAGACCGGTGTGCGCCCGGGGCAGTGGCTCATTCCTCGGGGCTGCCTGTCCCATTAAGATCCTACAGCTGCGGAGGGAGAGCTCGGAGGGGGCGCAGCTGGAAAACAGGCCGGCCCTCAGCCCCAAATTCGGTGGGTCCAGAGTGAGGGTAGGAACCTGCATTTTAAACACTCCATGTGATTCTGACTTCAGATCGACAGAGACATGGAGGGGGCAAGTAATTTTACTGTTTCTGAAATTTAGGTAAATTTACCCCACCTACATAATGTCCTATAGGATACTTGATATATTAAATTCCACCTAAAGCTCTAAGGAAAAACAAAACAAACAAGCAAAATGGCCTTAACTGATCATCAAGGTCTTTTGAATTGTACCTAGTCATTGTACTTTTAGTTTCCAAACCTACATTCCTTTCAACAGTTCTTAAAATTTAATGCCAGAAGCTTTAGATCTAAGAAAGAAAACATATGTGGAGACAGACTGAAGGTTTCAAATCAAGCGGTCAAATGTATGTTATCAACTTATTTTTGACATTTGAAGCTCACTTAAAGCCCAAATTTCTTACTCTTCAAATCTCAAGTTGGCAACGAGATATGAAAATGTTTAAGAGTAGTTAATAGAAGTATTCCTCACTCAGGAAATCCTTAGATTTGGTTACCCAAGATAAGACCGGCCTTGCAATTTTCTTGTGCATATTTTATGATATGCCTAGAGAAAAAATCCCAATCCCTGCACACAACATCAAGACTTAACAAAAAGATCAACTTAATATTGCAGTGTGTTCAGTTTCCTGAACTAATTGCTTAAAATGTCAACCTTTATCTGATATTAATACCTTTGCACTCAAATATTTACAATTACTTTTTTAGTGCATACAACTCTGAATTGGGGGCCCTGAGAATTGGGGCCCTCTTTTCCAAACCCATATTCAAGGCAGAGCAAAGCAGCTTGGTAGGGTCTCCTTTTTACTAACCTTTAAGAAAAAGCATCCATCAGGCAAAAGCTCAACCTGATGCTAATGGCCAAAGGCAGTGTTCTAGGGAGTCTACCTTGGGCTTAAAAACCATACTTTTTTATTCTTGTGACTGCTTTCTGTACTTCTCAAACCCAAACCTTTTTTTTTTTTTTTTTTTAAGATTTTATTTATTTGACAGAGACAGAGATAGCGAGAGCAGGAACACAAGCAGGGGGAGTGGGAGAGGAAGAAGCAGGCTTCCTGCCAGGCAGGGAGCCCGATGTGGGGCTCGATCCCAGGACCCTGGGATCATGACCTGAGCTGAAGGCAGACGCTTAACGACTGAGCCACCCAGGCACCCAAACCCAAACCTTTCAATTGGTGCACACAAGCATAGTTAAAATACTAAGTCTTCTCTTTTTTTTAGGAATGCAAAATGGTGCGGCTGCTATGCAGTGTTTTTTTTAAGTTTTATTTTGTTATGTTAGTCACCCTACAGTAGATCATTAATCTTTGATGTAGTGCTCCATGATTCATTGTTTGCATATAACACCCAGTGCTCATTACAACACGTGCCCTCCTTAATACCCATCACCCTGTTACCCCATACCCCCCCCCCCTCCCTTCTGTAACCCTGTTTGTTTCTCAGAGTCCATAGTCTCTCATGGTTCATCTCTCCCTCCTATTTCCCCCCCTTCATTTTTCCCTTCCTACTTTTTTTTAAACATATATTATTTGTTTCAGAGGTACAGGTCTATGATTCATCAGTCTTACACAATCCACAGCACTCACCATAGCACATACTCTCCCCAGTGTCCATCACCCAGCCACCCCATCGCTCCCACCCCCCTCCACTCCAGCAACCCTCAGTTTGTTTCCTGAGATAGTCTCTTACGATTTGTCTCCCTCTCTGGTTTCATTTTGTTTCATTTTTTCCCTCCCTTCCCATATGATCCTCTGCCTTGTTTCTCAAATTCCTCCTATCAGTGAGATCATATGATACTAAGTCTTCTCTTTTAAAAAGGGAAAGTTATTTGCAGAGTCCTTTCCAGTCTTTTTCCTCTTCTAGGTGGGGAGGAACTGAGGATATAGAGGAGGCAGGACAGGAAATATTCTGCCAAAGAGTAATCATTTCGATTCCCCCTGCCCAGAACGCATCTTACAGCTGCACACAACACAAAATGAGATACTCAGAACAGGTACAAAGCATTATTTGTTTTTGTCACTGCCATAGTGCAGATGATTTAAACAAAAGTAACTATAATGTAATAGCTTCTTTCTCCCTAACTTCAGATGTTCAACAATGCAGAGCAAGATGCTTTAGGAGGCTTTTAAAATGTTAAGTTTAATGCGAAGAATTGGTGTGAATTTATGCAACAGCTGTCTTATTGACAACCCCCATGCAGTTTTCTAGTCTATAGCTAAGGTTCCTTGCAACAGAGTGGTTAAAGTCCGTAATTTGGCCTTTACGAAGTAGTCAAGCTTTTAATAGGTCAAGGAATTTGAGCTGGCAGAAAAAAGGGACCCTACAAATACCCAGGTACTGTGGATACTGGTCAATTAGTCCAAGATTAGATTACATCTTAAAACCTGAGCTAAAATCAATCCTTGAGCTTCTGGTTCACTTTTGTTGGGTACCCTCCTGGATGACTCTAAAATTAGCACGGTTCCACACTCAACTGTACAGTGGTCAAAGTTTATGGGTGCAGAAAACCCATGGAGACCACTAAAACATCGTCCCATCAACAAGGAGCAGTGCCCAGGATCTTCCTCCTCTGTAACACATGGAGACAGTTGTCACATTATTCTGGCAACTAAGAAGAGGTTGGAGAAGACACCAGAGGCAAACCTCAGGACGTCCTAGGGGAATGTGGCCATGAAGGGAGCAATGAGATTCAAGCGTACAAGTTCATGAAGAAGGTACACAAGAATCCTATCGTCTACTCCTCAGCCCCTATCCTCAAAGGCAAGTACGAAAGCAAGGAAAGGTCAGTGTAATACAGAGGTACCTTACATATAGGTCTGTCTAGCATTCCTAATCCTGCAAAAGCCACCTTAAGTCTTCCAGGAAACAAAACCATCCGCTTGAGGGGAAAAAACCCTCAAATACAGCTGTAGCTGTAATTTACTCTGGTTTCTAGAAAGTTTTTGTTTTCCTTACGTATTTAAAATCATACCAAAAAAGAGGTTTTTTGGTCAAATATTAGAACAACACTGAACTGAACCTCACCTAACAACTAGTGTGAAGTTGTCAATCCATCTTGCATTAGCAAAAATGAAAATATGAACAAAAATAAGAAAATGAAACGAGAGAAAAATAGGTAAAACCAAGACAAAATTCAAATTTACTTTCAAAAATCTGATTTTATTTTCTGAATCAAAAAGAAGTGTATTCACGTTAAATGTAGAATGTTTAACTTTCCATTGATCTCTCAAAACACTTTCCAGATATTGTTAACAGTGCTTAGAACTGTGTAAAAAGTCAACATCCAATACCATGTTTTAAAGAAAAAAAGTTTAAATGTAGGACTTATTTCTAAGAAACCCTTCTTAAATGTCAAGGCATTGGCAATTCTAATTTAAAAAGACTTAATCATTATTGGAAATTTAAGTGACAATGGTTTTCAAGAGCTCAAAATCAGATCTCTTTTAAAACAGAAAAAATTTTAATTTCTGAGGGACTCCTACCTGGCAACTTCAATTACACATTTTATTTCCACTACCCCCCAAATTACTATATGCATTATTTTACCTTGGAATAGGAAAATTAGAAAATGGAATTTTAAAATTACACTATATATTTATATATATATATATAAATACACCATTTTAACTGTGATGTTTGCTAGCAGAAGGATGAAAGGAAAACCAAATTCTATATTCAAGGGACAAATAATAAATGCTCTTTCATTGTTCTAAGAGTCCATTCTATTCCTTGTTGTTTTCTACCCCCATAGATTAAAATCATGACCAAAGGCCAAGGTTAATCCATATACTGGAAATGAACAGCTGGTAAGAACTGGTCCTACATTTGTGTCCTTTAACTAGTCCAGGACTCAAAGGCTAGGGGGATTTATAAGAACATGATTTAGGAATACTTTAGAATTCCAAAATGACTGACACCCATGTCCCTCAAACCTAGTACATGTTATTCACAGGCTATTCATGTGTACTGAAGCATGTCCAGCATGCAGGCAAACTTCTTTCACTTGTTTCAAATTGAGGTAAAACAGACAAAAAATACTTAATATTAACAGAAGCTGCATAATTAAAACTAACCTCCTTTTGCTGCTCATTTCATATAAATTGATTTTTAAGTTTTCTCACAAAAAAGAGACTCTTTCTAAAGCCAATAATTTCTCCAATTTCAGTCACCTAAAAATTAAGCTTCTTTGTTCAAAGCCATTATTAGTAAAGAATATTTTGAAATGAAGGAAAACATTTTTTTTCCTCAGTATCTGCATTTTGTACTTAGCGTGATACAATTTATTACTTTATTTTTCAAATTTAGAAAGAATTCAAGTCTGAGTACTATTTGATATTTTTTCAGACACAAAGCAATACCGGCGGGAATCATAAATACGATTTTCTGACAGATGGGAAAATCTGCTAACATTTACAAAATATCAACAACTCTTCTTTCAAGCATAAGATGACTGAGACTTATTAGTTATGATTACTTTTTCAGTAAAAATACAAATTTAAATCTTGATTTTTTTTTTTTTTGGCCAACATTTTAAGTAGTCAAATTTTACTCCAGTTCCAGGTCTCAAATTAAAATAATAAAAAAGAAACTAATGAAAATTACCCAACTGGCAACAAGTCCCGTATTTCAATGTTATTTTTAATCCAACAATTATAACCTACTGCCAGTAATTATTCATATGTATCTACCTATTCTTATTAAAGAAGCGCTGGTCAGTTATATAAAAGAATAACTGCAAGAATGGTAGTTGGCACTGGATTACCTTAATGCTTCTGGTATAAAAACAAGCACTCTTAAGCACTTTTTTCATCTGTAATTTGAATTTCCAAAAGCATTTTTAAGTTGTTAATTTTCCATTGATTCTAGGGAGTTTACTCCCAGCTAACATGGTTGATTTAAAAACAAAACAAAACAAATAAATCCCTAAGCCACATGGTAATGGAATATTACACTTGCTTTTTATATCACGGAAACAGTTCCAGGCAGACCAAAAGTAGAAGAAAACCTGCCAAATCAAAGTACTGTAAATAAATTTCATCTTACATACCTCCGAGCAGAAAAGCTCAAAAATCAAAAAGTTAAAATCAAAAGGCCACTCCCCACCCCCACACAAAAACCCACCCAAAACACTTTAATTCTGAGCCTAACGTTTCCCTAAAATGTTAATTCCAGAAGCTTTAAGGTACTTCAACTGTGCAGTAACTGTTGAAAGCACCACACCACAGAGGAAATGCTGTAAAGGGGTCAGCAGCTGCCCACCCGTCCCTCACCACCCCCACCCCAGTAATACGTAAAAGCTCCTGTAAAGGTTTTCTTATGCTAATAAAGGCGTACCACCTAGTGTGCTAAAAACTACAACAGGCAGCATTAGAGCAGTAAAGTGAAAAGAGGAAGCCAAGGGGAGTGATCTAAATGCCTACTTAGAAGAAACAAAGCAGCAGACAGGACCCTTTGCCCTCTCTCTCATCATGTTTGTAGGGAAGTGGTTGAATTAAACAGATTTACCCACATTAACAAAAATTTAACAAAGCTTCCCCAAGACACCAGCAGAAAACCTGACCTTTCCAGTCAAAGGGCACAGAGAGGACTCTTCCATGTCCTGGAGTTGAATGAGTTCAAAGATTGGCAATAAAGGAAAAAAGAAAGCATTAGGGGTGTGATGCGAACAAGCTCTGGAGTTAGTTTATCGAACAGTCACACCAAGTTTCTCCAGCACACGAACACCCTTTTCTTGGTATTCTTGTCGAGTCATCCAGAAGTTGTCTTTGTCTTTCATGATATCTGCTAGAACTGCACCACCCAGGAACACCATATGCTTTCTGCGTGGTGGGTCTTCGATGCGGATCTTAAATTTCTAAAGGAGAAAGACGAGATTGTAAAATGTCACAAGTGCATCATCATGCTTTCTGCTTTATGGAAATGACTTTTTCATGTATTCTCCTGTTGAATTCTCACAAGTCCTGTGAAGTAAGTAGGATGGCATGATTTGTTATCTGAAGTAGAGACATTTTTGGTAATTTGCCCAAAGCTCACAGTGAGATCACACATCCATCCCAGTGTGCTTAGAACAGTCCTGATTTACACCTGTTGCCCCATCACTCTCAAAATTGTCCTGATTTGAACAATAAATTCCACGATAAACCTACTGAGAGCCCAAGTACCACAGTCCTGATTGTGGCAGGTTTTCCCACCTACTGGGGATGACCACATGAGCAAATCACTTAGCCAGATGTCAAGTCAAGAGTTTGGGTAAGAGGACTTCCATGGTTTCTTCAAGGTCTAATGCCTCTATGATTGCAGTCCCATGTAAGAGTAAGATTGAAATTCTTTTCTTATAAGCAAAGCTTTCTATTGTCTCAAATTCAAAAAATGAAATGTTCTCAAAATAAACAAGACCAAATATGGTCAAATAAACCATGGGGATGCTGGAAAAAATGAACACAGTTACCAAAATTAAAGACAAGTGGGGTAAGTTTTATATTCTGTAGCCACTATTGATTATCTAATAAAAGACACACCTCAACCTGTGTGAAGTCCATGCCTGAAAGAAAAACCTTAAAATGTCATTGTTTAATTTACTGTGACACACCCTGCAAAAAGACTCAAAGTAACTATGTCATTTTAGATTGTCTTCACGTCACATAACCGAACCGTAGGATCAGATATAAACACCAGTTGACTTACTTAAAAAAATGGGCCCGGCTTTGTTGCAATCGAACTTTATTTATAAAATAGCCAGTACGATACCAGCCTGGGGTCTGGCCTCCCGGGCTCCAAGGGAGGCCCGGCTAGCCCCTCAAGACACTGCCGCCCCTGCAGCTGTCCGCCGGCTGCTGTCGCGCTCACTCTGGCCCATTCGGTAACACCGACTCCTCTTCTCCCCTGCGGCTCTCCCTCCCTGCTCCCGACAACTCCCAAGTGAAACTCATTCTGTCAGACCATTCCACTCACCACCCCTCTTGCCAAGTCACCTACAGGAGCCCCAGATGATTTCTTCCCACGCCTGCTCTTACTGAGCCCGTGTGGGCTCTCCCCATTGCTTCCTGGTGGTACCTTCGTGACGTCGTCCTTCTCTCCCTCTCACACTCATGTGGCACACTGACTCGCATGACCAGCTCTCTACTTTGCAGCTGCCCTCAAGCAACTGAACAAGACAGGTGAGCAACTCCACGTCTTGGCTTAACTGCATCACGTCCTTCACTTGAGCCCCTTAGTGCAGCCCAGCAAGCCCGTGACACGCTGTCTTCTCTCTTCTACTCTTCAAGACCACCATTTCATACCTCCACCATTTCATAAACCTCCATCATCTCCTCCCTCCCTCCGAGCTTGCTACCTCATCCTTCCACAACCTTTCTTCCTCCCTCCCCCACACCAGACTTAGTGATCCATTAAAAACAAGTCAGATCCTATCACTTCGCTGCTCAAAACCCTCCCAGAGCTTTCTATTTCACTAGGGGTAAAGCTAAACCCTTTGCAGTGGCTGAAGACCTGCATCCGACCACCTTTCTGACCTCAACGCTCAGGCCTCTCTTTTACTCGCTCTGCTCCAGCCACACCTGCACGCTGACAACCCAGGGTTTTTTTTGTTTTTCTTTTTTTAAGATTTATTTATTTGACAGACAGAGGGAGAGAGCACGCGCTCACAAGCAGAGAGAGAAGCAGGCAGAGGCAGAGGGAGAAGCAGACCCTCTGCTGAGCAGGGAGCCCGATGTGGGACTTGATCCCCAGACCCTGGGATCATGACCTGAGCCGAAGGCAGACGCTTAACTGACTGAGCTACCCAGGCGCTCCAACCCAAGGCTTTTGTACTTGCCATTCCTGCCTGGAAGATTCTCCCCATAGATGGTTACGTGGCTCACCGGCTCACTCTATTCAGGTCTTTGCTCAGAATTCATCTCCTCAGAGTCCTTCCACGACCACACTACATGAAGGAGCATGCCATCTCCCCAGTCACTACCACTTTCTAGCCCCTCACCTTACCTTTTCTTCAGAGTGCTTATTACTACTGACACACTCACAGACTAAAAGTGGGGACTTGGTTTTTATTTACTACTGTTTTGTTTGTTCTAGCACCTAGACAAGTATTTGGCACCTAGAAGCAGGTCAAGAAATATTTGCTAAATAAGGAAATAATCACCTGAGACTAACTTTAAATTCTATGTATAACTAAAAAAAATCAGACAAATAAGCAAAGTACTTAGACAACATGGCTCCTTTTGAGTCTTTTAATTTTTTTTTTAAAGATTTTATTTATTTATTTGACAGAGAGAGCCACAGCGAGAGAGGGAACACAAGCAGGGGGAGTGGGAGAGGGAGAAGCCGGCTTCCCGCGGAGCAGGGAGCCCGATGTGGGGCTTGATCCCAGGACCCCGGGATCATGACATGAGCCGAAGGCAGACGCTTAATGACTGAGCCACCCAGGCGCCCCGAGTCTTTTAATTTATTTAATGTATGTGAGTCCATATTTGATTTAATTTTCACAATTTAGTCACAGATGAAAGATGTGACATTAGTATCTCTGATATACAGATAGTTCTCTGTAATACGTAATCTCATTATCTACAACAGCCAATCAAAGTTGTTGGGACAAAGCTCAGAGATTAACTCAGAATTAAATGACTCCTGGCTGAGTGCACGGTATATATAATGTCCTTCACACACATATAGTGTTGGTTGAAAAAAAAAATCAATGCCAAATAACCATCAACTATTACATACTAGTTTATAAATTACTTTCTATTCTACACATTGACAACTACCAATTAAAGTTTATTTCAAGAGCTAGGATAGCTGATGAGGATGCAATGTATTTGATACATTAGGTTTTACAATCTGATTAGGAAAATAAGACATACGCAAGAAATAGTCAGAAAAATAACCCAGAATCAGAAATATGAGACAGTCCAAGAGTAGCAATGAAGGCTGATTACATATCCAAAAAGTAAGCTAAAAAGAACCCAAAAACCCCAAAGAGGCATTTCTCTCTCTATAGTACAGTAGTCCCCCCTTATCTGTGGTTTTGCTTTTTGTGGTTTCAGTTACCCATGGTCTGGAAGCAGATGATCCTCATTCTGACATCACTACATCATAAGACCTACTTAACTCACGTCACTTCATCTCATCACGTAGGTATTTCATCCTCACATCATCATAAGAGTGAGTACAGTACAATAAGACATTTTAAGAGAGACCACATTCATATAACTTTTATTCCAGTACATTGTTCTGTCCTATTTTATTGTTGTTGTTGTTAATCTCTTACTGTGCTTAATTTATGAATTAAACTTTATCATAGGTGTTCCTGTACAGGAAAAAACACGGTATACATGGGATTCAGTATTATCTGCGGTGTAGGCATCCCCTGGGGGCCTTCGAACGTATCCCCCACAGAAAAGGGTGGTGGGGAGGGAACACTATATGGCAGGTTCTTCCCATGCCCTTAGAAGCATCTCGACTCCAGGCTGCCTGTTACAGAGGAACCAGAACATTTGGCCCTGGACCTCACTGCCTCCAGCCACTGGATACAGAGGTGACCAGGCAGTACAACCATTGTGAAACAGAGCTTACCTCGAACCATTTACCTCTTGCCACCTTTTCAAGGCTGCATGTGACTTCATTAATAATTTGTTTGGGAAGACTTCTTGCTCCCTCTGGTGGCTGTCAAGATTCACAAGCTACTTTACAGGGTTTTAAAAGCATGTTAACAGTTGCATTATTGGTACTTACAGAAAGTTTTTCCACATCTCCCTTTAAAACTCGTTCTAAGTAAAGCTGTTTAAGTTCTCGTTCCAACCGTGATGGCAACCCAGGGTACATAGTAGACCCTCCAGAAAGCACGATGTGCTTATAGAATTCAGATCTAGAAGGACACAAAAGGTATTCATTTGGGGTTGCAGATGAGAAAAACAGTCTTACAGAGTTCCTTTTATATCTAGCAGCCTCAAGGGATTGCTGGGAGATTTAAATAAAATCCAACATGGAAATTGTAGGGCTGAATGTTTGTTACTAATGCTGTTATTAGATAACAAACCCTCTCTACATGCAAAATACTTACAATTTTAATGAGAATACTTCTAAAGCACATGACACACTTTCTTGCAAATATTGAGACTTTCTAAAAAATGATTTTATATTTTTTTATTGAGAGAGAGAGAGAGAGCAAGCGGGGGGCGGGAGCAGAAGGAGAGGGACAAGTAGACTCTGCACTGAGCTCGGAGCCTGACGTGGGGCTCATTCTCATGACCCTGAGATCACTACCTGAGCCGAAATCAGAGGAGTCAGACACCCAACTGACTGAGCCACCCAGGCGCCCCTGTAATTGAACATTTATAAATGACCAGAGTTTACATTACAAACTTCCACTATTTGGACTGTGTCATCACAGTGCTTCCCCAGAGTTTACTACAATTAACCATTTTCTATTACGATTTCAGTTCTTGCTTTTCAATTTTTCCATTTGCCTTTTGTAGTTTTCCCTTTTGTTCCTTTGCCTTGGGACTAGCTGCTATTATTTTACATGACATTGACGTGTTTCCTGGTAACAGCAGTCCTCTCTTTCTTCCTCAAATATGCTACCGGTTATGATACCAGATAATCAAATCTAAAATAACTGCATATGTAGTAAAAGTAATATAACTAAGTGAGGGTCTGAGGAACTCTTCTCCTAGTAAAGTTCAGAAGCTGAGTCACATCTGTTTTGGCTTCATTCAAACTGGTTTCCAATGGCTCAGGCTATTATCATCCCAGCTCATGGAAGTGTGGAGTTTTTATATCTACTCGCAGAAGTATGCACATGAGTGTAGCATATGCAGCTGAGACATGGCTACATGTGGTACGTACCCACTAGCATTTACATGTACCCTTCCAACATGCAGAACACACAAAGGGTGAGCTGTGTGACTTCCCGATGCCAGCTCTGTCGTAAGGGTACTGAACCGGACTCCAGTGCTTCGGGAATGCCAAAACTTGAATCACCACCAATAGGCACACACTTTTAAATGCAATTTTACTATTAATGATCATTAAGTCAAGGGACAAAAGCATCTACCCAATCCTACTATGAGAATTTACTCCCTACTTTGAGAAGTTTAGATTCTTGATCATCTTACATTAAGTTTATAGCCTGTTGTAAGCCAACTGCTATTTTTATTACTTTCCATTATTATCCTGCTCCTCAGCCATCCCACAAAAATTAGTTTGGTGGTTATTTAATTCAGGGTTAAACAGACAAGTAAGCAAACACTTGCTTTTTACAAAATGCTTCTGAGTGAATTCCTCCATAACCTGAGTGTACAGGAGGGCTTTTCAACTATGACTCAAACTCTAGATGCAATAAAAGGTTATAAACTTATTTAATAACTAAGTAAACACAAATTTTTGTATAGTCAAAGAACGCCATAAGCAAGAGACAAATGGATAATCAGGAGAACTATCTGCAGTAGATTATCACAGAGCTATAATATAAAAAGAACTTTTAAAAAACTTGAGGGGGAAAATTACAAAAATTCTACAGAAGAAGCAAAAGCCACAAACAGATAATTCACCAGAAAAAGAGAAAAACAGCCCTAAACATAGAAAAACATGTTCAACTTCACTCTTAAGTAAAATACAAATTAAAACTACATTGAGATAATCATTTCACTCACCAGACTGGCATAAAAGTTAAAAAGTTGCCAAACTGTGACCAAGCTGTGGGGACATAGGTGCCCTCATCTATTACTGGTGGGAAGGAGAAGGGTCCCAACCTCCAGAGGGGAACTGAGCAGTAACAAAACTACATGCATTTATATACCCTTTGACCCAACAATTCCCTCTAGAAATTTTTTCAAAATATACATGCCCAAGAGTACAAAAATATAGTGTGCACAAGGTTATTAATTGCAACATTATTTGTCTGCAAAAATATTGGAATCTACCTAAATAACCAAGATTCACCTAATAAACCATGATATGTATACACTGGAAAAAAGGAGGACAATCCCTAGGAAGTGGTACAGGATTGTTCAGGATAATATTAAGTGAAAGAAGTGCAAAAAAGCATTTATACTAAGCTACCTTTTGTGTAAGAACAAGTAAGAACTACAGAAAGGATAAACCTGAAACTAATGAGATCATTTACCTACAAGGGGGAGGAGGACTAGGGTGGAGAACAAGGGGCTGGGAGAGTAATACTTCAAAGTATGCTTTTTATGTAGTTTTGAGTAGATGGTAATGTTTTACCTACAAAATTAAAGATAAGCCAGGACTATCCTGTGCCACAAAACAGAATGTGCCCAAAGAGATAACAGCATGTCAAAGGACACAGAGGTGTGTTTGAAGGGGCTCCCCTGGCCAAATCAGGAACAATTTGAGCATCAAAATAAATAAAGACAGTAATAAATTATAATCACTGGACAAAATCATGAGTCCACACTGATAACAAACAAAACAAGGAAGAGCACTTCCTTATGCTGGAATGCCAATTAATAACTATAGAAGGAATGACAGAATTAGAAAATCACCTTTTTGCAACCACAATAAAAATGGATTTAGGCAAGAATCATCAATAGATACTAAAAGGGGTGGAGGGCAGAGTTTAATGAGGAACAGGAGGTCAACACAGTCTCAAAGTATTTTCCCACAAATCACTTATAAACTAAGAAAGGAAAAATACAAAAACCAAACAGGAAACTTCATTAAGAGCTTAATCCTAACATCACCAACAAGAAACAAACAGATCTCATCTCTGGATGGGACACCATGAGAAGGACACATCACTTAAGTAGTATTCCAGCCCCAAATGCATAACCTGAATCTAATCATGAGAAAATTATTCAAACTCAAGTTGAGAAAAATTCTCTAAGATAACTGGCTTGTTCTCTAAAAAGATGTTGCTGTCATGAAAGACTAAAGAATTGTTAATAGATAAAAGCTAAGAGACATGACAACTACATACGCTGTGTGACCTCAGACTTGATAATCTCCTGGGGAAAAGAAAAACTGTATAAAGGACAGTATTGGGACAGTAGATGAAACTGAAAAATGGACGGCAGATAAGAGCAGATCAGTAATCAATCTCCTGAGCTCAATAATCGCACTGTGGCTATATAAGAGAATACCTCTGTTCTCAGGAAATACAAAGCAAATATTGCGTAAAAGAGGACTTATGTGTTCACCATGCTCTCAAATGGCTCAAGAAAAGAGAGAGGGAGAATGACAGAATAAACTTGCAAAACGTTAAACTTAGTAGAATGCAAAACTGAGTAAAGAGTATACATGAGTTCTCTGTATTATTCTTGAAATTTTTAAGTTTTGAATTATAAAAAAAAATTTAAGATGGTTTCTGAGATACAATGATATATATTCAACATCCAGTGCCACCCTCAAAAAATTCGTTTGCCTTATCTGTTCAAAACCATGAGTGAGGTAATAGACAACTTGGTCATTTTAATTATACATACTCCATCTATTGTTAAATAACTTTGAAACCATCATTTATGATGTACCTGGTATCAATGTCCGCTGCCTGGATTGTGTTAAAAAGCAATTCAGCAACACCTACTCCCTCAACATTGATCAAATGAGGCTGAAATAAAGCTTCTGGTGCTTCAAATCTCTCTCCCCCAACTTTGATAATGCGGCCATCTGGGAGCTAGGAACCAAGAATAACCAGGTATTAGTCAGCAAAACATTAAAAAAAATTCCCAGTGTTCTCTAGAACACTGGTACTTTAAACACATCTGTTCAATAATCAAAATCATCATCAGCAACACGTTTCTCCTAAAATAAATTTTTGAAAAGGAAAAAAAAAGTAAAATACGTTTAGATAGTTGTTATTATCATGCTGTTTTGTTTTTAAACGCAGAACATGCCATCATGCCATGCTCCAACACATCAGGAATTTCTTGGAAAAATCACCAATGCATGAGTGCGTTATGTTCCATCGCTATGTGCAGCTAAGCATAAAAAGGAAGCATTAATAAACCACTGCATTTGGATTACTGCTGGTGTCAATGCTGCTTCTCTATTTTAACACATTTGTGATTTATTTTATGGATATTTTTACCATGTAGCATAGACACATTCAGTTAAAATTTTTAAATAATTTCTTTTACCAAATAATTACACTGTGAAACTTTGCTATTTTGCCATCAAAACACTTTATATCATGTGTAAAACTTCTGTCAAATCATTTAATCCAAAAAATGTTTTATGATCAAAAAAGTTTAAGAAACACTGATCTATCAAAAACTAATGATGTAATGTATGGTGATTAACATAACAATAACAAAATTTTTAAAAAAAGAAACATGGATCTAAATTACTTTTTTTTAAGACTACTTTTTATTAAGCAATTCTATTGTATCCTACTTACTAGACCCTATTAAAATTTTTTTTTAAAGATTTTAAGTAATCTCTATACCCAAAGTGGGGCTCGAACTCACAACCCATCACAAGACCAAGAGTCACATGCTCTACAGACTGAGCCAGCCAGGCTCCCCTCTAGACCCTAATGAATTTTAAATAATGGATAAATAAAATTTTAACTTAAGATTTTTTTTTTTTAAGACAGAGAGAAAGAGAGAGACCCATGCACACACACGTGGGGGAGGGGGGGTGGGGAGAGGGAGAGGGAGAGAATCTTGACCAAGCCTCCATGCCCAGCACGCAGCCCAACACAGGGCTTGATGCGTGGCTCAATCTCACGGCCATGAGATCATGACCCGAGCTGAAATCAAGAGTCGAATGCTTAACCTACTGAGCCACTTTTCTTCATGCAGAAAACTCTTAAGTTACATCATGTTTATATTTAATTAAATGAGAAATGTTAAGTAAAAACTCCCTCTACTTATTTTTTAATTTTAATTTTTTGAAGTAGGCTCTATGCCCAACATGGGGTTTGAACTCATGACCCCGAGATTAAGAGTTGGATGCTCCACCGACTGAGCCAGCTAGGCGCCCCCCAAAACACTCCCCCCCCCTTTTTTTTTTTTTTACAGATTTCCTTTATTTGAGAGAAGGAGAGAGAGAGAGTGCGCATACGAGCGGGAGGGAGGGGCAGAGGGAGAGGGAGAAATGGACGCCCCGCTGAGCTGGGAGCCCAACTTGGGGCTTGATCCTAGGACCCTGAGATAATGACCTGAGCTGAAGGCAGATGCTTAACTGAGCCACCCAGATGCCCCACCCTCTCTTACAACCACCTCACAACTCATTGGACTGACCTAAATTATAAGCATGCTTGTGTATATAAAAAAAAAAAAAAAAAAAGCATGCTTGTGTATGCTGGCATTTGACCCATTTCCATAGGAGATACCAGAATTAGTTTCACATTAACATTTCTAACAGTATATTTATAATAATATGATTACTGTAATAGTATTTGGATTCCAAAAAGTGACTTTCCAGTATGACAAAGTACCACAAAGCAAGTTTTTTTTTAAAACATTTACTCCATGTTTACAGATAGGAGCAAAGGCAAGCACATTTTTCAAATTGATACAATTTGTAAATTGTATCAAATTAAAAACAAACAAAAAACCCCCAAGGATACAGATTCAAACATTTACCCTTAAAAAAATAAAAACCCATCAGGTGAGTTTAAAACCACATGAAATCACCCAAAATATCTGGAAAAACTTTACACAGTACACAGTTATTGGCAAAACCTCTGCAGCTCATACTTCAGCCTCTCTGACGGTGTGGTTTCTTTCCACACTCTGGCTGCTGGTTAGCATGGGGCCACCCAGCCTAGGAGCTACCCACCTCTAGACCCTACCTGGTTATGACTGTAGGACTCTCATTTTTTTGTACCAAATCTCATCCTATCCTTTGTCGGCCCTTATCCCTCTTCATTTACTCATTAGTTTCATCAGTCTACTGTTTTTTATTTGTTGTGCAGCTGACCCTATAACAACGTGGGTTTAAACTGCACAGGTCCATCGACACATGGATTTTTTTCAATAAATATAGTACAGTACTGTAAATGTATTTTCTCCTCCTTATGATTTTCTTAGTAACATTTTCTTTTCTTCCTACCTTTGTTGTAAGAACATGGTATATAATATATATAATACATATAACATACAAAATATCTGTCAGTCAACTGTTTATGTTACTGGCAAGGCAATGACAGTAGGCTATTAGTAGTTAAGTTTTGAGGGAGTCAAAAGTTATGCACTGCATAGGGGGTCAGCGCCCCAAGGGTCATCTGTATATATTTTTGTAACCCACCTCAAATTCTTTGAGAAAGGAGGGGAGAAATTAAATAAAACATGTCTTATATTTCTAGTTCCCTCATCTTTTGTCTCATGCCATTTTCTTACAAATAAGTCAGGTAGATGAAAAACTACAAATCTAGAGGAACTATCAAAAAAGCTTCAGAAAAGAATCCCCAGGGCAAATCTGGAGATTAAGTTGCTTGTCAATTATTTGGATCAGTACTGCTTAAAAATAAAACAATATAATTTATAAAAATGAACAATTTTTTTTTTT
>NC_138378.1:71924492-71962737 GCF_054177405.1 Leptonychotes weddellii | reverse complement strand
ATCATGACCTGAGCCGAAGGCCGACGCTTTATGACTGAGCCACCCTGGGCCCCAATAATTATTTTTAAATTGACTAATTCAGGGGCGCCTGGGTGGCTCAGTCGTTAGGCGTCTGCCTTCGGCTCAGGTCATGATCCCAGGGTCCTGGGATCGAGCCCCGCATCGGGCTCCCTGCTCTGCAGGAAGCCTGCTTCTCCTTCTCCCACTCCCCCTGCTTGTGTTCCCTCTCTCGCGCTCTCTCTCTCTGTCAAATAAATAAATAAAATCTTTAAAAAAAAAAAAATGACTAATTCATACATATTTGTGATATGTAGAGCTTACATGAATCAAATGGTTTAAGAATACTTGCTTTTATTGCCAATACTTGCTTTTATTGCCTATTACTTGATTTCATTTTAATAATAACTAGATCAAAGATGAGATATGGAAATACTTCATACCAAGATGGATATAATAGACTTCAGATAACAATACGTTAAAAATTCAGGTAGATTCAACTCTCCTGGTGTAACCTATAACTGGGTTCTCAGTCTTATTCGTTTCACTTTCAAGTTAACGTTTGTTTTGAACATCTCATTAAGAAAATACAAAGTCAAGAAAAGACTGCCACCTACTGAATTATTAGAGCAATAATACAGGATGAGCACTTCCAAAGTATGCTTTGCAGAACATGAGTCTCATGAAATGCTGGAACCCTGTAGTCTAATAAGGTTGAGAAACAGGCGGTTTACCATATTTCCACAGGCATACACATATTAGCACATCAAAGGTTCTGAGTTCTTCAGTAAAGTGAAACTGACTCCCAAACTTACTGGACAATGTAAACTCCACTTTAATTTTTGTGAAATTACTTAATAACATCTCAGGGAAATAATATTCTGTAAAACGTATGTTGAAAAACGCTATTTCAGATATGAGAATCTCAAAATAACATCTCTTATCTAATTATATCCTAAGGTAGAAAAGCAATTTGTGATTCTTGCCTTATTTCACATTATATGGTGTCCTAAAATAACTAAACCAAAGAATCTTATTGTAGAAAGACATTTAAGGTCACACATATACATACTCTAACAACTCAAAACAAAAATACTGATTCTAAGAAAACCTACTTAAGCACACACCAATAATCATGGTGCACGATTTTAAAACCCCCTATGTATTAAGTACTGGAAATACTTACTGTGTAAGATTCAACCAATACTGTGGTTTCTAAGGCCAGCTTCTGCTCTTGCTCAATATTATACCCCACATAACACAATTTTTCTTTAATCATGCGAACTGTTTCAAAGTCAGCAGAATGGTTGAAGGCATATCCTCGCAATAGCAGCAGCTGGTACAAAAAACAGCAGTAAAGTCACAATTAATCTGAATGAGTTCAACTGTGGCAAGCTATCAGTGCTCACTAAACAGCTAATGTCAGTAACAAATGCAATGGACAGCGGATCCTTAGGTCTTACTATTTCAGAAATGGGAACAGTACTTTCCATAAGAGGATTTATAGTTCAGTTTCACAGAGAGTGAAAGTATTAACTGTTCATGAATAATAAATGGGTAAAACAAGCTAAAAAAAAAAAAACCAAGCTAGTTTTAAAAAAATTACTGTTTGAGTGGCACCTGGGTGGCTCAGTCGTTAAGCGTCTGCCTTCGGCTCAGGTCATGATCCCAAGGTCCTAGGATCAAGCCCCACATCAGGCTCCCTGCTCGGTGGGGAGCCTGCTTCTCCCTCTCCCACTCCCCCTGCTTGTGTTCCCTCTCTCACTGTGTCTCTGTCAAATAAATAAAAAAATCTTAAAAAAAAAAAATTACTGTTGGGAGTACTAATGTTTAGACAGTTTTGATAAATAATCAAAATAAATATTTTGATAAATATTATTTTAGTACTAGACTCCTATAATCTGCCATTTGCTCAATCAATGCCATGTTCATGAAATATCCCTAGATCTTAGAAAATTTTATCCCAAACTTCTAATATTATGTCTGACACATAGTAGATGGGCAAGAGAATTTGTCAATCAAATAAATGATGAGAATTCAAGCAGTTAACAGGAAAAAAAAAAAACCCATAATATGCATCACGAACAAGCTGGGACTTTTCATATAAAAACTTTAAAAATGAATCCCCTAATCCTTGTGAGAAAACCCTCGGACATTCCTCAGACAGAATTTTGGCCTGGAATGACAGTATTATAGTTCTCATTAGCTTAATCTCATTATTACTCTAAATGAGAAGAAAGGAACTCAATGTCAAGATAGAGACAGACAACCCCATTTTACTGCACAGATACTACCCTAGAATAGTTTCTCAACAGTGGCACCAATGATATAGTGGACCTTAACAATTCTTTGTCGTGCGGGCTGCCTTGTTCACTGTAGGATGTTTAGTAGCATTCCTGCATAGCTGGAACAACCAAAACATGTCTCCAGACATTGCAAAATGTCCCTGGCTGGTGGGGGGGGCAGGCGGGGGGGGGAGGGACGGCAGCATCACCCCTGGTTGAGAACCAGTGACCTGGAGAGAACTGACTGACTAGTCTAAACTATTTTTTTCAATATTAAAAAAATACACATGCCTCTAATTAACAGCCTTATATACTTTCTCCGGCAATGTTTTATTTATTTATTAATTTATTTTTTTTTTCAAGATTTTAATTATTTATTCATGAGAGATAGAGAGAGAGGCAGAGAGAGAAGCAGGCTTCCCACAGAGCAGGGAGCCCGATGCAGGACTCGATCCCAGGACCCTGGAATCATGACCTGAGCCGAAGGCAGACACTTAACCATCTGAGCCACCCAGGCGCCCTCTCCGGCAATGTTTTAAAGAAAATTATAACTAATTACAGTAAAGTTATAAAATTATAACTAATTAAAATAAACTTTAATATATAGTAAACACTAAAAACTGGATCTATTCCATGAAAACTACTAAATATTGAAGTCCGGTACAACTGGGCCCTGTTCGTTTGGCTTTTTTAGTAAAAGGCAAAAGATTTATACGATCTGAAGAGAAACCAGAGTATTGTTTGGTTTTTTTTAAGATTCATTTATTTGAGAGAGAGAGTGAGCATGAATGGGGGGCTGGGGGGTGGGGAGTGGGGGCAGAGGGAGAGGGAGAAGCAGACTTCCCACTGAGGAGCGAGCCTGACGTGGTGCTCCATCGCAGGACCCTGAGATTGACCTGAGCCCAAGGCAGACACTTAATCGACTGAGCCACCCACGCACCCCTCAAAAAAGAGTTTTATGGCAGAAAAGGCTGCCTCTATTGTTCAAAAAGTTTTAAGGTCTCTTCTATCTCACTACCAAGTCCTCAGGAATAGCAAACATAATTATGTAATGATGTATTCTATTCTCATTACTATATTAGAGAGCATGTATAAAAATCTTACATGGACTTTTACATGAATAATGGGGTAAATGGGACATTCCCCTAGTGGTGCAGAAGATCTGCTATGATCCTGAGAGGATATATTCAAATATGTTAAGTTAGTAAATACAAATTACAAAAGCTAACTTCTATGATACCTTCTTTTGCTTACCTTGATAAGATACCTGGTAATATCCCTTCCAGCAATATCCAGTCTCCTGGTAAGGTGAGGGAGAGAAAAGCCTTCATACACTGGACAAATGTGAGTTACACCATCTCCAGAGTCCACCACTACTCCAGTCAATAAACCTGTGTGAGAACCATGAGGTTTTAAATAAAAAACCAAATCAGAAAAATCAGAGCCAGCAAATTTCAAAAAATTCATACAGAAGCCAAACTACAAACTTCACCACCCAGAATGGTCTAGAAGCCAGCATTTCTTTATTATTCATTATTTTGCAGTTCTAACATCTAGACACTAAAGTGAGTGTTCTCACACATGTCTCTTGTGAGACTTTTAGTCTAACTGTGTGCTATCCCAGGAGATGAGAAGAAACAGACTCTGAGACCTAGGACTGAAAGACACAACATGTTCTTAAAGCTCAGTACAATTCTTTATTTTTCTTTCCAATTTAATCTTGATCCCTGAATTCCCTTGAAGTAAAATTTTTTTTTTTTTCTTAAAGATTTTATTTATTTATTTGAGAGAGAGAGAATGAGAGAGAGCACATGAGAGAGGGGAGGGTCAGAGGGAGAAGCAGACTTCCTGCCGAGCAGGAAGCCCGATGCGGGACTCGATCCTGGGACTCCAGGATCATGACCTGAGCCGAAGGCAGTCGCTTAACCAACTGAGCCACCCAGGCGCCCCTCCTTGAAGTAAAATTTTCTAAAGCATCATGGTAACTTTTAGGAAAATCATTGTGAGAGATAAAAACTACACAAGTTGATAGTGAACCTGTTGAAATAATGTACTTATTATTTTTGTCATATAATATATATTCAAAACTGGGTTTGGAAAAATTCCTATTGATACTAGATAGCTGGAAATTTGAGAACAATTAATCACGTCAATTATTCATCAGAAACCAGAAAGACAGTATCAGTTACACCTTATAATAAAAGAACAGCAAAGCAGCTGCCTTGTTTCCCATACATACTATTTAAAGTACAAATGACTGCAGAAGTTACCTTCTGCACTAGGGTTAATTAAAACAAAACTTTTTCGAACTCAAGTTTTGTAACAGTTAATAGTCTAATAATGTTTTTTTATTATTATGTTAATCACCATACATTACCTCATTAGTTTTTGACATAGTGTTCCATGATTCATTGTTTGCATGTAACACCCAGTGCTCCACGCAGAACCGGCCCTCTTTAACACCCGTCACCAGGCTAACCCATCCCCCCACCCCCCTCCCCTCTAGAACCCTGTTTGTTTTTCAGAGTCCATCATCTCTCATGGTTTGTCTCCCCCTCCTATTTCCACCCCCATTCTTCTCCTATCTTTTTTTTTTTAACATATAATGTATTATTTGTTCCAGAGGTACAGATCTGTGATTCAACAGTCTTACACAATTCACAGCGCTCACCATAGCACATACCCTCCCCAGTGTCTATCACCCAGCCACCCCATCCCTCCCAGCCCCCAAGTCTAATAATGTTTTAACCAAAAAAATTTTTTAACCTTATAGAATACGCAATGTCTGTAACTTTCTTAACCATTATTTTATCATTTTCACATCCCTGAATAGGCTCTCTCCCTTTCTTAATACAAACTTGAATGCACTACAGTATTTCATCATAATGATTTATCTTTGATACATTTATTCAATCTACCTCCTTTTGAAGCTGACATAATGTCTTTCCATGATTGATGGTGTATATAAATCTTCATAAAAAGCTTCATAAAAATCATTTACTGCCTTTTAATGCTGCATTCCTTTCAACAAGAAACATTTCATTGCAAAAAAAGAGGAATCCACATCATTAATTCAAAAACACTCCCAGTAATACCAACTGAAGCCGGGATCGACATTTTATTTTCCAAACAGACCTTCCCATCCAACTGCAGCTTATTTTCTCCCACTCCCACCAGGTTACAGACTAGCCTTTCCCTGTACACATTTGACCCATTTCCAGTGCCATACCATTTTGTCACTGGAGTATCCATTCTTTCCACTTCGATTCCTATGGATTCTTTAAGATTCAATCGAATTCATACCTTTCCATTTACACCTTTCCTGACAACTCTAACCTCCAGATTCCCTAATTCCAGTTATTCCCTTCAATCCTGTCTGTGGCATGCAGGCAAACATAGCTTCCTAACTCACCGTTGTCACTTCTCCTATTCACAACCCTTCCATGGCTCCGAATGCTTCTTCCTACCTTTAACTAGCTTCCTACCTAGCCCTAGCCACCTTGTTTAGAAGGAGAATTTTACGGTGGGTCAGAGTTCTTTTGATCTTTACTGGACTATCATTTCTCAAAATTAAAGATTCAACAGTTAAACAAAAAATGACTAAATATCGGGAATTAAAAGAGGGTATCTTCTCACTGGATGAAAATAAATGTATGAATACTGCTAGAAAAATCCATTAAGGTCAGTTTTATTCAAATACAATTTAAACAAAAATTCACTTCAACAGAACAGTCCATCCTTACCACCTAAACAAAATCATTATTACCAGTTTCAAAGCTTAGATTCCAAACTTTTAATGTCTATTTTTTCCAAAGTATTTTCTAAAATAATTTCTAAAAATGAAATAAAATTACCTCGGTGCAGGTAAACACTCCTTGCAAAGTAACAAGTGATTTTTAATTCCTTCTTCAAAGGAAAATTATTCACAGCTGGAATGTAATCACCTTAAGGTCAAGAAGACCACGTCTAGCTTACTCACTGCCATATCCTCTGCACTAAACACAGTACAAGGTACATTCCACTCGGTGAATGAACAAAGCTTCTTTGAAAATTTAGTTCCCCCAGGTATTTCCTAAGTATCTATACGTAGTACTGAAGACAATTTAATGAGTCAATGTATATTTTTACAAGGTGATTTTTACTAATCCATGTTTAGAATTAGATGGGTCACCACAGTATTAAAGTGAGTTTTCTAAGTACTATGTCATACACACAGCTAACTACTAAGGCTGAAGCCTTAGCTCAGGTGTCACCTCCTTCAGAAACCTTCTCTGCCATGCTGGGTCAAAATTATCTGCTTCTGTATCTTTTTGCCGAATAGACTCTAAATGTTTTGAGGGAATCTTCACATTTCAAGTGCCTAACAGGCTGTGTGGCACATATCTGACAGCCCCATAAATTCTCTTAATAAGACAATCAGAATAGAAAGAGCTCTCCCCACACGGCCAATTTTTATTCTCAATAGAAAGGGAGGCAGTTACTAATGGCAGCACCAACAAAACATAAAAGTTAGGAAGGCACTTCCAAATGTCTACCTTCTCCTCTACTATGTATACAAGCGTGATTTTATACTAACCTTTTTGGACTTCTATGTATTTTTTTTTAACTCTGCCAATTCTTTTAAAATTTTTTTTAAGATTTTATTTATTTGAGAGAGAGACAGTGAGCGAGGGAAAGAGCACAAACAGGGCGAGCGGCAGGCAGAGGGAGAAGCAGACTCCCCGCTGAGCAGGGAGCGCAATGCAGGACTTGATCCCAGGACCCTGGGATCATGACCTAAGCCAAAGGCAGATGCTTAACCGACTGAGCCACCCAGGTGCCCCAACTCTGACAATTCTAAGGACAAATTCGATGTTCATTCTTCACTGCATAAAAAATTACTTTAAAATAGTCTAAGAGGGAACCTCCTACGTCTTAAAAATTGAGTTCTCTTTTTACCTTAAGTCCTTCATTGCTTAATGAAGGAAATAAAAATATATGTGATATTTTACAAATTTTAGAAATTATGAAAATATTTGAATAAATATTTGAAAATATTTAAATAAATATATAAATACTGTGCTTTTCTGGGATTTCCAACTATTGAAAACTCAAATAAAATGGACTTAATGTCTGCTGAATTGATTATTCTAAAAGTTAAGTTTCACCTACCTTGAGCATACAAAGTCAGAACTGCCTGGATAGCTACATACACGCCAGAAAACTGGTAAGTTTCAAACATTACCTGAAAATGCAAAAGGAAAGAAAGAAATGCTGGTATTTAGAAGTTACATAGTAAATATTTTTATGCTTTCTTGATGGTCACAGAGTAGATTAGTTGCCAAAATAGAATCAAAAGGGACCTAAGAGAGTCCTTCATTCTCCTCAGCTGTCACAGAGCTCTATTGTAGGGAAGAGATTTTTGGATATATAGAGTCCTCAAGTATTTTGTAAGTGCTACAAAGCAAAGATTTTTGAGTGTTTTAGTTAATGGCTAAAGTGGAAGAAAGATTTCTGCATTTGAACAAGCCTTTCTTAATGATGTCCCTTAATGAAAATATCTTTTAATTCAAGGACAAACTACAGAAATTGCTTAACTGCTGGCCCCTCTCCCCTAACCTGCACCAAGACTGGAGTTCTACCTCCAACAGTTAAAAAAAAGAAAAAAGAAAGAAAGAAAGTAGTAAACCAGCAGGGCAGGAAGACAAAAATGTGTGCAGTAATTCCTGAATGCTGGCAGATAGAGAAACTGCCTAGCTGTTCTGCCCACCCTTCCAGCTTGAGCCCCAGCTGTGGCGCTGCTCTCAGCTCCCAGCTGAGCTACACTGAAGGGAGGAGTCTCCTTGTGCCCTCCCTATTCACAACCATGCTCATTCTCTGTAGTCCAGGTGGGCTGGGAACATCCTGTAGGACTTGTTCTGTCATCTACAGTGAGCACTCCTTGACTGGCAGGGCTGACTACCACTCTGTAAATCTAGACACCTAGAAATGTCGTAACTGATCACAATGAGAATTACATAGGATTTAAATGTTATTACTCTGAAACACATATTCATCAATTAAGCAACTAGATATTCTACCCAGTATTCTATTCCATCATCCTTTATTTCCCCTCCACAGGGGAGAAAACAGAAGAGTGAAGCTGTATTTGCGTTTGTCATCTTGAAAGTCCATGAGAATTTGTTTTTATTTGTAAGATAATTAGAAAGTAACAGTAGTACTAAATCAACTTTCTGGATGAGATTAAAGTAGGGCATTATCAGTCACAGCCAAATTTGCACCCGCACGTAAAAAAGAGTATTAAAATAAGGTGGGACCTTATAGCACATGAGAACAATTCTTGTCATTCTAGCAGATTAAAAAAAAAAAAAAAAACATGTCCTAGTCAAATAGCTGGCTAGTGGAAGAGGCACCCAGGTATAATGTCATCTCCCTAACTTTTCATCTGAAAGGAAACTTGGTTTTCATTCTGACATTGTGTTGCTTTCCTAAAGAGGTTTCCACGTGTAGGAGAAACCTTTTGGTTTAATACAAAAGTACCTCTACTCTGATTTTACAATGCACTGCTAAAAATAAATACCATTACAAATGACTACTTACCCATCACAAAGTATTAGTAGTTATAAGTCATTTAGAAAGAACAAATTGCAACTAAAATATGAACTAATATAACAAGGGCCATGTTTCACAGCTCTAGGGCTGCTCTGGAGCAGGAAATAGTTAAGATATAAGCCATAAGGAATGACATGGATTTTGTAACTAAAACCAGGATCTTAAATTTTTAAAACACTTAACATAAAACTTAAGTTTTAATCCAGAATTAAAAAATACTGTCTAGCAACAATCTTTTCTAAAATCCTTCCAAAATTTCCACCAACACCTAAATATGGTCATAGAGTAAAACAGAATTATTTACGTTAAGTAGTATCTGCAAAGCTACTAAGACAGAAAAAATTATTCTAAGTTTTTACCTCATATACAACAAGAGACAAAGACATACAGTTCCTACCTCATATAAAACAAAATATAATGAACGAGAACCTTGAAAAGTTACTTATCTAAACTATGAAGAAGGCAGACTTCTTGCTCTCCGTACCTGCTTCCCTTAGAGCCCTTCAAGCTCCTCTCGCTAACTCCCACCTCCCTGGTCCTTGGCCTTCTCACCACTGCCTGCTCCCATTTTCCTGGTGAACTGATTATCTATATCCTGATGACTCCCAAGTTTCTATCTCCAGCCTCAGACTTTTCTCCTGAACTTGATCTTTTACAGGTTTCCCTGCTATCTGAAAAGTAGAGCATTCATATGGAAATCTTAGGTAAAGCTCAAATGTTGTAAATCAAAGAAGCAGTTACCATTAGTTTACATGGAAAACTCAGTGTTCCCAAACCCCAAAAATAACCTCTCTTAGGCTTTTCTTGGACACAACTTGCTAATGGATGCACAAAATAAAACGAGATAAAGCACCGATGCTCACACAGTTCAAAGCTATGGTGCCTTGATGCTGAGTGTAGTTCCGGGGTAAGAGTTTGGCGGGGCCACTCTTGCTGGTCTGGGTGCACGCCGCCTCTAACATTAGCTCGCTGCAAAACAAATGCTGAATGCAATTTTCGCTTCCCCCCTTTATTCATACAGGTGAAAATCCTCTTCGGGCTTCTTTCAGTTAGTGAAAACAGGTACTAATGTAGGTCTTTGGTAAAAGTGAAGTGGCATAACATGAACTTTTGAAAAGTGAGGGACACCTCTATCTCCCTGACATTTTTGACTGGATGTCTAATGAGGGCCTACCATGTCCAAAACTGAACTCCTGATCCACTCCCCTCAAATCCTGTTCTACTTATCTCAGTCTTTTCCCATCTCAGTTGATGGTAATGTCATCCTCCAGGTGCCCAAGCCACAACCTTTGGAGTCATCCCTGACTCTCCCCTCTGTTACCCATATTTAATGCATTACAAAATGCTTTGACCCTACCTTCAAAACAGATTCAGTCTGGCCACTTCTCTTTACTTCTGCTGCTATTACCCCTAATCCTAACCATCATCATCTTTTGCCTAGATAATTGAAAGTCTTCAAACTGGTCTCTCTTCCACCTTTGCCTCCTTATGGTCTACTCACAACACAGCGGCCACAGAAACCTAAACTGGAGCATGTCCCTAACACAGAAGGGACATTTCGCTCAGAGTAAAAGAATAATTCTCTTCAAGGGCCTTCAAGGCCCTAGATCATCCTGTCCTATTATTTCCCTGACCTCATCCCCTGTTGCTCTCCCGTACTGGCTTCCTTGCTGACTCTCTAATACACCAGGCTTGTTCCCATTTTAAGACCTTCACACTGCCTAGCTACTTCCTTTGTCTGGAATGCTTTTCCCCCACATATCCTGGCTGAGTCCCTTATTCTTTAAATATCACCTTCTCTCAGAAGCCTACTCTCACACCCTATGAAAAATATAACCCCTTCACCCCCCTTAACCTGCTCTTTTCCCCTCTTTAGCATCTATTATCTTCTAACAAACCATTCAATTAACTCACTTTGTGGGTGGCAGGGGTGGGGTGGGTGGGGGGTGGGTGTCACCTGCCAGAAAAATAAGTTCCATGGCAGCAGGACTTGGTTTTGTTTACTGATATAGCCTATTTAGAAATAACGACTAGTTAGGTGCTCAGTAAATAGGATGGGGGGGGGGAACAATTATTTTCATTCCTTTTATCCTTAACAATGGTAAAAGAAAGAACATCTGCTATAATGTCTCATCACAGAAACACATACATACACATCCCATTTAAACACTTACCTCTACGATCTTCTCTCTGTTTTTGGTTGGGTTCATGGGAGGTTCTGTGAGTAAGATTTTACAATTTCTGGTATCTATGTTAAGTTTCTCTGGTCCAAATGTATAATCCCACAGGTGTTTCATGTCATCCCAATTTCGTACTATGCCATTTTCCATAGGGTAGTTAACTTCTAACATTGAGCGTAATTCACTTGCTTCATCACCGACCATAAGATCCTAGAAAATTATAATATCAAGGCTTTAGGCCAAATTTTTGCATAAAATATCTTCAGAAAATTACATTCTCATGATATTTTGGAAAACTTGGGAATAATTTAATTTTAATTTTTCTGGCACTTTCAGATAAAGTTCTTCATTCCACAAGTTTTAAAAATCTTTTCTTTCAAGAACAATGCCTTGGAAAGTTTAATCATGAATAATAAAAATTCTTATGTACAACGTGGGTTAAATCAATAAATGGACCTTACCTTTAATACAAATGTTTCCAAAAGAAGAGCATTAGCACAAATAAACCCCACATTTTCATATTTTGGAGGGTTTTGTATGAGGTTTCATCTGTTTCTTTTGCTCAAATGTTCAAAAAATAAGGCCTGTGATATGTGAAATAGCACATCAGGGAAAAAATCTTGTAGAAAAATGCTCAATGCATGCAGCACAGTTCTTTGTACTAAATATTGAAATGGTAAGTGTAAATGATACATCTTAATGTACTACAAAGCATAATGAAAGAAGTTAAAAATTAAATGATTCTTTATTATATTGTAATAATGCAGATATGCATCACATAACTTGCAAATTTCACAAATCTCTACCTGCACATGCCTCAGAATTGAAATTAAGTCTCTATATATGCCTCACCAAGATCAATGGAAATTTGTAGAGATATCAAAAATTAAAACACAGGGAAACAATTTTTAAAAATTAGCTCATGAGCAACATTTCCAACCTTAAAGTATAATACTGGAAAACTATGCTAGCACACAAGAAGCAGAGTACTCACAAGTCTTGTCTCCAAGGAGAGCATACTTAAGATGACCCACATTTGAAAAGTCAAATTTTGTATGTATAATAAGGCTAATGATGTCACAGAATTTAAGCTTATTTTAAAAGTCAGCTAGTCAAGATATTAAATAATCCTGATTTCTACATATACTGATAAATTCAACTTAAAAAAGCTATCAGAAATAGCTACTGTTTGCTATAATACCATAAATCTAAAACATGAGGAAATGAGAACATTAACATAAAATGTCTCAAAATAAGGTTTAAATATATATGAGTTTAAAACTTTTAAAAATAACAATTTAAAAAAAGATCAGAGGTAAACCAGGGTGAGGGCTCAAAAAAAGATTTCTGGAAAATCCACTGAAAGCAACAACAAAAAGGAAAAACAAAGTTAAAGCAGATGCCAGAAACGTTCACGAAAACTTCTCTGTTGCAACTAATTTCTTATAAATTTACCATAACTTAAATATTCAAATTTCTTAAATATTAACTGTTTAAAATCATCTGATAGGAAAATGGAAAATTAAAAATCTGCATCTGTGAATTCTAGTCAATGACATGCATATGTTGAATTACTTTAGGAGAAGTACATTGATACTTTGAAATACACCAAAAAACGAGATAGACTAATGGAGGGATGAATAAATAAATATGTAATATGTCAGTAGAGTAAATATTAATGTCAGAATCTAGGTGATGGGTGTATGGGTTTCACTGTAAAATTCGTTCTTTGCTATACGTTCTAAACATTTAATAAAAAGTTAGGGGGGAATCTATACCTGTAAGAACATACATTACTTTTAACCATTAACAAATACAAAACACAATTTTGTTACTTACTTTCCTCTAGAATGTATCATTCTATGTGTTGTACAAAGTTAATAAATTAGATAATTAAATGGCTTATATAATCAATATACATTCACAACTATAGTTCATCAAATTTATAATAAGTCTGATCTGATTTCATCAGAATATTTACTTTTATTTCCATGCAAGAATAGGGACTTACATATGTCTGACCCAATACCAACTCAAAATAAAAGCCTCATCTATCTACTTCGAGAGCATTCATACTATAAAGAATAAACTGAAAGAAACATCTGGCACTGAATATTTTACAATCCCTCTGAACAAAGAGGAAGGACAGTTAAAATGGAAAACAGGTATTAACCTATGAAATTAGTGCAAATATTCTCAAGTAGCTTCAGCACCTAATTAAAAAATTTGTATCTAAAATTTTAATTTAAAAAATCATAAAACATATAATCGTCCCTAGAACATTTCAACTTCCCAAAACTACAAATGCCAAGAGCTTTATGTAACTTGCCCTCATACCTCAGAACCTTAGATTTTTACCACCCACCTCATCCCTGGACTTCAAGCCTGAACTACCACCTGGTACCTAACAGAATGAGAAATCACAGTAACTGTCTGAGATGCTCTTTCAAAGGCATTTATCTTTTATGAAAAGCAGGCAGTGTAGATATTTGCCAAGAATTATTCTGAACAATGTCACCTCAAATTGGAAAACAGAGTAAACATACTTTAAAACCACAATTAAATCCCTAAGAAGGAAATTCCATTAAAAAAGTTTGTTAATAAAGCCTACACTGTTCTCTGAAAGTATACACTCAATCTCCTTAAGATTTTAAGACTAATGCATGATCTTTTATTTAGTATAAATACAGGAATTTCCAGATTTAAATGTTTTCATTTATCCAAAAGAAAACTCCACAAAGACACTGTTACTAGTTAAAATATAAATCACTAGAAATGCCTCACCTTTGTCAAAACTGCTTATAAATAGTATCAAAAACACACAAACCTGAAAATACCTACTATTGAAGCACTTAAGGACTGTCACAGAAAAATATAAAGAAGAGTGAATTGTCTGGGATGTGCCCCGCACTTTAGTTCAAAAGAAAAAGGGGCCACACAATGGTATTTATTTAGGGGGAAGATCTGCTGTTTATGGAAAAGTCTTATAAGACTTTCACATTTTTCTTATTTATCCTCAGATAATGTTGTAAAAATCTGCTCATCAATAAAAATGGTATAGGAAACAAGTCAATCTCTTTTCCTCTTTTTTTACTATCTATAGTTATTGGCATATTAAAGTTTTACTCAGTTTATTACACATTTGCTACCCAACTGGATGCAAATACCTACAGACTATGATAGGTAATGTTCAATTTAACATTGATCAATAAAACTGATTTGTCCAAATGTAACAACTTCACCCCAATTCTCTGGATCACACATATTCTAAATAAAGCTACTTGGTTTCTAATATTATGCACACCACATTCCATTTTAATTATAACATTCATCTACAAGAAACACAAGGAAAACAATTCAAAACTGTGTTAGTAATTAGTTCTGGTCTGGTCCATTGTATGCAATCAGGAAAGTATAGGACTTAATTAGTTGCTACCAAATTGAAGCAATGAAAAAGGTTAAAAATCAAAGTACTTAAAATTAAAATATGGAATTGCCCCCCTCCCCAATACTACAGGGACACAAAACAACAACTACTGTTCCATCAAGCAAAAGTGGAAAACAAACAGAGAGCATGTGTGTAACCTCACTTACCATCTTTTTGTTATTCTACTTCAACAGGTCAAGAAAGGTGAAGAAAGAGAAGGTAGAAGTAAGAGTCAGAAAAGGCCTAAATAAAATCCTCACTGAAATTTTTAAACATACAAGCAATAGAGACAAATTAGGTAGAGGTCAGATGCAGTACTATATTTTACGGAGTTAATAATTAGGGCCAAATTAACATGGACAGTTATTACTCCTGAATGAAAATTAACTCATTAAACAATTTAAATTTCCAGTTTTTAGTCTATCACATTTCAGCTAACAAAACACAAAAGTATAAGTCAATCCACTAGGCATAGGAATTCCAAAAAGTCAAGTTTCTTTAATTCATTACTGAATTTAAGAACCTTAATTAAGGAAATTAAATAACAGAAAAGGTCTAGCTGAGTAGGTAGAGGGTGAGTTTAGAGTGGTTTTTTTCTAAGCTCTAGTAGTCAAGTTAAATTTGACACAGATTTCTTTTACTATTTTCTACTGGAAGAACAAATTAACTAGAGAGACTTAAAAGATTGAGCAGATTGAACAGAACTGAGCCAACAGAACACAGAATGACAAACCATACAAGCAAATGCTACTGGGGAATTCCTTAGCAAAAATGTCTTAGGATATAGACTAGTTTCATTTCCATCACTTGGCCTTAAAAAGCAAGACAGTGGGAGTGAAAAGATATGTAATCATTTGTGCCATGTTAGGGAATAAAATGGTTATATATGATGTATCTGTACACCTCAAAAATGTTATTATCCATAAAGTATATAAAAAAGAGACATTCTTTAAAAGCCTGATACTGACTGAAAAGTGTGACTGTCCTTATCACAAGTATCGGCTAAATTTTAAGTCGTTCATTTAAGATTAAATTCAATCAGAATGAAAGGCATTCACAAAAAGAGAATAAGGTATCCCCAAAATTTCCCAAAAGACCTTGAAAAAAAAATTATCATACCGAATGTCCCATTTGATTGTAAAATAACAAAACAGAGGCCAGAATCATTCACTACCTTAAGTCTTTAAAAATTTAACCCAGAACCTCAGTTTCAGTTGGCATTTGTATTCATTGTGTAACTCAATTCTCTAGTACCAAGAGCAGAGAGCTACCAAGTAGCAAATATCTCCTAGCTATTACTACCTTCCTAGATATCTCAAACAAATATCCCAAAGAGGTACACTTAACTCGTATTTCAAATGACTCATAATCTAACTGAAGTTCTGCCAAAGACTATCCAGATAGGACCAACAATGCTAGCTTGTTCACAAATAATTCAATAAAAGGGCCCCTCAATTTGACTGCATTTTTAATAATCTGATCCCTAGGCCACCTTAAGAATTTAAGTCAACTGGTGACCACTGTCCTTTTGATTATTCTATTTTTTTCTTTTAAAATATCGTAATTCCCACTTGATTTCCAATTCCTTTAATACGGAGAAAAATCTGTCATCCTTAATGTCCAGTCTCTCGTGTTAAGTACAGTGAGTAGGCAATGACAACCTTCTTCCTCTCTCCTTACAGCAAGATAAATAATGCAAGGCCAACTCAAGACTTGCACTGCTTCTTCCTGTACATTATGGAAATCAGTCACTATATTAGTGAAAAAAGGAACCAATAAGATTTATAACCTGTGTTTTCCTGACTAGTTACATTAAAAGTAGGACGATCAGGGCATGAGAAGGAAGGAAAAGTCTTAGGTCCCAAATAGACACTAACATGTAATGAAAAATATATGGAACTGAAAGACATAAAAGTATCAGGCTTATTTCTTTTAAACATTATATGTAATAAGGGCTTTAAGTCTCTAATACAATATTCACATCAATATAAAAATATTAATAAGAGTTTTACTCCATTCAGAGAGTAATGGCATTTCAGTTTTTGTGTCTTCAAGTGTTGATATAAATTAAAAATATAAGATATTCTGCCTCTTTGCTCTTCATGGTATCAGATCTTAAAACTACTTAATTCAAAGAACACCCCACAAGTTTTGATCCTCATTTATCAATAAATAAAATATTACCTTGATTTCAATGTTTCCCACTTTGGTGGTTGATCTGATAATAGGTCTTCCAACCAAAGCTGGGAAGATGTGTTCTGGAAAGTTAGAGCCTGCATAGCCACACTTCACAAACTGGAAGAGAACAGTAAAAGTGGGTCAGTGTCAAGGTATTTACCATGTCCATTTAAAAACAGCATCTGGAAAATACCACTTTGCATTTATACAATATTTTAAACTTTTGGTGCTTTCAAATTATCTGAAGTAGTTACCCAATCTATCTTATCCTCCTTTTATTTCCTTTATGGCATTGACTACTTAAGAGTTCATGTTTATTTACCAGTTAACTGCTTATTTAGTGCACAAGTCTCCCCACTACAGGGAATGTCTCAGGAAAGCAGGAAGCTTAAGCTGAGCAGTTCATGGTGGAGTCCAAATGCCTCAAAAAGATCTTAGCACACAGTGGTCACACAAGTGAGAAATGGACAGATTCACTCAACAAATGCTAAGAATTTTTTACAAAGAGAAATGTTAGAAACTGAACAGAGGGCGCCTGGGTGGCTCAGTTGGTTAAGCGACTGCCTTCGGCTCAGGTCATGATCCTGGAGTCCCTGGATCAAGTCCCGCATCAGGCTCCCTGCTCGGCGGGGAGTCTGCTTCTCCCTCTGACCCTCCTCCCTCTCATGCTCTCTGTATCTCATTCTCTCTGTCTCAAATAAATAAATAAAATCTTTAAAAAAAAAAAAAAAAGAAACTGAACAGAACTAATGCTTCAATTCTAAAGCAGGCTTTCATTTATCTCTGGCAATTCACTTAAGCAACATTTAACCGAAGCGGGGGAGAAAATGGCATCTGGACTAGCATCACGTTAAAAAAACCATTTTGGGCATTTTTGACTGTTTACACTTTTCTATTTAGATATATGTATTTAGTAATACCAGGTAACCAGAATTTTATATTTGGATAGTGTAGTTCTCCAGTGAGGGCATAACACTGAGTCTGATAATACTTTGTAAGAAACTGATACGCTAAGTGATTTAACAACTACAGTAAAACTGAAAATAGAACCAAGGGTTTTTAATTCTTGTACCAGTAATACAGTCTGTTCAGTCTTATTTTTAAGAGCAGACATTGCAAGGAAAATGCAATTCAAAACTTCAGTGTAGGAGGAGGAAGCTATAGACCAGGAAATATAATCATAATCTCTACCCTCTTCTTTAACAAGTCTTTTTCACGTAAGTTATACTGTGTAAGGATTTTTGTGTCTACTGATGAATCTCAAGTGCCTAGAACAGTGTCTGGCACATCAGAAGTGCATACTATTATCAATGATCAATAAAAATTAAAAGTTTTGCTGTTGATTTGGGAGTACAATACTAGGATTATTTTAATACAGAGAATATGTTTCATGTTGAGAAAAAGTACATTGTTTCATGGCTCCAGGCACCATACATTCTCTGAAAAGAATTAAGGAGAAAAACAGTATCTGAGTGTGACACATGACAGTAATAACAAAAAGGTTGACAGAAACTATTAACCTACCCCTTGACAGAAAGCTACTTTGTACAAGGAACTGTTTTATTTGATGGTGGTAAAACTTAGCAACAATCTTAAACTTACTGACTTTTAAGTAATCCGCCAAAATATAGAATTTTCATATTTCAAAGATCTCTAACACCAACCTTGTTGGGAATGTTGATGAACCACATTTAATTTTAAATAGCCTAGAACATTCTGCCATCCAGAATTTCAAGTCTTTTATAAATAGAATTTTTAAAATATGTTAAAGTCATGACTTATGCAGATTAAAGCTATGAAAAATCTGTCTGAAATACCACCTGAATTCCTATCCTCTCAGTTCACATTTACATTCTAGAATCTACATAAAACATACCGCTCATATACATTTTCTTCCAAACCCACAAAACCTAGTCCTGGTCTGTTAACCTCTGAGCCACCAAGGCTAGGGTATTTTTCAGTTATAGCTATCCGTTTCTAAAACTATGATACAATTCTTACTAGATTATCTTTCAAGGCAATAGTAGGATATGATGACATAGGAATAAATTTTTTTTTTTAAGATTTTATTTATTTCTTTGAGAGAGAGAGAGAGAGAGTACGAGCAGGGGGAGCTGCAGGCAGAGGGAGAGGGAGAAGCAGGCTCCATGCTGAGCAAGGAGCCCGATGTGGGGCTGGATCCCAGGACCCTGGGATCATGACCTGAGCTGAAGGCAGGTTCTTAACCTGAGCCACCCATGTGCCCCAACCATACCCAAATTTCTATATGAATAAAATTTATCATGATCATCAGCCTAATACCAGCATTAGTCATAATTTACCTTATATCCCAAATACAGAAAGCAGATATTAAATTCTTACATTTACCTCAAAATAATGAACAGATAAGGACACTGGGTGGGTCAAAAGTGTCCATTCCAGGCTGAAAATGCTCACTTATATAGTTATAAATGTTTTTAAAGAAAATTATAGAATGAATGACTGAAAAAAGAATCAAGTTTGTAAGGGCCATCTTCAGCATATTAAATATAAGCAAATGATTTAAGACAGAAATCATATTAAAAATTGAAGGTGGGAGGACAAGCCTGGCATGGGAAATAAATCAAATCCTGGTGCAGGGAGGAAGGAGGCTGTGAAGGTTGACATGCTTCCCCTCTCATTCTGAACTACACACACTCAGAAATACACAACATGGCAAATATATAAATAATCACATTTGTCAATGTTTACTGATCATAAATGTCAGATGGGTGGTTTATATCTTAAAATTCTTGTTTGAGCATATTTTAAGGGATGAAATATTTGCCAAGTGACCAAGGTAAAAAGACCTCCCTGAAATATGAGACCCCCTGAAACTATAAAAACAATTGTAAACCCACTTATTCCTGTGCTTTACAAAATAAGGAAAGTTGGCATTTAATTCAAATTAAATATTATCAATCACTTATTAATGAAATTACTTATTCAGCTTAAGCAGTAGCTTACTGGAAGTAGATGCTGCCTAGTAATCCAGCACTAGCACTCCTACAGGGTATTAGATACTCGGTCAAAATGACAAGAGCTGCACTATTTCACATTCTTTCAAATGTGAAAGCATTAATAGCTATAACAAGAATTTAATTAAAATAATCTATTTCTTAATACCATAAAATGAGGACACAATTTGGCATTTCCTTTCTTGCAAAAAGTCAGTACTTTAAAAAAAAATCTAATTCATGTTATAAAATGCAAAGAAATATTCTTTTCTAAACTACTCATTTGGTATCATTTGGTATCATTTTAACCTTGCAATACCTCCCCCAGTCTAATCATTTTAAGACTTGGACTTCGTTCTCTCATTGTGTGCAAGAAGGCTGTGTTTAAGAAATAGATTTTACCATATATAGTTTCCTCTTCATAGCACTGTGGTTTGAACTGGCTCCCTTACTTGCCACTGAGTCATCAAATGGTAAGAACATGAACAGTATAATGTTCTTTCAAGCAAAAATGCAGAAAAAAATGCAACTACATTTGCTCTAAAAGTACCTTTCTCCCCCCCAAAAAATAAACTGGGATTTATAAATTCCATTTGAGCTTATTTAATTTGTATTTTTCCTTTATTAATTTAATCTGATGGTATTGATATGCTCATTAATTTAATTACCTAGTGATTAGTCTCATCTTAATCCACAAAAATATTTATTCTATTTCAAAGCATTTTGCAGAGTGAAGCCAAATTTGTTTTTGGTTTGTTCCTACTTCAAGGACTCCTAAATTCAACATATAAACTAGGATAAATCTGATAAAGCACGCTATAAGCAACAACAAAAGTGAGAATTATAAATGAAAGCATAATTATCCTAGCACTATAAGCTACTTTGTATCATTAGACCCTAAAAATTCTACCAGTCACACATTAAGCACAGGAGTCTTCCCTGTCAGTGAACTATCTTAATGCTGATGAGATCACCCAAGTTTGGTAGCAATACACACCAGGGGCCTGGACCCAACTCTTGAAAGACACCTAAACCTAAGCAGATCTCCAGATTTTCATCTGTCTGGCCATTTTCAGTGGCTCTATTTAGATGGAAGTGCTATTTTAGGTTTGAATGGTTATGAAGATGAAATGCATAAATTATTGGAATCAGGTAAGTTTTCCTCCTCTAAGCCACCCTAAAGAGAGACCCTGGTCTATTTGGGAGCTAATGGGGAAGAGACGCAGGACCAACATCTGGCATGCGATCATAAGAGTCACCCACTCGGAGCATTCCAATTAGGGCCTAGTTAAAAAAAATCAATTTCTCAAATAGCCTGTAAGTCTAAAACCTAAAATGTGTAAGAGGCCAGTTGCTTTAGGGTAACAACTATTTACACAAGTTTTTAGAAATTAAATTTGAACACCTTCTGTAATATTTAGTTGTAGATAACTCAGTATAGCTTCAGGTACCTAAACAAAATCAAGAGGACTATGAAGTATAAGAAGTAAGAAATAATTTCTGTATTTAGAATCTTCTAAATTTTCAGAAATATCACAGCATTCCTAGCTACATATTACATCAGAACTGTTTCTTCATTTGAAGCCAATCATGTCTATAGAAAATCTGGATAAAATTTTAAAGTAACTAGAAAGTAACACCAAATACATAAATTTTGTTCAAATTAAGTACATTTTTCCTTTACTGATCTCTTAAGATACAAGATTCTTAAATTATGGATTAGCCATAAGCCTAATCATTAACATATAATCAGCTTTCTAACTCAGGTAAACTAACGAAATAGTAACAAAAATGAACTCATGGCTAACAATCCTATTCTAATTGAATGGAAAAACTCATACACTATAAATACAGAGCTCGTTACCCTTCAAAGAGGAGGAATCCATTGAAATATAACTGGCTCTGATTTCTAAAGAGAGTATCAGACATATTTTTAAAAATATTTTAAATTCCATTTTTAAAGTTTTAAATTTATTTAGAGGTCAATTTGAGACTACAGGGGGAATCCGGCTACTATTTTTTTTTTTTTAAGCACCTTTAACTGAGTTTTAGCTGTAAAAGTAATAAATGTTGGGCGCCTGGGTGGCTGTCATTAAGAGTCTGCCTTTGGCTTAGGTCATGATCCCAGGGTCCTAGGATGGAGCCCCGCATCGGGCTCCCTGCTCAGCAGGAAGCCTGCTTCTCCCTCTCCCACTCCCCCTGTTTGTGTTCCCTCTCTTGCTGTGTCTCTCTCTGTCAAATAAATAAATAAAATCTTTAAAAAAAAAGGTAAGAAATGTTTATAGTTAATTTGGTTTAAAGACAGTCTCACATGTTTTGTTAAAAAACAAAACAGAACACTTCCCAATAATTCAGAGAAGTCATGAAGTCTTTCCCATCTTCCCTCACTCTTATCCCCCAGGCTCACAAGTAACCGCTTCGAACATACCTCTCCCTCTAAAACTTTCATGTACAAGTCTGTGGACCCAGAACAGTCACATAAATGGGATCATTCTAAAACTTTTTTTTTAACTTAACAATAAATTTTAGATATGTTTCCACAGTGGTGGATCTTTTTTTTTAAGTATCCCATTTTGTATGGATGTCCCATTAAAACTCTTACTATCGTGTTTTTAACTTAGTTCATATAAAACTAGTATAATTATTGCCTGTAAAAGTCTGTAGCACAGTAAGGGCAGTATTATGTCAGTAAATATCAGCTCCCTTTTTCCCCTCAACAATCCAGTTTCCAAAATGTTTTAAAGTTCAAGTAAAATCTTTTTTTTTTTTTTCAGGTGTACAACATAGTGATTTGACAACTCTGTTATGCTATGCTCACCACCGGTGTAGCTACCATATAATGCTATTCAATACCACTGATTATATTTCCTATGCAGTCCTTGTCATCCCTGTGATTTATTCACTCCATAACTGGAAGCCTATTTTAATTTATACGTCACATTTATGGAAAAAGAAAAGTCACAAAATATTGCAACTCCAAAATGGTTAGTAATCATTGTAATGTAGGGGGAAATGATCACTATAGAACTCATCCCAAATAAGTAACATTTCTATCTTCTAATGTGCTACTCCAAATAAGTTATTTTTTAATGGGGGCGAGGGGAGGGAGGTTTGAAAGCAACAACTTTCAAATCAGTGTTTTAGCCAGATTTTTACAATCATTTGCCTTTTTGAATCTTAAAGACTAACATGATCTGTGTTCTGCATCTAAGGGAAAAAAATGGGGGAGGGGATACCAAAATTGGTTAACTTCCCCCAAGGTCCACAATTAACACTTGGGCCTTAAAGGGGTCCTAGATCTCCCAAGATCAATACAACATACTGTCTCTGCGGGGCTGCACGGAGGCCAAATTCCCAGCATGCAGAACAAAAAGTAAATGATGCTTTGCTCAACTGCCCCCCCCCCGCCCCAAAAACTGCGAAAGGGCTGCGGCTCGTTGCATGACAGCACTTCCCTTTTTTTTTTCTTTAAACCCGTTTCCTGCCTCCCGTTCGGTATCTTCAATTATACAGGAAGAGGAAGGCCTCTGGGTCTTTCTCCTTTCTACAGAACCAGTAACCCTGGGAAATGGAACCCTTATCGAACAAACCTACCCAGTCTTTCACCCCTCCAGCCCTTCAGCTCAGTTGTTCCCACTGGGGCGCGGAGCCGGCCACCGTAGGGCAGCGGACTGGATCCCCCTCCAGCGTCGGCCTTGCCCGCCGCCCTCACCCCGAGTTGCGGAGGTGGCAGGGTCGGGGAGACCAGGGCTGGGCTCAGTCCGCTCACTCCCCACGCCCGCGAAGGCCGGAAGCGCTCTCCCGCGCCCCTTGGTCCCGGCGGCCCGAGGGCCCAGGGGTGCAACCTCGGGCGCCGAGGGCCCAAGCGCCACTAGTACATCCCCGCCCGGGCATGTGGCCACGGCTTCACCGCCGGGCGCTTACCCCGGTGCCGTTGTCGCACACCACCACCTTCCTGCCCTGGCTGTCCATCGTCCGCCCGGAAGAGAGCCGCCGCCGCCGCCGAACGACCTACAGCCCCTGCTGCCGGGCCCTTTCCTCTTCCTCCTCCTTCTTCACGGCCCCTCCTTCGGTCCAACTTTTTTCCCCCAACCGGAAGTCGCAGCTAAGCCCCACCCGCCATTTAAGGTACAGTCTGCACGGAAGGGGTGGGGAAATGGGAGGGAGGAGGCCGAAACTGGCAGTAGTGAGATCCAATAAGAGACGGAGAAGTGTCGAGGCCCCGCCCACAACTCCGGTTTCAGCTTCGGCTCCAGCTCAGCCGTAGGGGTCACCGCTCACCCGGGTTCTTCCCTATTGCTTCTAGCTTCTGGAGCTTCGCGGGGCCTTAATGGCGGCAGATCTAGTGGACGTTGCGGCCAAAGGCGCTGTAGGAGTTGAAGGGCCCGCTTACCCGTCTGCAAAAGGGACAGGGAGGTGAAGGACACTGGATCTGTGCGAGATGGCAGTGGAATGTGGCGAGAGGAGACAGCCTGGAGGGTGGAAAGCGGGGGAAACAAACCTTGACATCCACGCTGACCCCACTGTTGAACATAGCTTGGTGTGTCATTGCTTCTAGGCCTCTTCAGGGATCAGAGCTGGGATGGATACACACACATGAAGTCATGCGTTTATACCGATACCTCCAATTCCAGCCCAACCCTTTTTTGCCCAATTTGCCCTTAGTCAAGTGAGCGGGAGTGAGCGCCTACCTTTTCAGCCCCCTCGCTCACCACTTCCCTTCCAGCAGCACCATGTTGCTTCACACCTCTTCACTGTATGTACGTGTTTGAACCCAGAGTCTTGGCCTTGAAATCAGACAACCCTAGTTTCAAATATGGCCCTGCCACTCAAGAATTCTGTGATTTGGATTTATCCTTGCCTATGCATAAGAATACTAACCTCTAGTTCTATGGGTGGTTGTGAGGATAAAATTCTGTGCATAGAGTAAGTATCTATTCAGTGGTAGCTATTGATTATTATTTACATACATTTAAATGTATAATTCTTTCTACCTATAATGGCTCTCCTTTTTTTTTTTAATCGATCAAGAGACTTCTGCTCATGCTCTAAGACCCAGTTGTCACATCTATGAAGGCTTTGCGATAACCTTCAAGATGCTCTTTACTCTCTTTCTTCACTAATTAGTTTACCATGGATATATGAATAATATTATTGTGCTTATGACATTCAACAAATATTGGATGAGTGATATTAAAATTTATCTTGAAAAAATACCAACATTTTTGAGAGGTGAGAACTAGAATTGTGCCCTTCACATGGCTGTACGTGTGCAGTGACTAGAATAAAACTTGGATCATGAACCCCTCAGTCCAGTATTGTAAGACTAGGCTACCTCTCAGTTTTCATTTTGTTCTTTTATTAGACCAGTGGTTTTCAAACCTTTATAAAGGCATAGGTGGCTTTATTAGAATTTAATCTTTTTTTAAAAAAATTATTAATTTATTTTAGAGAAAGAGTCCTGGAGCATGGGGGGCAGGCAGAGGGAGAGAGAGAATCCTTAAGCAGACTCTCTGCTGAGTGTGGAGCCTGATGCAGGCAGGGCTCAATCCCAGGACCCTAAGATCATGACCTGAGTCAAAATCAAGAGCCCACCATTTAACTGACTGAGCCACCCAGGTGTGCCCCTCAAATTTAATCTTATATGGAACCTCAACATATAAAATAGACTAAAGCTGCCATAGTAGTTGAAAGTTTGAGAAATTAGGATGGATAGGAGGCCTCAGGGAAATATGTCTTCTCTGCATCTGCTTCAGTAGTTGTTGAGGTACCTCAGTCTGCTGAACAGTGCATTAGTTCATAAATTGCACATCTTCCTTTTGTGGCCCCAGTGCCTGGCACTGTACAATTTTCCTTGAAGTATATTTATTTGGTCTCAGCACACTGAACTCAAGCATTGCTGTGTCCTTTTATTTTTCCTCTCTATGAAATTAAGTTTCATACTTTTTTTTTTACTTTTTAAGAAATTACATTTTTTGTTTTTTTCCATTATAAAAACAGTACATGCAGATGATAGAAAATATCAACATCTATTCATTGTACTAATGAAAATGCAGCAAACCCTTGATTATGCAAATTCAGATGCAGTACTATTGGTGACAGGCTCCTGCCTTCTATACCAGGCAAGACCTGGTCATTTCACTTTCCTCAAAATAATCTGATCACACATTTTAGGCGATTATTTTGGGGGAGGAGGGTTGGGAGACTTCATTTCTATTCCTCTGTCATGGTTTTATGTATATTATTCCACATAAAAATCTTGCTATGTGGATATCCCCATTTTACACATAAGAAATGAGGGCTTTAAAAAAATTAAGTCTAGTAAGGTCATAGGATATGAGGTCTACATAACAGAAATCAATGTATTGTTACATGTCATTAGTGAACAATCCGAAAATGAAAGAACATCAGAAAAATCCAAATAAATTTAATGCAAGACCTATATACTGAAAACTACAAAACACTGCTGAGAGAAATCAAAGAAGATCTAGATAAGTAAACATACCATGTTCATGGATTCAACACTCATTATTAAAATGACAGTTCTCTTCAAATTGATCTATAAATTCCAATGTAATCTCTATCAAAACCCCAGCAGGTTTTTTTCTTTTTAGAAATTGACAAGTTTGATCCTAAAAATTATATAGAAATGCAGAAGAGCCAGAATAGCCAAAATAATTTTGAAAAAGAAAAGCAAAATTGGCAGACTTCCACTGATTTCAAACCTTATTATAAAGCTACAGTAATGAAGACAGTATGATAATGTCATAAGGATGGACATAGAGATCAATGGTACAGAATAGACAGCACAGAAATAAACTTATATTTATGGTCAATTGATTTTCAACAAATCTGGTAAAAAAAATTCAATGGGGAAAGGGTAATCTTTTTTTAAACAAATAGTACTTGGACAACTGGATATTCTTATATGTGGAGGGAAAAAAAGAACTTTGATCCTCACCTCACACTAAACACAAAAATTAATTCAAATGGATCATAAATTTAAATTTAGAAGAACTGGGGAGCCTGGCTGGCTCAGCTGGAAGAGCATGGAACACTTGATCTTGGGGTTGTGAGTTTGAGCCCCACATTGGGTGTAGAGATTACTTAAAAAAATCTTTAAAAAAATTAAAAGATAAAAATAAATAAATTTAGAAGAGCTAAAACCATAAATTCTGGAAAAAAAGACAAAAATCTTTTGATGTTGAGTTAAGCAAAGATTGCTTAGATATGACACCAAAATCATGATTCAAAAAAGAAAAAAATGATAAATTGGACTTAACAGAAATTTAAAACTTTCAATTCATGTATTAAGAAAACCAAAAGACAAAAGATTTTTGCAAATTACACATCCAACAAAGAACTTGTCTCCAGAATAAATTAAGAACACGTAACAATAATAAGACAAATTACCTAACATTAAAGGGGGTGAAAGATTTGAATAGACATTTCACCCAAAAAGTTTTATGAATGGCTAATAAGCACATGGAAAGATACTCAACATCATTAATCATTAGGGAAATACAAATTAAAATTATAATGAGAGTGGTGGCCTGCAGGCAGCAAGGCCATGGGTGGCCTGGGGCTTGTGCTCCTCTGCTAGGCTGGCAATGCAGGGCCCCCTAGGCACTCCAGCTGGGACTGCCACGCAGGCTGCCCTCAAGGCTGGTGGGAACTGCAAGGCAAGAGGCTTGCACTCCTGCACAGTTTTGGCATCTTCTTGCGAGGGCTGCTACGTGCAGTGGCCTTCAGCATGTTGATGCTCAAACCAAAGAACCAAATCATGAAAGACGTCCCTTTTGAGGATATGGTTTTTAGACACTTCCAAACAAGTTATAGGAATGTTGTTCATCCACTTTGCAAATGTGTACCTAGCAGATCTCATCGAAGAGGTCCCTTGTTCACATCACCTTCCTCTTGGGACACAACTTTTGGCAAGTTGCTCATCTATGTGGGCGTACAGGCCATGAGCACCTTGGTCGAGTAGTAGCAGTGGGAGCCCCTGTGTTTGGATGAATGTGGAGACCTTCTGCAGTGTGTAGCCCAGGTCCAGCAGTGTGCTTTTACATCTTGGTCATGATTTTTGAAAAGTCTGTCACCTTCACTGTCCTCTTCATGCTTCAGTGGAAAAAGGTGGCCCATTGAGCCATTGAAAACCCAGATCTGAAAGTGGCCATCGTCCTGCTGATCGCCCTCTTCTTTGTCAATGCTTTAATGTTTTGGATAGTGGACTACATTCCTAAATTCTTCAGCAGGCCCACTTGAAGAATAAATGCCATCTTTTACAAAGCCACGGTATCATATCTAGGAAAAATAAGCAGTAATTCCATATCATCTAACATTCAGTCCATATTTGTATTTCCCCAGTTGTCCCTACCACGTTTATAGCTGTTTTTCTTCCTAAACCAAGATCCAATCAAGGTTCAGAGATTGTGTTTGTTGTTATGTCTCTCTCTTTTTTAAAAAAAGATTTATTTAGTTAGTTAGTTGAGAGAGAAAGAGAGAGAGAGAGCACAAGTGGGAGGAGCAGAGGGAGAGAGAATCTCAAGCAGACCCCATGCTGAACATGGAGCCTTGGGTGGGCTCCCATGAGATCATGACCTAAGCAGAAACTAAGAGTAGATGCTCAACTGACTGAGCCACCCCAGCACCCGTTGTTAATCTCTTTAATCTCTTAATCTAGAATAGTCATCCCACTTTTTTTTTTCATGGCATTAACTTTTTGAAGAGTTCAGATCATTTGGCTATAGAAATGTTCCATGTCCTGGATTTGTATGATTGCTTTCTTGTGGTTGGTTACATTTTTAAGTGATGTTTATACATAATGTTGTTATGGCATTTGATGGTACTATAGACAGGATGTGTTACATGGACATTCTTTGCTTTTGATAATATAAAATTAACATTGAATTGATATCGGAACCAAGCAAAAATCTTGCAATACTATAAATAATGTTATTGCCTTGATTTAGATCTAGCCTAGAAAGAGTACAATTGTTATACACACATATGCACACACACAAAAGTAGGAATCTGTGATTTATGATTCCATAACTCTGTTGGGGAAGGAAATAAATATTATGAAAGTTAATAAACTAAATGCTTTACTATCCAAGTTCCTGACTTTATTTATTTCTTTATTTTAAGTAGACTCCTGCCCAATGTGGGGCTTGAACTCATGACACTGAGATCAAGAGTTACATGTTCTACAGACTGAGCCAGTCAAGTGCCCTTTTTCTGAATTCATTTAGCCTCTTACTTGTTTTTGGATTCCTGTATAACATAAGTACATCTCAGGGTTAGAGGAAAATAATTCTGAAGAATTTATGTGTTTTATGATTAAATAGTTTTAAGGGTTTTTTAAAAAAAGATTTTATTTATTTTAGAGAGAGCATTATCAGGGAGAGGGGCAAAGGGAAAGGGAGAGAGAGAATCTCAAGCAGACTCTGAGTGTGGAGCCCAACTCAGGGCTTGATCTTACAACCCTGAGATCACATCCTGAGCTGAAATCAAGCGTCGAATGTTCAACTGACTGAGCCACCCAGGCACCCCTAGGTTAATAATCAATCTGATTACTGTTTTTGGCTTTTATTGTGGAAAATTTCAAACACATATAAAAGTATAGTATAGTAAAATGAACCCTATAAGCCCGTCAGCTAACTTCAGCTAACTTCTGCAACAATCGGCTTTCTGCTGTTCTTGTTTCATCAATTTCCCTCCACGCACAGTTTTGTTGTTCTTGTTTGCTGGAGTATTTTAAAGCAAATCTCAGGGATCATACCTTACCTCCTTTGTATACTTCAGTATGTGTTTCTAACACATACTGACTTTTAAAAACATAATCACAATAACATTATTATAGCCAATAAAATTAACAAATTCTTATTATCTCCTAATATTCAATCCATATTTAGCTTTCCCCGGTTGTCTCCAAAATGTCCTCTTTCTTCTCTTTCATTTGGTTTTTTTCAATCAGGATCTAAATAAGGCCTGCACATTGCATTCAGTTGATATGTCTCTTAAGCCTATTTTAGTCTATGACACTTCCCTCTCTCTTTTCTTACACCATATTTTGGGTGAAGAACCTGGATCATTTGTCCTCTGGAATGTCCCGATTCTGGATTTGGCTGATTGTATCCATGCAATGTTGTTTGTCTTATTCCTCTAGCTTCCATGTTTTCTAGAAATTGGTGGTTAGATCTAGAAGTTTGGTTAGATGTAGGTTCAACTATTTGGTAAAAGTATTTCATGGGCAGTGAGATGTACTTCCTATTGCATCACATTTGAAGAAACACAATGTGTGGATGTCCCAGAGTTAGTGATGTTAAGATTATTCAGTGGATTTTGGTTTTATCGAATGATATATTACAGAGTTCCCCATGAGCTTGCCACTTAATAGTTTAAGCAGTCATAAATGATTGTTGCCTGACGGGATCAGAAAACAATCAAGTCGTTTGCCTGACCCATAATTTTTCATTTCCAAAGCTAATAGGTTTTGACCTAATTAGCCACTGCAGTTGCTTTCCAATGGAAAAATTATAGTTTTAAAACTAGGTTAATTAAATGATTTTTTAAAATCAAAAAACAAATCTCATAGGCACTTAGTGTGTATAAGCCATAGTTTTAGTTGGCATTTTAGTTGTGATATTCTTCATTCAAAAGGTTCATATTTCTCCCCTCATCTCACCATGTACAAAAATTAACTTGAAATAGATCAAAGATGTAAATTTAAGAGGTAAAACTATGAAAACTCTTTAAAAACTTAGGGGGTAGTGGTGCCTAGGTGACGCAGTTGGTTAAGTGTCCGACTCTTGGTTTTGGCTCAGGTCATGATGCCACGGTCGTGAAATCAGGCCTCACATTGGCTCTGAGCTCAGTGTGGAGTCTGCTTGAGATCTCTCCCTCTGCCCCTCCCGTTCCTGCTCTTTCTCTCTCTCTCAAATAAATAAATCTTTTTTAAAAAACCACAGGGGGTAAATCTTTATAACCTTGAATTGGGCAATGGTTTCTTAGATGTGATACAAAAGCACAAGCAATAAAAGAAGAAATTGACAAATTGGACTTAATCAAAATTAAAAACATTTGTGCTACAAAAGATACCATCCAATGAGTGAAAAGACAACTCACAGGATGGGAGAAAATACCTGCAAATTGTGTACCTGATAAGGGACTTGTATCTAGCATATATAAAGAAATTTTAAAATTCAATAATAAAAATAATTAAACCAATTTGAAAATAGGAAAAGGATTTGAATAGACATTTACCCAAAGAAGGTATACAAATTGGCCAATAAGCTCATGAAAAGAAATTTAGCTTGATTAGTATCAAAGAAACCATCAGGTAAATGCAAACTACAGTGAGGTTTCACTTCACACTCACTAGGATGGTTGTAATCAAAATGACAGATAATAACAAGGGTTGACAAGAATGTGAAGAAATTAGAACTCTTGTCTATTGCTGGTGGGAATGTAAAATGGTGCTGGTGAGAATGTAGAATGGTACTGCTGCTTTACAAAGCAGTATGGAAGTTCCTCAAAAGGATAAACACAGTTAACATATGATCTAGCAATTCTACTCCTAGATATATACCAGAGAAAGAAAACATATGCACATACAAAAACTTGTACATAAATGTTCATAGCCACATTATTTATAAAGGCCAAAAAGTGGATACAACCCAAATGTCCATCAACCAATGAATGGCTTAACAAAATGTAGTGTGTTCATAAGCACATAATGGAATATTATTCAGCTGCAAAGAGGAGTGTAGTACTAGTACTGCTACATGTTATCACATGGATGAACCTTGAAAACATTATGGTAAGTGAAGGAAGCCAATTACAATTCCATCTATAACTTAGGATTCCATTTATATGAAATATCTAGCAATTTTTTTTTTAAGATTTTATTTATTTGCGAGAGAGAGAATGAGAGACAGAGAGCATGAGAGGGGGGAGGGTCAGAGGGAGAAGCAGACTCCCTGCCGAGCAGGGAGCCCGATGCGGGACTCGATCCCGGGACTCCAGGATCATGACCTGAGCCGAAGGCAGTCGCTTAACCAACTGAGCCACCCAGGCGCCCTATATGAAATATCTAGAATGGGCAAATTTATAGAAACAGAAGATACATTATGGTTGTCTAGGACTAGGTTGGTGGGTTGTGGGGGAGGAAGAGAGAAATGAGGAATGACTGCTAATGGGTATATGGATTCTTTTTGGGAGAATGAAATGTTCTCAAATTGCTTATGGTGATGGTTGCACAACTCTATTGTAATATTTACTTATTTTTTCTAGTTTTATTGAGATGGAATTGACATATAGTGTTGTATATATTTTAAATAAGTGAATTGTATGGTATGTGTATTATATCTCAATAAAGCCTTTTTTTTAACTTTCAGGATAAAAGCTAAAGTAGTTCACTTTACAGGTGAAGAGAACTGCAAGGACAAAGACTCCCTGAGGCCAAAAAAAGGAATGAACAAATGAACAAAAGAAAGAGAGAAAGAAATGAAGTTGCTAGACTGATTGACAAATACTTGTAAGTTGGAGAGCAGATGGAGGAATGGCAGTCATTAAACAAACCTTAGAAAGCTTAAAACTTAATGCCTGAGGTTGGGAAGGGGAAAAAGCAAGCTTCTTCTTGAGGCAGAAATCTGAAAAGGAGTTGACTAAAAATGGTTTAAACGTTAGCTGGACTCCTAAATATCCTCCTTCAGCCCTTGCAGCCAGATGACACCCCGCCCTGCCTCCCATGCCATCCCTTCTGTCATGGAATGGAGTGGCTTTTCTCTAGAGTGAGTTAAAGCCAAAGGACTTTGTTCTCAGGGACAGACACAGTTGGGGACTACAGGGAGACTAATGGGAAATCTACATCCAAAACAGTGAGACACCCAGCCTCCTTCCTACTGAACTGCTAATAAACTGGTAATCAGTTTTCCTATAGACACTGACAGCTGGGGATCCTTCTAACAAAAATAGTCAAAACTCTGCTAGGTCATACTACAGTAAAACCCACGATCAACAGGACTCAGTGCCCAACACACATCTTCCAGTCAGTTTTTCAGTCTTTCTCTCCTAAATATCATTGGACAACCTAAGATCATCAAACACTTCAAGAGAACCTCTAACACCTAAGACAAAAACGAAAACAGTGACAATGTAGGAAGCAGAAGAGAACTTTTAAAAATCATTATAATTAATATCTTTGTGTCTTCAGAGGGATAAGAAAATTTTAATGTGATAGGAGAAAAAATTCAACAGAAAGGTTGGAACATAAAGCTTAAGACACTTTCCATAAAGTAGAGTGAAAAGACAATAAAATGGAAAAAAAATAGGAAAAAAATTAAATTAGAGGATCAGGCCAGGACATTTTTTTTTTTAAGATTTTATTTATTTGAGAGGGAGCAAGATCATGCATGAGTGGGGTGGGGCAGAGGGGGAGGAAGAAGCAGACTCCCCACTGAGCATGGAGCCCAATGTGGGGCTCGATCCCAGGACCCTGAGATCATGACCTGAGCCAAAGTCAGACACTTAACCAACTGAGCCACCCAGGTGCCCTAGGCCAGGACATTTAATATCAGAATAATAGAATTTACAGAAAGAAAGAATAGAAAATAGGAGGAAAAAAAGAATTTGAGAAATAATACAAGATTATTTCCAAGAACAGAGAAACAATTTTCTAGACAATGCTCCATTTCTCAGAAAGTTATTGAAGGATGTACTCCTGGAAAATGAGGCAGTTATTCGAGAAATACGAAATCATGAGAAGTAGAAAACCAGGGATTCACCAAGACAGAAGTGAGATAAGAATTCCATGACTGATGGTAGAACAAAAATCCCAAGGAATCTGCTGTGCATCACTCTAGAGTCTGAATCAGGACAGAGTACTTCAGGAGGGAAATCAATCTCTCCCTCACTTCCCACATACATATACACACTAGATCATCTGATATATTTTAAGACTTTGAGGGGCACCTGGGTGGCTCAGTTGGTTAAGCATCTGCCTTTGGCTCAGGTCATGATCCCAGGGTGCTGGGATTGAGCTCTGTGTTGGGCTTCCTACCCAGCAGGGAGTCTGTTTCTCCCTCCCCCTCTCCCTCTGCCCCTCCGCACCCTGCTTGTGCTCTCTCTCTCAAATAAATAAATAAAAGACTTTGGGAGCTGTATATATGTACTTCTAGTGGAAAGTTTGGTGATAAACTAGTGATTACTTCTTAAACAGAGGAAAAATAAGACAATGATTAAATCCAGGGAAAAATTTTAAATTGTAATACAAAAGAAATGTTATTATGTATACTACATGGCTCAGTATGAGTGTAAATACCAAATAATGGTCTAATCAAATATTATGATATTTGGATGCTAGGAGGATGAGGGGAAGGGAAGTGCATGTGTATTGGGGAGGAGTTGTAATGGAGTTAAATGATCTTTCATAGCAGATGGTTAAGGGATGGTGTTTAAACTGAAAAATATCAGGCACCTGGTGGCTCAGTCGGTTAAGCGTCCGCCTTCAGCTCAGGTCATGATCCCAGGGTCCTGGGATCGAATACCATGTTGGGCTCCCTGCTCCACAGGGAGTCTGCTTCTCCCTCTGCCCCTACCCCAACTCATTCTCTCAATCTCCCTTGCTCTTGTGCACTCTCTCTCTCAAATAAATAAATAAAATCTTTAAAGAAATAAACTAAAAAAGATCAAGAAATAGCTGAAGAAGTATGTTCAGAAATAAGGAGTTAAGGGCACCTGGGTGGCTCAGTTGGTTAAGCGACTGCCTTCGGCTCAGGTCATGATCCTGGAGTCCTGGGATCGAGTCCCGCATCGGGCTCCCTGCTCAGCAGGGAGTCTGCTTCTCCCTCTGACCCTCACCCCTCTCATGCTCTCTCTCTCATTCTCTCTCTCAAATAAATAAATAAAATCTTTAAAAAAAAAAAGAAATAAGGAGTTAAGTATCAGAAGAAATAACTAAGAGTTTAAGGTAGTTGCCTTGGGGAAGCAGAAATTGAGAGTAGAGAAGATAAGGCCAGCACTGGATGTTCAACATTATCAGCTTTGTAAAACCATTTGACTTTTTTTGAGATTTATGTACTTATTTGAGAGAGAGAGCATGCACGTGAGTCAGGGGAGGGGGCAGAAAAAGAGGGAGAGAGAATCTCAAGCAGACTCCCCTCTGAGTGTGGAGCCCTGAGATCATGACCTGAGCCGAAATCAAAAGTCGGCCACTTAACCAACTGAGCCACCCAGGTGCCCCTGGACTTTTCCCCTAAACTTTTCCAGGCTATTTAATCAAGTTACTTACAGTGTGCACATTCCTGGGAATACCCCATCGTAGCAACATTGTTTATTTCCAAATTTTTCTGCATTCAACTTAAAAGGTGTTTCTTCCCAAGAAACTGAACTTTTTCGTCATATGGGCTTGATCAAATAGGAGAACTGGGTTCATAAAATGGATTCATTGCAAACTTTATAAATCATAGACATCAGTAAAGAAGTTCTTTATTCCATCTTATTGCCTTATGTCATGAAGCATAATAAATCTCACATGACCTGCAGTAACAAATGCTGAATCAAACCACTCCTTGAATTTGTCCAAAGTTTTCAGATCTATGTTGTATGACAGCCACATGTTCTCATCTACGAGGTTGAGAGCAGTATGAGCTATGAATGGTTCAGATGACAATGATCATCGTTGGATTCTGTTTTTCCAGCTGGCAAAAACTCCATTTCAAAAACTGGAGTATCATGATGGCAGAAGCTTTCAGACATTGTCTTCAATAGATAACTCCTGCAAGGAACAGCCGGTCAGTTTCCACCGCAGACCCCTGCTGGGCAGCCTCTGTTGGAACTCCCTGAAAACCATTTGACTTTTTAACGTGTGTGTGTGTGTAGTGTAGGTTGAATACCCAGTACTAAATAAACAATGGCTAATTTTTTGCTTTTTGGCTTTCTTTTTATCAAGGCTTCATTACCCTATGCAACATAAATTGCAAGATCAGATGGTATCTTGCTTAAATTAATTCTAACCCTTGGTTTGGGAGCTTCCTTAGGCTTCTACATACAGTATGGACAACACTCTAGCATAATCTCATTAGCAGCAGTTTTACAAATTTTACAACCTGATTATATATGTTGCTACCTCAACGCAGCTACTTACTATTGATTCTTACAGGCTTCTATTTCCAAGTTTAATTTTCTGTCCTTGAGGTTTGCTGACTGACAGGTACACAAGGACTCTTTTATTGCATAAATTTTATTACAAGTTGTATAAAAGATCTACACTATAATAAAAGGTATATTGCATAAATACCATATATAAAACATATATCCAATATAATACATGTAATAAAACTTGTGTCTATGGGGTATATTATAAAATGATATTTAATTTTAGTGAAGATTATTAGAGGTTTTTTAGTGGAAGATAGTGTGGATACCCTGCATTATTCAATGCAAATTCTATTAATCCAGATAGTTTAAAAAGAATACAGATTCTTCTAAAATACACATACAATGATATATATTTTCCATGCCCTTACTTAGGTATGTAAATATATGTAAAAAGGATAAGCTGATATCCTCTTGGGAGAGTACAAAATTTGAAAGGGATCAAAAAGGACTTACCTTAACTAAAATATTCCAGTTTTTTTTTTTAAACAGGGGGGATGTTTTCATGTATTTCCCATGTAATTAAAATTAACATTTAGGGGCGCCTGGGTGGCTCAGTTGGTTGAGCAACTGCCTTCAGCTCAGGTCATGATCCCAGGGTCCTGGGATCGAGTCCCGCATCGGGCTCCCTGCTCTGCGGGGAGCCTGCTTCTCCCTCTCCCACTCCCCCTGCTTGTGTTCCCTCTCTCGCTGTGTCTCTCTCTGTCAAATAAATAAAAAAAATAAAATCTTTAAAAAAAAAAAAAAATTAACATTTAAAAAATCTAGGGCGCCTGGGTGGCTCAGTTGGTTAAGCGACTGCCTTCGGCTCAGGTCATGATCCCGGAGTCCTGGGATCGAGTCCCACATCGGGCTCCCAGCTCGTCAGAGAGCCTGCTTCTCCCTCTGACCCTATCCCCTCTCATGCTGTTTCTCTCTCTCTCTCTCTCTCAAATAAATAAATAAATAAAATCTTAAAAAAAATTAAAAAATAAAAAATAAAAAATAAATCTAATTTAAAATAAAATTTTATTAAGGTACAATACACATGCAAAAAAATGCACAAAGGACACTTTTACATTCAAGACATTTTCACTAAGTGAATCCAGCTATGTAATCACACCGAGGTCAAGAAATACAATATTACAAGCACCCCAGAAGATGCCCCCACACCTCCTCTCAATCACTGTCCCCCCTCTTCATCCCAGAGGAAAACATTACCCACCTTCTAACAACAAAGATGAATTTTTGACTTTATGTAAATGTAATCATTATGATATATATTCTTTTGTCTCATTTGTTTGCTCAACATCCTGTTGTAAGATCCATTCATTCTTGTTTCCTGAGGCTGTCATTGCACTCAGAATTGGGCTATTAACAGATGACTTTTTAAATAAGGGTTCAGTGCCCCTAAACAGTTTTTTTTTTAAATAACTAAGTATGTTTGAATTTCACTTTTCACATGATTTAGGGGGAAAAATTATGCCGGAAAATAGTATCCAACCATCAACATGTAAGCTCCTGACCTCCAAGTGATCTATCATCACCAAAAGACAAGTAAATTATCAGAACAGCAGAAGTTTTAATTTAAGAATCATTTGAATTATCTAGATAAAATGCGTAAAATTTGATTAAATTCAGAATTTATGTTTAACCTAAATAAGATATTCAGTTGATATTCAGTTACTTTGACATCGTGATTAAAATCTGATGGAATAGCTTACTACTGAAAAGAAACACGAAGCTTGTGGGGGCAGTGATATATTTAAATCTCTAATGAAAGATTAAAAAGGGATATGTTCCATGGCCAAACCCCCCAATAGCAGCGTGAGGAACAGCATGGAGCTTTTGTCACAAGCTCTTTCAGGACTTGAAGCTTAACAAGTCTAAAATAAAAATATGTGAGTTTATAGACATGAAAATAGAACCTAGTAAAACTAAGCCTGGGCCCTGCCTCTGCCATTGGCCTGGAGGCTTAGGATCTGTTTCTTCTACTTCCTGGGATTATTTCTTGTCTGTGTTATGGTGTTCCTGAGTCTAGCTGAGATCTTAGCCTACAACTCCCAGATGAAGCCGTAAACCGTCTTCAAACTCTGACTCATCTGCCGACCTGTATTACAGATAAGGCGTAGACAGCAAGAGGACTGAGCAGGGAGTTAACTCTCTTTCTACCACTGCTAAAGCTGCATAGCAATAGAATCCAGTGGTTTCCAACCTTTCCAGGAGGAAGATCCCACTGAATGCACTTTGCTGCTTAGCTTTGGTTGTTGCTCTGAACTGTTGCCAGGCAGAGCCCATACTCTCTGTGCTCAAGATGCACAGGTGATTGTCAGGCATGTGTCCCAGTTAACTGTTGGTGGCACACCCTGAAATCATCAGTATCCCTGTTTTGAAATAACGGTATCACTGTTCTCTTACAAAATATTAAAAATAGCCCTCAGATACCTGTGACGACTTTCAGATTTGTTACCACGG
>NC_138378.1:71915798-71924392 GCF_054177405.1 Leptonychotes weddellii | reverse complement strand
TTTTCTCACTTTATACATTTCTGTTTGTTTTTTACCCCAAATAAATACATTACTCTTTCAATTTATAAAAAATAGTATCATTTTACAACACAGAGTTATAACATTGACATTCATGTTCCATTATATTTTTTCAGTGGTGATGTTCTAATTAGGGTGAGCATTGTATGTTCCTCATATACTTGTTCCTCATATACTTGTTCTTTCCTTATTCTCCTTCCCTTGTTGCCTTTTTCTCCTTAGTTAGCAGAATAAGATTCTCCATGTTCACCCCAATGACCTGTATTAACATTTCGAGACATGTGATCGCTTCTTCATATTTGTTCAGGTAAATGTACATAATTGACACATTATACTTGAATCAAATTCCCTATAAATTATAAATGCAATGTACTGGTGCCTGAAATAATGTTGTCTTCAGTGACAGACTGGTCATCTCCGGTGGCAAAGAAAACCTAAATATGCTAAAGTAGACTAACTCCTATTGGAGACCTATCACATAATTTTGGTAACACGGCACCTTCACTTAACACCTAATGCAGAGAACTTGAGTTTCCTTTTGAATATCTGGATGAGATTTTATCTTGGAATGTGAAGTTGCTGGAGAAACTGACCTGTTCAAACCTGTTTGGGCATTCTTAAGGATAAATGATTGCTCTTTACTCTGGTTAAGATTATAGACTTTCCATTGTTGATTTGGTCTGACAATCACAAAAATGGAGAAAAGCCTTTGTTAAGGATTATAGACAGTTTTGTAAATTTTGAGGACCTCAAGGAAAAGAGTTTACTAGGGATTTGCTCGTATCAACTTTGGACAACTTAGAGGTGCAATCTATTACTCATTTAGGAAGCATGGAATGAGATCACTAAGCATGTTATAGCATAACACTATTCCTAAAAATGAACACTAGTCCACTTACCGGAGGTTAAGAGGAGTTGAAGGTCTAAATAAATTAAGCTCTAAAGAAAATAATAAAGTCTCCATCTTAGTAGGAACAGTGGCTATTTATTGAGCAACTCGTTTCTGCCACACACTATACTAAGCCCTTTTAATGTATTATTTAACTTAACTAAATTTTCACAACAATCCCATGAGGTGAGTACTAGTACCACTATTTTACAGGTAAGAGAGGTGAGACTAACAGAGGTTAAAATCAGCTTCTAAAGTCACAGCTGGTAGGGACATCAGAATTCAAAGCCCAGTCTATCTGATTTTAAGTCTGAGTTCTTTCCAGGATAAAATACTGCTGCTGTTTTTCATTCTGTGCTTTTTTTGTTTTGTTTTAGTTAATAATTAGTCATATAAATACTACATGAATTAATTCTTCTTTCAGCATCTGGTGCATTATACATACACTTGAAGTCCCTCTTTATGCTCATCATTAATCCCAGTTCCCTCTCATCTTCCTCAGAAATAACATTGCTTTGGGCACCTGGGTGGCTCAGATGGTTAAGCGTCTGCCTTCGGCTCAGGTCATGATCTCAGGGTCCTGGGATCGAGTCCCGCATCGGGCTCCCTGCTCCTTGGGAGCCTGCTTCTCCCTCTGCCTTTCTCTCTTGCTCTGTCTCTCATGAATTAAAAAAAAAAAATCTTTAAAAAAAAAAAAAAAGAAAGAAATAACATTGCTTTAAGTTTTGGAAGATCCTAAGAGATCATTCTTAGAATATCCACTAGATACACAGGAAAAGATACTCAACATCATTAGCCATAATGGGAACGCAGATTAAAATCACAATTAGATACCACTACACACCTATCAGACTATTAAGTGACTAAAATAAAAAATAGTGATAACATCAAATGCTGGTAAAAATACAGAAACTGGATCTTTCAGACATTGCAGATCAGAATATAAAGTGAAACATTCAGTCTAGAAAATATGTCTGTCAATTCCTTATGAAACTAAACATCACTTACCCACAACCCAGCAATTGTATGCTTAAACTTTTACCCTAGAGAAATGAAAACAAACTTTCACAAAGGAAACTATAGGGGAATGTTCATAGCAGTCTTACTTGCAATAACCAAAAACTGGAAACAACCCAAATGTCCTTTAATGAGCAAATGGTTAAGCAATGTATGTTTCATCCTTACTATGGAATTCTACATAGCAATAAAAAGAAACAAACTATCTGAGAGTCCAAGATGTTGGAGGAGTAGCAGACCTTAGTTTCATCTAGTCCCAGGAATTCAGCTACATAGCTATCAGATCGTTCTGAACACCTGCGAACTCAACCGGAGATCTAAGAAAAGAATTGCTGCAACTCTACAAATAGAAAAACGACCACTTTTTGCAAGGTAGGAGGTGTGGAGAAGGGAATCCGAGGCGATATATGGGAAGATAAACCGCAGGGGGAGGGAATCTCCATAAGCCAGCTTTCAGACAGTGATACAGCCGTGGAGTGCAACACTGGAACTTTTAGAAGTCTGCTCTGGTGAAGGACGTCCCTGCCTGAAAGGTGCTCAGGTGGCCAAGGTGGGCGGAATCCTAGTAGGGACAGTGTTGTCTCAGGATCTCACAGAAAGAACAGGGGTGCTGAGTGCAGCAGAGTCTCCAGGCATCAGACCAGGGAAGCCAGCTGCAATCAGGAAGCCCAGGAGAGGGCTCTCAGCTCGGTGTTGCCGTGAACCACAGCACAGATGGGCAACTGCTCTCTGAGCAGGGGTCCAGAAAGCGGCAGAACTGCCTGTTGACCCCTTTCCCTCCCCCCGGGGGGAGGAGTTTGCAGGGTTTGGAGACTCCAATTGGGGTCGCATCTCTGAGACAGAAATGCTTGGTCACAGGCTGGCTGAGCCTGGAGTGCGGCCAGAGACCAGGGAGACAGGAGTGATTGACTGCTTTTCCCTGAGGGTGCACTGAGGAGTGGGGGTGTGAGCGTTTAGCTCCAGGGCCTGAAATTGGGAGGCTGCCATTTTCATTCTCATTCTCTAAAGCTGTGCAGAAAGCCTTCAGGGAACAAAAGCCACACAGAGCAACCCAGCACAGCTTACTTAGCCTGGCCCCCTGGCAAGAACCGTGCAGTTCTGCCTAGGGCAAAGACACCTCAGAATCAGTGCAACAGGCCTCTCCACCAGAAGATCCGCAAGAACATCCAGCTAAGACCAAGTTTACTGATCACACAGAACTACAAAACTCCAGTGTTAGGGGAAAATAGTATATAGAAGTCATGTTTTCTCCCCCATGATTCTTCAGTTTTTCAATTTTAATTTTTTTCTCTTTCCTTTTTCAACCAATTTCTTGTTTTATCAACTCTTTTTTTAATCCTTTTTAATTGTCATATTTACACTTACATTCTATCCTTTCATTGTATTTTATTTTATTTTATATATATATATATATATATAAGGTTTTTTTCCTCTACAATTTTAGGATCAGTATCTTCTTTTTTTTTTTTTTTTAAGATTTTTATTTATTTGAGAGAGAGAGCGAGAATGAGAGAGAGAGAGAGAGCATGAGAGGGGGGAGGGTCAGAGGGAGAAGCAGACTCCCCGCCGAGCAGGGAGCCCGATGTGGGGCTCGATCCCAGGACCCCGGGATCATGACCTGAGCCGAAGGCAGATGCTTAACAACTGAGCCACCCAGGCGCCCCAGGATCAGTATCTTCTAACAAACAGACCAAAATGCACACAGAATCTAGTGTATTGCTGTGTTCTCTTCACCCACATGATCATACTCTCTCTCTCTTTTTTCTTCCTTTTTTTTTAAATGTTTTTTTTTTTATTTATTTCAGAGAGAGAGAGAGAGGCAGAGGGAGAAGCAGGCTCCCCGCTGAGCAGGGAGCCCGATGCAGGACTCGATCCCAGGACCCTGGGATCATGACCTGAGCCAAAGGCAGACACTTAACCATCTGAGCCACCCAGGCGCCCTTCTTCCTTTTTTTAATCAAAGTCTTTTTTAATTTTCATCTTCACAGTTACATTCTATCCTTCCAATGCATTTAATTTTATTTTTGTATATGTATGTTTTTCTTTCTTTACAATTTTGGGATCTGGTTTTCTAACAAACAGACCAAAATACACACAGGATCCAGTGTATTGCTCTGTTGTTTTAATTTTTTTTGGTTTTGGGACTCTTCTGATTTTTTTAGTGTATATTTCTCGGGGTTGTTGTTGCCATTTTAGTATTTTGTTCTCTTTTTCATCTATTCTTCTCTGGACAGAATGACAAGATGGAAAAACTCACCTCAAAAAAGAGAACAAGAGGCAGCACTGACTGCCAGGGACCTGATCAGTATGGACATAAGTAAGATGTCAGAATTAGAGTTCAGAATGACGATTATAAAGATACTAGCTGGGCTTGAAAAAAGCATAGAAGACACTAGAGAATCCCTTTCTGGAGAAATAAAAGAACTAAAATCTAATCAAGTCAAAATCAAAAAGGCTATTAATGATATGCAATAAAAAATGGAGGCTCTAACTGCTAGGATAAGTGAGGCAGAAGAGAGAATTAGTGATATAGAAGACAAAATGATGGAGAATAAAGAAGCTGAGAAAAAGAGAGATAAACAACTACTGGATCACAAGGAGAGAATTCGAGAGATAAGTGATAGCATAAAGTGAATAATTGGTCTCCCAGAAGAGGAAAGAGAGAGGGGCAGAAGGTATATTGGAGCAAATTATGGCAGAGAATTTCTCTAATCTGGGGAAGGAAACAGGAATTCAAGTCCAGGAGGCACAGAGAACCTTCCTCACTATCAATAAAAATAGGTCAACACCTCAACATATAATAGTCAAACTTGTAAATTTCAGACACAAAGAGAAAATCCTGAAAACAGCTCAGGACAGGAAGTCCATGACCTACAAGTGTAGAAACATTAGACTAGCATCAGACCTATCCACAGAGACCTGGCAGGCCTGAAAGGACTGGCATGATATATTCAGGGTGCCAAATGAGAAAAATATGCAGCCAAGAATACTTTACCCAGCTAGGATATCATTAAAGATAGGAGGAGAGATAAAAAGCTTCAGAAAAGAAACAGAAACTAAAAGAATTTATGATCACTAAACCAGCCTTGTAAGAAATATTAAAGGGGATCCTTTAAGCAGAGAGAGCCCAAAAGTAACATAGACCAGAAAGGAACAGAGATAATATACAGAAACAGTGACTTTATAGGTAATACAATGGCCCTAAATTCATATCTTTCAATAGTTACTCTGAATGTAAATGGACTGAATGCCACAATCAAAAGACACAGGGTATCAGATTGGACAACAAAAACAAGACCCATTGATATGCTCTTGCAAGAGACTCATTTTAGACCCAAAGACACCCCCAGATTGAAAGTGAGGGGGTGGAAAACCATTTACCATGCTAATAGACATCAAAAGATAGCTGGGGTAGCAATCCTGATATCAGACAAATTAGATTTTAACTAAAGACAGTAATGAAAGATGAGAAAGGACACTAAACCATAATTAAAGGGTCTATGCAACAAAAAGATCTAACAATTATAAATATTTATGCCCCTAACATGAGAGCAGCCAATTATATAAACCAATTAATAACAAAATTAAAGAAACACATTGATAATAATACAATAATAGCAGGGGACTTTAACACCCCAGTCACTGCAATGGACAGATCATCTAAGCAGAAGATCAACAAGGAAACAAGGCCTTTGAATGACACACTGGATCAGATAGACTTCACAGATATATTCAGAGCATTGCAACCTAAAGCAACAGAGTACACATTCTTCTCGAGTGCACATGGAACATTCTCCAGGATAGATCACATACTGGGTCACAAATAGATCACATACTAGATCCCATGCCAAAAGATTGGGATCATTCCCTGCATATTTTTAGACCACAGTGCTTTGAAACTTGAACCCAATCACGAGAGGAAATTTGGAAAGAGCTCAAATACATGGAGGCTAAAGAGCATCCTACTAAAGAATGAATGGATCAACCAGATAATTAAAAAAGAATTTTAAAAATTCATGGAAACAAATGAAAATGAAAACACAACTGTTCAAAACCACCCCAAAGGCAGTCTTAAGAGGGAAGTACATAGCAATACAAGCCTTTCTCAAGAAACAAGAAAGGTCTCAAATATACAACCTAGCCTTACACCTCAAGGAGCTGGAGAAAGAACAGCAAATAAAGCCTAAACCCAGCAGGAGAAGAGAATTAATAAAGATCAAACAGAAATCAATGAAATAGAAACCAAAAGAACAGTAGAATAGATCAATGAAACTAGGAGCTGGTTCTTTGAAAGAATTAGTAAGATTGATAAACTCCTGGCCAGACTTATCAAAAAGAGAAAGGACCCAAATAAATAAAACCATGAATGAAAGAGGAGCGATCACAATCAACACCAAAGAAATACAAACAATTACCAGAACATATTATGAGCAACTATATGCCAACAAATTAGACAATCTGGAAGAAATGGGTGCATTCCTAGAGATGTATAAGCTACCAAAACTGAAACAGGAAGGGGGCGCCTGGGTGGCTCAGTTGTTAAGCGTCTGCCTTCGGCTCAGGTCATGATTCCAGGGTCCTGGGATTGAGTCCCACATCGGGCTCCCTGCTCGGCGGGAAGCCTGCTTGCCCCTCTCCCACTCCCCCTACTTGTGTCCCCTCTCTCGCTGTGTCTTTCTGTGAAATAAATAAATAAATAAACAAACAAACAAACAAACAAACAAACAAACTGAAACAGGAAGAAATAGAAAACCTGAACAGACCCATAACCACCAAGGAAATTGAAGCAGTAATCAAAAATCTCCCAACAAACAAGAGCCCAGGGCTGAATGGCTTCCCAGGGGAATTCTACCAAACATTTAAAGAAGAATTAATACCTATTTTTCTGAAGCTGTTTCAAAAAATAGAAATAGAAGGAAAACTTCCAAGCTAGTTCTATGAGGCCAGCATCACCTTGATCTCAAGACCAAAGACCCCACCAAAAAGGAGAATTACAGACCAATATCCCTGATGAACATGGTTGCAAAAATTCTCACCAAGATACTAGCCAATAGGATCCAACAGTACATTAAAAGGATTATTCACCACGAGCAAGTGGGATTTATTTCCAGGCTGCAAGTGTGGTTCAACAACTGCAAATCAATCAATGCGATACACTACATTAATAAAAGAAAGGACAAGAACCATATGATCCTCTCAATAGATGCAGAAAAACATTTGACAAAGTACAGTATCCTTTCTTGATAAAAACTCTCTGCCTTGTAGGAATAGAGGGAACATACCTCAATATCATAAAAGCTGTATACGAAAAGCCCACAGTGAATATCATTCTCAATGGGGAAAAAAATGAGAGCCTTTCCCCTAAGGTCAGGAACACAGCAGGGATGCCCCCTCTCACCACTCTTTTTTTTTTTTTAAAGATTTTATTTATTTATTTGACAGATAGAAACATAACGAGAGGGAACACAAGCAGGGGGAGTGGGAGAGGAAGAAGCAGGCTTCCCGCCGAGCTGGGAGCCCGATGCGGGGCTCGATCCCAGGACCCTGGGACCATGACCTGAGCTGAAGGCAGACGCTTAACGACTGAGCCACCCAGGCACGCCCCCTCTCACCACTCTTATTCAGCATGGTACTAGAAGTCCTAGGTTAAGCAATCAGACAACAAATGGAAATAAAAGGCATCCAAATTGGCAAAGAAGTCAAATTCTCACTCTTCGCAGATGATATGATATTCTATGTGGAAAACCCAAAAGACTCCACCCCAGAATTGCTAGAACTCATAAAGGAATTCAGCAAAGTGGCAGGATATAAAATCAATGCACAGAAATCAGTTGCATTTCTATATACTAACAATGAGACAGAGGGAAGAGAAATTAAGAAGTTGATCCCATTTACAATTGCACCAAAAACCATTAGATACCTAGGAATAAACCTAAAGAGGCAAAGAATCTGTACTCAAAAAACTATAGAACACTCATGAAAAAAACTGAGGAAGACACAAAGAAATAGAAAAACATTCCATGCTCATGGATTGGAAGAAAAATTTTGTTAAAATGTCTATGCTGCCTAGAGCAATCTACATATTTAATGCAATTCCTATCCAAATAACATCAACAATTTTCACAGAGCTGGAACAAACAATCCTACAATTTGTATGGAACCAGAAAAGACCCCGAATAGCCAGGGGAATGTTGAAAAAGAAAACGAAAGCTGGTGACATTACAATCCTGGACTTCAAGCTCTATTACAAAACTGTATCATCAAGATAGTATGGTACTGGCACAGAAACAGACACATAGATCAATGGAACAGAATAGAGAGCCCAGAAATGGGCCCTCAACTCTATGGTCAACTAATATTCGACAAAGCAAGAAAGAATATCCAATGTACAAAAGACAGTCTTTTCGGGCACCTGGGTGGCTCAGTTGGTTAAGCAACTGCCTTTGGCTCAGGTCATGATCCTGGAGTCCCTGGATCGAGTCCCACATCAGGCTCCCTGCTCGGCAGGGAACCTGCTTCTCCCTCTGACCCTCCCCCCTCTCATGTGCTCTCTCTCTCTCATTCTCTCTGTCTCAAATAAATAAATAAAATCTTTAAAAAAAAAAAAGACAGTCTTTTCAACAAATGGTGTTGGGAAAATTGGACAGCCACATGCAGAAGAATGAAACTG
>NC_138378.1:71877163-71915698 GCF_054177405.1 Leptonychotes weddellii | reverse complement strand
TCTTGCTAGACACGTCTCCAAAGGCAAGGGAAACAAAGGCAAAAATGAACTATTGGGACTTCATCAAGATAAAAAGCTTCTGCACAGCAAAGGAAACAGTCAACAAAACCAAAAGACAACCGACAGAATGGGAGAAGATATTTGCAAATGTCTTATCAGATAAAGGGCTAGTATCCAAAATCTATAAAGAACTTATCAAACTCAACACCCAAAGAACAAATAATTCAATCAAGAAATGGGCAGAAGACTTGAACAGACATTTCTCCAAAGAAGACATCCAAATGGCCAACAGACACATGAAAAAATGCTCCATGTCACTCGGCATCAGGGAAATACAAATCAACACCACAATGAGATACCACCTCACAGGGGTCAGGATGGCAAAAATTCAACTCAGGAAATGACAGATGTTTGCGAGGATGTGGAGAAAGGGGAATCCTCTTACACTGCTGATGGGAATATAAGCTGGTGCAGCCACTCTGGAAAACAGTATGGAGGTTCCTCAAAAAGTTGAAAATAGAGCTAGCTACCCTATGACCCAGCAATTGCACTACTAGGGATTTACCCCAAAGATACAAATATAGTAATCCAAAGGGGTACCTGCACCCCAGTGTTTATAGCAGCAATGTCCAGAATAGCCAAACTATGGAAAGAACCCAGATATCCACTGACAGATGAACGGATAAAGAAGAAGTGGTATATATATACAATGGAATATTACTCAGCCATCAAAAAATGAAATATTGCCATTTGCAACAATGTGGATGGAACTAGAGGGTATTATGCTAAGTGAATTAAGTCAATCAGAGAAGGACAATTATGATGATCCCACTCATATGTGGAATTTAAGGAACAAAACAGAGGATTATAAGGAAGAGAGGAAAAAATAAAGACAAAATCAGAGAGGGAGACAAACCATAAGACTCTTAATCATAGGAAACAAACTGAGGGTTACCGGTGGGGGATTGGGGTAACTGGGTGATGGACATTAAGGAAGGCACATGATGTAATGAGCACTGGGTATTATATAAGACTGATGAATCACTGACCTCTACCTCTGAAACTAATGATACATTATATATTAATTAATTGAATTTAAAAAAAGAAAAGAACTATCAATACACAAAACAAGAACTTGAATTGATCTCAAGGGAATTAGGCTACATGGAAAAAAAATCTTAAAAGGGCTACATACTCTTTAATGCCATTTATATAACATTCTAGAAATGACAAAGTTGTAGAGATGGAGAAGAGATGAGTGGTTGCCAGGTGTTTGGGATGGGGCCTGGGGAGCATATTGGGTATGATTTTAAAGGGGTAGCATGAGAGATCTTTGGGTGATGGAGCAGGTCTCTATCTGGATTGTGGTGGTGGTTACATGAATCTGCTTATGTGATAAAATTGCACAGAAGTGTACACACACACACATGTGTACACACGCGAGTGCATATGTGGTGATATCTGAATAAAGTTGTGGATTGTATCAATGTCACTTTCCTGTTTTGATGCAATGTGTTATCATTGGCAGAAACTGGAGCACAGGTACATGGGACCTTTCTATATTATTTTTTTTTACAACTCCCTGTTGATCTATAATTATTTAATATTTTAAAAGTCAAGTTCAAAACATATTCATTGCATACACATGTTCCTGTATAAAATTTCTAGTATTAACTTTTGCTTGTATGTGGTGTTTTCCATAAATACTATCATCCTGAAGTGTCATTCTGCAAACTAGATTTCTCACTCAACATTCTGGGTTTTTTTTTAAAGATTTGATTGATTGATTGATTGATTGATTTAGAGTACATGCATGAGAGAGAGAGTGGCGGGGTGCGGACAGAGGGAGAAGGAGAAAGAATCTCAAGCAGACTCCGTGCTAGAGCAAGATGCACGGCTCCATCTCAGGACCCTGAGCTCATGACCTGAGCCAAAATCAAGAGTCGGATGCTTAATCGACTGATCCACCCAGGCGCCCCTCAACATTCTGTTTTGGGGTCCATCCAAAATTAATACATAGAGACCTAGGTCTTGTAACTACTGGATAGGATTCTAATATATGAATATGTCATGTTTTATTTATCCTTCCCCAATTTATGAACATTTAGATTTTTTTTTTCAATTTTTGCCTATTACAAAGCTTGGTGTAATGAATATTCTTGTATGTAACCTGTTGTGCACATGGACAAGAGTTTTTCTAGTGTGTTATTTCCTGTGCTTAGAGGTAATCAAAATACTGTCAATATTTATTGAGGACTGGCTATAATATTGTTTTGATTGATGAGGGAATGGGGACGTTAACTCACTCACCAAAAGTCACTCAGTAAGTGGCAGAGCCAGAATTCAAACCCATCCTGTCCAATTCCCAAGCCATATTCCTAACCACTGCGGTGGGTTGCTGCCCACCAGCAGTGTTCAGTGAAAACCTTCTGGGTGTCTTCCCTGCATGTGGATCCAGGTGTCCTCAATCTGTACCTTGCAGTTTAATCCTTTAACCTAAAATGGTGTCTTTTTATTTATTCTGGTTAATTAAATCATCTTGATTTGAGACCATAATATTTCAGCATGTTGAGATAAATATTTACTTCAAACACCAGGGTTTTTAGAGAATTTCCTGTAAAGTATTCCTGCCAAAAATGTTGAACTTGAATCTAATCAGGTTTCTAGTGTTAACTTTCATTTAGAGGAAATAAAAAGAATAGAGGAATAGTTTAATGATACCATGGGGAAGCAACTCATATAACCAAAATGTAGAATATTCTATAGGGCAATTAACATAGTTTTTGTGACAAATCAATGCCATGAAAAAATATATATGTATATATTTGTAGGGGGTGGGGTGGAGAGAGTTCTCTAAATTAAAAGGAACTTAGGAAACTTGATAAACACTCATAAAAAGGAGATCTTATTTGTACTTGAATTTAAATAAACCATTTTTTAAAAAAACATTTTTGAGATAAGTAGGGAAATGGGATTTTCTGTTACTAGATGATGTAGAAGGATGCCAAGGGATTATTGTTAATTTTGTTACATGCTATAAAGGCATTGTGGTTATCTAAGAAGATGCCCAATTTATTTTTATTTTTATTTATTTTTATTTTTTTAAAGATTTTATTTATTTACTTGACAGAGATACAGCAAGAGGGAGAGCACAAGCAGGGGGAGTGGGAGAGGGAGAAGCAGACTCCCCCTGAGCAGGGAGCCCGATGCGGGGCTCGATCCCAGGACCCTGGGATCGTGACCAGAGCCAAAGGCAGATGCTTAACGACTGAGCCACCCAGGCGCCCCGAAGATGCTCACTTTAAAGAAGAGATTCTTACCAAAGTATCTTCAGGTAAAATGATACGATGTTTGGAATTTGCTGTAAAATACTCTGCAGGAAAAAAAAAGAAGGGGGGCGCCTGGGTGGCTCAGTTGGTTGGGCGACTGCCTTCAGCTCAGGTCATGATCCTGGAGTCCCGGGATCGAGTCCCGCATCGGGCTCCCTGCTCGGCGGGGAGTCTGCTTCTCCCTCTGACCCTCCCCCCTCTCATGCTCTCTCTATCTCATTCTCTCTCTCAAATAAATTAAAAAAAAAAAAAAAAAAAAGAAGGGTAGATACAGCAAATAGGCAAAATCTTGACAACATTGAATCTGGAAGATAAATATATAGGAGTTCATTGTACTCTTCTATCTACTTTTTACTATTTTACAAATAAATTTTAAAGTATTTTTAATTACAAAGTAATAGAAAACATGGCAGGGTGAAGATAAAGTTTAGAAAAGGAAGAGAAAAAAATAGAGTTCATAATCTGCTACCCAGAGACAATCACCATTAAAACTTAGGTGCATTTTCTTCTAGTACTTTTCTATGCATCTTTTGATTAGATTTTCATAATGAAGATAAAAATCTTGATATAGGGGCGCCTAGGTGGTTCAGTTGGTTAAGCATCCAACTCTTGATACCAGCTCAGATCTTGATCTCAGGGTCATGAGTTCAAGCCCTGCATTGGCCTCCACACTGGGCATGGAGCCTACTTAAAAAAAGAATTTTTTTTTAATTTATGATTTTAACAATTTTTAAATATAGAATTCAGTGACATTGAGTATATTCATACCGTTGTGCAACCATCACCACCATCCACTTCTGGACTTTCACATTATACCAAACAGAAACTCTGTCCCCATTAAACACTAACTCCCTATTCCTGCCTCCCCAGCCTCTGCAGTCACTACTCCACTTTCGGTCTCTATGAATTTGACTCCTCTAAGTGCCTTATATATCATGGAATCATGCAGTTTGTCCTTTTTTTCTTTAAGATTTTATTTATTACACACAGAGAAAGAAAGAGAGAGCATGAGAGGAGGGAGGGTCAGAGGGAGACACAGACTCCCTGCTGAGCAGGGAGCCCAATGTGGGACTTGAACCCAGGACCCTGGGATCATGACCTGAGCCAAAGGCAGACGCTTAACCAACTGAGCCACCCAGGCACCCAAAAAAGAATCTTGATATAATTTTGCATCCCACTTTTCTCCTTTACATATATAAGCATTTTTAATATTGTTATGAATTCTCTTAAGCATCATATTTAATGATGGCATAATAATTCATTGAATAGTTATACCCAGGCTGCATTTGATACATCTCCTCTGTGCTTCCATATCATTCTATTAAGATTTCTAATAAAATATTTATTCTGTATCATATTTTTTGTGTGGGGGAAGGTGCAATCTCTTCCTATATACTAAACCGAACACAGTGCTTGATACATAGTAAATACTTAATAAAAGTTTATATAAATTAAATGAAAAAATTGATACTTTTTTGGATTGTTCAATTAGCGATGTATAATGGTCCATGTTACTTCATTCTGCCAATCAAAAATGTCATGAAAGTCCATGTTGGATTCATTATTTGAATGACATTTTACTGCATATCTCTGGCCTTCCAGTCTATCACCCCAATCAAAAAATAAAATTACTTTTGTTAATAAACCTTCCCTTGTTCTTATTGCTTACCACAATAAGATGAACTGATGAAGCATTCCCATAGTAATCTACAAGAATTATACTGTGTAGCAACACCAAAATTGTTTGTCTGGCAGCAAACTAGTTTTCCATGAATCTTTCATAAGAATGCTGCAAAATTTTAACTAATGTAAAAAATCAATATTTTCCATGACTGAGTATATACATGACCATGGTGATGTCTGCCATGGCCTGGAGCAAAGTAGGTGATGTGACAAGAGCACAAAGCAGCATACAATTTGCTTTGAGGTAATTGCCTTATAATGTGACAAAAAGCAGGCGCCAAAGAAAGCTTGTTTGTATCCTAGAACATGAATAAACTAGCTTTGGAAGAATAAGATTGTCAAAGAAAAATCAAAAAACAATTCAATGAATCAATTATTAGCATGCTATTTTTTTGTGTGTGTAAGAGAGATAACCGACAGATTGATTCTATCTAATGAAAACAAGCATGAGATTTATATAACAAGGAAAATGGGAAAGAGGTTGGGGAAAAAAAAAATACTGAGTACAATGAATTTGTTTTCCTTTTATTAGGTAAGTGCTGCATAAAGGTGGTTAGCAACAATTTGGGGTGTTTATGGATTCCCTAGAAAGGTTAGCTGTGGAATATGCATCATGAGCTATCTTTGTGTGATGTTTGCCCCTGTCCTTTGTTAGCATCTTTTGTTCATCTGAAGTAGGCCAGGTATGCACATCAAAATTTCTCCAGTGCTTCCAAGTCAGAAAAGTAAACAGTTCTATTCAAATTAAATCATAGACCATCCAAATTAAAATGGCTTGACTTAGGATTTTTCAACTTTACCATGGTGCAAAAGTGATACGCATTCAGCAGAAACTGTGCTTTGATTTTTGAGTTTTGATCTTTTCCCAGGCTAACAATGCATGGTATGTTACTCTTTGGTGATGCTGGGCAGCAACAGTGAGCTGCAGCTCCTAGTCAGCCATGCAATCACAAGAGTAAACAACCAATATATCTACAGCCACTCTATACCCATATAACCATTCTGCTTTTCACTTTCAGTAGAGTATTCAAAAAATTACATGAGATATTCAATACTTTATTATAAAATAGGCTTTGGGTTAGATGATTTTTGCCCTGCTGTAGGCTAATGTGAGTGTTATCGGCATGTTTAAGACAGGCTAGGCTAAACTACGATGTTCAGTTGGTTAGGTGTATTCAATTTATTTTCACTTATGATGGGTTTATTGGGATATCCAGGAAGATCTGCAGTTGACTTGTAACTGAAAAGTGTAGGGGTAGACTTCAGACACAGTGTGATCAGGGACTCAAATAATGACATTGGGACTCAATTTCTCTTTCTCTATCTTTTGGTTATATATCTATTGTGTTGACTTTATCTCAGGCAGGCTTTTACCATGAGGTGGTAGGATGATGTTAGCAGTTCTCCATCCTATATCATTCTGGGTTCAAAGTTAGTTGAAAAGAAGTCTTTCCCCATGACTCATTATGATTAGGCAAATTTGGTCAAATGACCTCCTTTGAACCAATCATAGTAATTGGGGGAATGGAATTCCAATAGTTGGCTGGTCCTGGTCACATGTTCAACCTTCAATGGAGGGAGGGTTTTTACTTGCTACACATGAACTAAGAACAGGAAGAATCCCTAAGAAGAAACCAGATTGTGGTTACCAAAAGAAGGGGAAATGGTTGTGTGCTGAACAACCAAAATGCCATAGAAGGCCAGCATAGTGCAACATTTATTTGTATCAGTTAGGATTTTTTCAGATACAAGCAACAACAACAACAAATCTAATTGCCTTTAACAAAATAAGGAAGAGCTTTATTGACTCCCGTTCAAAAATGTACCCAAGATTTGTTTTAATCAGGTAAGACATTCAGACATAGAAATGATTGTCATGTAGGAAGAAGTTTATATTCACAAACACCTAGAAACAGGAGGCATAACATGCCACACAGGGCCAGGTGGGGAAGGACTAGGGTTGGTCAGGAGGCAGAGAGGTATGAAAAGGGAGAACATGGCCCAGAGCCTTTATTGAGGTTTTTGTGAGAAGAAATGGGTAAAGAAGGGTAGGTACTTGTTTAAGATTGGATAGTTTGATTAACTTCAGTTTAAGATTGGATAGTTCGATTAATTTCAGTAGGCTCTGGGCTATCAGGATGATCTCTAGTTATCTGGTACCTGGCCTTGGGGGTGAATTAACTAGTCCCAGGAGGGGAAGTCTCTCCAGGATCAAAGCCCCAAATGCCAGAGTGTCAAAAATACAGAAAATAAGAAAGTATGTCAACACAGCTCCTATAACTGAAAAGTCCAGAGAAATTAATTTTCTGGCATAGCTGGATATGACACATATAATATTATCTAAGTATCATGCTCAGGCTCCACCTGGTGGTTCCTGGCAGTTCCAGGCTCCACTACTCCCTTTTCCACCCACACTCCATGATGCCTAAATGACTACAGCAGCTCTTCTCTGCATTCTTTTTGCTTCAAATTCAGAAGGAAAAAAAGAGCTTCTTTCTTCCAACAGCCAAACAAAAATCCTGGTCCTCATTCTTCTTGGCCAGACTTGGACCAATCAGTGCAGCCAATGGGATGGGAATTGCTTATTGACTTAGGAAACACCCCTGGCCCTGCAACCACATGGATTGAGAACAGAGTAGAGGTGGCTCTTCGGGTGTTCTGGCATGCTGTTTTCCTAGAAGAATGGAAAATGGATGCTAGGGAACCAAAAAAACCAGCTGTCCCCTACACAATGGATGTCAGACATATTTATCCTGGGGTAACTCCTTCCTTGTAATTATTGCTGACTTGTTTTGTGTAACTTTGACTCTTCCAATTCAGTCACAAGTACCATGAAGAACTGTAGTATTTTGACTTCCAGAGAAGATGGAGGAGTAGGAGACACCTAAACTCACCTTGTTTCATGGATACAACTAGATTACACCCACATCAGTGTATATAACCCAGAAAACAGCCCAAAGACTGGTAGAACAGACTCTCCATAGCTAAATGTAGAGAAAAGTCCACATTGAAGAGGGTAGGAAGGGCAGAGACGCAGTTGGGTGCCAAAAGGACCTAAAGGACTGTTTGCAGGAGGGAAGGGATGCTGTGGGAATGGAGAGGTGAGAGAAACAGACCCTCAGACCAGGTGCCCCAGGCACAGGAAACCTGAATGGGAAGATGAACCCCCATAACATTTGGCTTGGAAAACCAGAGGGACTGAAGTTAGTGAGTTCTTATAATCAGCAGGGCTTAACACTTGGAACTTAAAAAATCATCTGGCTTGGCTCTGGCTCCCTCCTAATCAGGAGGGTGATAGGAAACTGGGTCCCCACTATTAAAGAGATATGCAGAGATATAGCACAGAAACAGCAGTTTGAAAATTTCCTGGGGTGTATTGGAGGGAGATTTGTTCACTAACCTCAGAGCATGTGCTGGGAAACTTCTCCAGGAACAAGAGAGGGGGCAGGTGCCACTGCCAGCCCCTACCCCCACCCCCCCAAGCCTGGATACATGGGCACCTGCAGGAATTAGCACAGTGCTAATACTTGCTACCTAACTTGCTAAAAAAACACACCCTGCTCCATATTCTCCTGCAGACATGCCCCCTCCAGACAGGCCTTGGTTCTAGGTCCCCTCCCACAACAGACCTAGGCAAACCTTGCTAATACTGAGCATCCCACCCCAGCACATTTCTGCACAAAATACTCACTGGACTTGAGAAAAGAGTGGAGGACCTCAGTGAGACCCTTAACAAAGAGATAAAAAACATAAAAAGAAACTATCAGAGATGAAGAACTCAATAACTGAAATTAAAAATACACTAGAGGGAATAAATAGTAGACTAGAGGAATCAGAAGAACAGATCAGCGACATGGAGGACAGAGTAATGGAAAACAATCAAGCTGAACAGTAGAGAGAAAAAAAATAATAACAAAAAAATAGATTTAAGCAACTAAGTGACACCATCAAGCATAATAACATTCACATTACAGAGATACCAGAAGGAGAAGAGAGAGAAAAGGGGACAGAAAGTTAATTTAATAGCTCAAAACTCCCAAATCTGGGGAAGGAAACAGACTTCCAGATCCAGGAGGCACAGACAGTCCCCAGCAAAATCAACCCAAGGAGATCCACACCAAGACATGTAGTAATTAAAATGGCAAAAATTAGTGATAGAGAATTTTAAAAGCAGCAAAAGAAAATAGTTATATATAAGGGAAACTCCATAAAGCTATCAGCTAATTTTTAGCAGAAACTTCACAGGTCAGAGGGGAGTGGATGATATATTCAAAGTGCTGAAAGAAAAAGAAAACAAAACCTGCAGGGAAGAATACTCTATCCAGCAAGGCTATCATTCCGAATAGAAGGTGAGATAAAGAGTTTCTCAAACAAAAGTTAAAGGAATTCATGCCCAATAAACCAACCCTATAAGAAATGTTAAAAAGGACTATTTGAGCAGAGAGGAAAGACCATAAGCAGGAGTAAGAAAATTAGGAGGCAAAAAGCAGTAAAATTAAGTATTTCTATAAAAATCAGTCAAGGTATTCACAAAATAAAGGGATGTAAAGTATGACAGTATACCTAGAACATGGGATGGGGGAGGAGTAAAGAATGGGTTCAAACTTGAGGGACCATCAACTTCACATAGAGTACTATAAACATAAGATATTAGATACAAATCTAATGGTAACAACACCAAAAACTGGTAAGAGATATGCAAAAAATAGAGAAAGGAATCCAAATATATCACTAAAGAAAGCCAGCAAACTGTGAGAGGAGAGAGCAAAAGAAACAAACAGAGAAAAACTACAAAAACAACCCTAAAACAAGTAACAAAATGGCAATAAGTATATAACTATCAATAATTGCTTTGAATGTAAAGGGACTAAATGCTCCAATCTATACATGGGGTGATGGAATGAATAAAAAAGCAAGACACATTTATACACTGCCTACAAGAGACTCATTTCAGATCTAAAGACACATGCATATTGAAAGCAAGGGGGTGGAAAAGCACTTATCATGCAAATGGAAGTGAAAAGAAAGCTGGGGTAGCAATACTTACATCGGACAAAATAGACTTTAAAACAAAGACTGTAACAAGGGACAAAGAAGGACACTATATAATCATAAGGGGAATAATTCAACAAGAAGATATAACAATTGTAAGTATTTATGCACCCAATGTGGGAGCACCCAAGTACATAAAGCAGCTAATATCAAACATAGAGGAAGTAATTGATAGTAATACAATAATAGTAGGGGACTTTAACACCCCACTTACATCAACGGATAGATCATCCAAACAGAAATCAACAAGTAAATAGTGGCTTAAATGATACATTGGACCAGATAGATCTAACAGATATATTCAGAGCATTCCATCATAAAACAGCAGAATACACATTCTTTCCAAGGACACATTCTCCAGAATACATCACATATTAGGCCACAAAATAAATCTCATCAAATTCAAAAAGACCAAAGTCATACCATGCATCTTTTCCAACCACAATGCTATAAAACTAGAAATCAACAAGAAAAAAATCCGGAAAGAACACAAATACATGGAGATTAAATAACATGCTACTAAACAATGAATGGGTCAACCAAGAAATCAAAGAGGATATTAAAAAAAAATACATGAAGACAAATGTATTTGTGAAAACACAATGGTCCCAAATCTTTGGGATTCAGCAAAAGCTGCTCTAAGAGGGAAGTTTATAACAATACAGGCCGACCTCAAGAAGCAAGAAAAATCTCAAATAAACAACCTAACTTTATACCTAACGGAACAAGAAAAAGAAAAAAAACAAAACCCAAAACCAGTAGAAGGAAAGAAATAATAAAGATTAGAGTAGAAATAAGCACAATAGAAACTAAAAATACAATAGAACAGATCAATGAAAACAGAAGCTGTTTCTTTGAAAAGATCAACAAAATTGATAAACATTTAGCCAGACTCATAACAACATCAACAACAAAAAAGACAAAGGACTCAAAATCAGAAATGAAAGAGGAGAAATAACATCCAATACCACAGAAATACAAAGGATAATAAGATAAGATTATGAAAAATTACATGCCAACAAATTGGACAACCTAGGAGAAATGGATAAATTCCTAGAAACATATAACTTCTCAAAACTGAATCAGGAAGAAACAGAAAATTTGAACAGACTGATGACCAGCAATGAAATTGAATCAGTAATAAAAAAACTCCTAACAAACAAAAGTCCAGGACCAGAAGACTTCACAGGTGAATTTTACCAAACATTTAAAGAAGAAGTAATACATATTCTTCTCAAATGATTTCAAGAATAGAAGAGGAAGGAAAGCTTCCAGATTCATTCTATGAGGTCAGCATTACCCTGATACTGACACCAGACAAAGACACCACAAAATAAGAGAACTACACAATAGCCCTGGTGAAAACAGAGTTTAAAATCCTCCACAAAATATTGGCAAACTGAATCCAACGATACATTAAAAAAATAATTCACCACCATTACGTAGGATTTATTCCCAGGATGCAAGGGTGGTTCAATATTCATAAATCAATCAAAGTGATATATCACATCAATGAAAGGATAAAAACCACATGATCATTTCAATAGATGCAGAAAAGGCATTTGACAAAGTACAATATCCATTCATGATAAAAACGCTCAACAAAGTAGATTTAGAGGAACATACCTCAACATAATAAAGGTCATATATGAAAAACCCAAAGCTAACATCATACTCAATGGTGAAAACTGGGTGCTTTCCCCCTAAGATCAGGAACAAGACAAGGATGTTCACTTTCATCAACTTTATTCAACATAATCCTGGAAGTCCTAGCCATAGCGATCAGACAAGAAAAAGAAATAAAAGGCATCCTAATTAAAACTTTCACTATTTGCAGATGACATGATACTATATATAGAAAACTCTAGAGACTCCACCAAAAAACTATTAGTACTGATAAATGAATTCAGTAAAGTTGCAGGATACAAAAAAATATACAGAAATCTGTTGCATTTCTATACACTAATAATGAAGTAGCAGGAAGAGAAATTAAGAAAACAATCCTATTTATAATTGCACCAAAAATAATAAAACACCTAGGAGGTGAAAGACCTGTACTCTGAAAACTATAAAACACTGGTGAAAGAAATTGAAGATATACAAACAAATGGAAAATTATTACATGCTCATGGAATAGGGAATACAAATATTGTTAAAATGTCCATATTATTTAAAGCAATCTATAGATTAATGCAATCTCTATCAAAATACCAACAGCATTTTTCACATAACTAGAACAAATAATCCTAAAATTTGTATGGAACCACAAAAGACCCTGAATAGCCAAAGCAATCTTGAAAAAGAAGAACAAAACTGGAGGTATCACAGTCTCAGATTTCAAGATATACTACAAAGCTGGGAAAAAGAGAGTCTCTTCAGCAAGTATTAGGAAAACTGAACAGCTACATGCAAAAGAATGAAACTGGACCACTTTCTTACATCATACACAAAAATAAACTCAAAATGGATTAAAGGCCTAAATGTGAGAACTGAAACTATCAAATCCTAGAAGAGAGCACAGGCAGTAATTTCTCTGACATTGGCTATAAGCAACATTTTTTTAGATATGTCTCCTGAGGCAAGGGAAACAAAAGCAAAATTAAACTATTGGGACTACATCAAAATAAAAAGCTTCTGCACAGCAAAGAAAACAAAAAACTAAAAGGCAACCTATTGAATGAGAGAAGATATCTGCAAATGACATATCCAATAAAGGGTTAGTATCCAAAATATATAACCTTACATAGCTCAATACCCAAAAAACAAATAATCCAATTAAAAAATGGACAGAAGACATGAATAGACATTTCTCCAGAAAGACATCCAGATGGCCAACAGACACATGAAAAGATGCTCAACATCACTCATCATCAAGGAAATGCAAATCAAAACCACAATGCGATATCACCTCATATCTGTCAGAATGGCTAAAATCAACACAAGAAACAGCAAGTGTTGACAAGGATGTGAAGAAAAAGGAACCCTTGTGCACTACTGGTGGGAATGCAAACTGGTGCAGCCATTGTGGAAAACAGTATGGCAGTTCCTCAAAAAATTAAAAATAGAATGATCATATAATCCAGTAATTCCACTACTGGATATTTACCCAAAGAATACAAAAACACTAATTTGAAAAGATATATGCACTCCTGTGTTTATTGCAGCATTATTTATAAAAGCCAGATTATGGAAGCAACCCAAGTGTCCATCAATAGATGAATGGATAAACAAGGTGTGGTATATATATAGAATGGGTTACTCAGCCATAAGAAAGAATGAAATCTTGCCATTTGCAATAATATGGGTGGATCTAGAGAGTATAATACTAAGTGAAATGAGTCAGTCAAAGAAAGTTAAATACCATATAATTTCACTCATATGTGGAATTCAAGAAACAAGTGAACAAAGATAAAAAAGAGGGGTGCCTGGCTGACTCATTCAGTAGAGCCTGTGACTCTTGACCTTGGGGTCATGAGTTCAAGCCCCACATTGGGCATGGAGCCTACTTAAAAATAAATAAATAAAATAAAATTAGAATTATTAAAAAAAAAAAAGAAGAGGGGCATCTGGGAGGCTCAGTCGTTAAGCGTCTGCCTTCAGCTCAGGTCATGATCCCAGGGTCCTGGGATCTAACCCCGCATCGGGCTCCCTGCTCTGCAGGAAGCCTGCTTCTCCCTCTCCCTCTGCCCTTGCTTGTGTTCCCTCTCTCGCTGTCTCTCTCTCTGCCAAAAAATAAATAAAATCTAAAAAAAAAAAAAAAAGAAGAAGAAGTTGAAAGAAACAAACCGAAAAACAGACTCTTAACTATAGAGAACAAACTGACGGTTACCAGAGGGGAGGTGGGTGGGAGGATGAGGGAAATAGGTGAAGGGAATTAAGAGTACACTTTTTGTGATGAGCACTGAGTAATGTACAGAATTGTTGAATCACTATATTGTACACCTGAAACTAATATAACACTATACGCTACACTGGTATCAAAATTTAAAAAAATAATTGAAAAGAAAATCCAATACAGTGTAATCTTATTACAAACCCTTTGTAAGCTCATTACCAACTGGCAGCTAGGGATAAGAATAAAATTATTTGAACCACAGTATTACTAACCCCACATAATAAAAAGATATTTCATGTGAAAAAAGAACAGAACTGTAAAATTTTAAAATGTCTCACAAATACCACAAAATTAAGAACTGTCATATAGTTAAAGTTGGTATATTAGTTGACAGAGTTGGGTTCCTCAGCATCCCTTCCCACACCTTATAATACTATTGATACATGCCTAGTCTTTCGATATTTCATCTGTTCAAGATTTCTCAAATCACGATTAGCAGTGCTGTGATCATGTCTGCAAAGTCTTTTATTCCATTTCAGTGCAATCTCCCTTGACATCTGAGTTCTGCCATCATAGGCTTCAATTTCATCTTTAACACAGTTATTCAACGAACATCCATCCACCCCTTGCAAATAATGTACCAGCTGTACATTACAAAGGGCATATGGATGGATTGCCACCCCCGGTTCACAGAGAGGGTTCTGATGGGCTTAATTCAATCAGGTTAATTCTACCTCCCTTGTAGCAGTCATTGGTTTAGGTAATCTAAATAGAAGCCAGTTGCATGGGATCAGCTGAACACTGGAATTGGGCCTGGTTTGGCCCAATGAGGGAAAAAGATTTTGTTTGAAGATTTAAAAATTCTATTTCTTTTTTTATTTGGGTTGTGTTAGGCCTCAAATTTCATTGAATTTACAGTGTAGTTTAAAGATTTTATTTATTTATTTATTTGACAGAGAGAGACACAGCAAGAGAGGGAACACAATCAGGGGGAGTGGGAGAGGGAGAAGCAGGCTTTCCGCTGAGCAGGGAGCCCGATGCGGGGCTCGATCCCAGGACCCTGGGACAATGACCTGAGCCGAAGGCAGATGCTTAACGACTGAGCCACACAGGCACCCCTACAGTGTAGTTTAGAGATGAGATATAAATATGAAAATTTGAGTAATTTCCCCTAATATCCCCCTCTGAAGGATTCTTGCCCTTCTCTGATTAAGCTGCCTGTCCTGCTTCCATGTAAATTTAAATGGAGTCATGGAGGAAGCCTCCAATATCTATAGGACATTGTAATTTCTTCTCAATTCTAATACTCATATATATGAGCAATACATTGATGCTTCCATCTTCAGGCGTTTATATAGCACTGTGTATATGTGTGTATCTATATGGACACATCTTTTTTAGTCATTTTAGTATTGTGGATCTAAGAAAGATCATAATGACTTATTTTCATTAGCTAGGCTAGAGACTTTTACTCTGCAGATAGAACTTTTGGAAATAATGAAGAATACGTGCAAAGATTTAGCTGCTAAATATGCTCTTTAAAGTGTTTTCAGAAACATTTTATAAAAGGGGCGTGTGGGTGGCTCAGTCGGTTAAGCGTCTGCCTTCAGCTCAGGTCATGATGCCAGGGTCCTGGGTTTGAGTCCTGAGTCCAGCTCCCTGCTCAGTGGGGAGTCTGCTTCTCCTTCTCCCTCTGCCCCTCCGCCCCCACTCGTGCTCTCTCTCTCTCTAGAATGAATAAATAAAATCTTTAAAAAAATAAGTAAATTCATCTATTCCCTATCTCCCCTATTCTTTGAAATTTCCTGTCTTTGCACTTTTGTTCATGCAGTTCCTACCCCCATAACAAAGATGAAAATTGAATAATAAAGAAATTAGGAATTAGGAATGAGTACTTCAGTTTGTCACAGCTTTCTATAGCGTTTTCTCCACATCACCCAAACTGTTGAATTGTCCTGCCTTCAGTGCTAAAAATATCCAAATGTATATATACATTGCTCCTCACTCCCTTCCTATTCACCCCCTCACCTTCCCTAATGCTGAGGGCTATTCCACCTGCTGCTTGTGTTCCAGCCCCTTTTCTCTCTCCCATCACTGGCCAGGCTCAATCTCCTCCTCAGAGCTGCCCTCTCTCTTGTTGACTGCCATGTTCTCCAGATTCATTGCTCCTCTGTTCTCCATCTGTGGCGCCCTGGGTTCTACTCTTTGCTGGCCATCTCTGATCTTCTCTGTATCTGCTGTCTACCATTCTTTCGTTTTCTGCTCTCCTTTTCTTCTTTTACTATGATTCCTATCTCTTAGTTCCTAAAAGAAGAGACAAGCTTTCACAGTGCTGAGAGCCTGCCTTTCTGTCATTTTCAATAACTGACTTCTCCGATCCCATCAAGCAGAACATGCTTTTCCATTCTTCTAGGCTCTTTTCATCATGCTTTCCTTCTTCTCCATCCCTTCCTTACCGATCCTGCAGCCGTTCCCGATGCTCAGATGCTCTGGCCTCAAAATAATAGAGAAATAAACCTTAGTGAAAGAGTCCTCATCAGTGGGAATAGGGATGATGAAGTATAAAAACTACAAAAGTTTTAAAGAGAGAAAAAACCTTATTTGCCTCATTAGGTTTTTTCAGTCTCAATTTTGGTTTCTAGAGCACAATATAAAAGAAAGGCTGCATAAATTCTCGAGTGTTATTAGACCCAGAGGAAATGATCTAAAAAAGCTTAAAATAAAAAAGACTTTCACAAAGCACAGCCAAATTGTTAACAATTCTGGAATTGTGACAATTGCTAATGATAAAGGGAGAGTTTAGAAAGAAAGAGCCATAATTTGGTTAGAGAATTTAAATCTAATCAATGAAGACACGTAATTCTCAGACAGCACAAATAGGTTTTTATTTTTTTTATTTTTATTTTTTTATTTTTTATTTTTTTTAAAGATTTTATTTATTTATTTGACAGAGAGAAACACAGCGAGAGAGGGAACACAAGCAGGGGGAGTGGGAGAGGGAGAAGCAGGCTTCCCGCCGAGCAGGGAGCCCGATGCGGGGCTCGATCCCAGGACCCTGGGATCATGACCTGAGCCGAAGGCAGATGCTTAACGACTGAGCCACCCAGGCGCCCCAACAAATAGGTTTTTAAAAACAAAATTTTGGGGTGCCTGGCTGGCTCAGTCAGTTAAGCATCCAACTCTTGATTTTGGCTCAGGTCATGATCTCAGTGTCATGAGATCGAACCCCACGGGCTCTGCATTCAGCAGGGAGTCTGCTGGAGTTTCTCTCTCTCCCTATCCCTCTGCTCCTCCCCTGCCTCTCAAAAATAAATAAATAAATCTTAAAACACACACACACACACACACACACACACACTTTCCTTAACTTCATTTAGCTGGCTGGGGTTCTTATTCCCATTAAGAAACCAATCTAAAGGGGCACCTGGGTGGCTCAGTCATTAAGCGTCTGCCTTCGGCTCAGGTCATGATCCCAGGGTCCTGGGATCGAACCCCACATTGGGCTCCCTGCTTGGCGGGAAGCCTGCTCCTCCCTCTCCCACTCCTCCTGCTTGTATTCCCTCTCTTGCTGTGTCTCTCTCTGTCAAATAAATAAATAAATATCTTTAAAAAAAAAAAGATTTATTTTAGAGAAAGAAAGAGCACAAGTGGGAGGGGCAGAGGGAGAGGGAGAGAGAATCTCAAGCAGACTCCATGCTGAGCATGGAGTCCAATGCTGGGCTTGATCCCAGGAACCCTGAGATCACCACCTGAGCTGAAACCAAGGCACTTAACCAATGGCACCACCCAGGCGCCCCTGTATTATTTTTATCCTTTTAAATGTACTGAGATTTGTTTTATGGCCCAGCATATGGTCTATACTAGAGAAGTTGCTATGTGAACTTGAGAAGAATTATATTCTGCTGTTTTGGGATGGAGTGTTCATAGATGACTCTTAGATCTAGTTGGCTTATAAAAACAAGTTCTCTATTTCCTTGTTGATCTTCTGCCTTATTGCTCTTTCCATTATTGAAAGTGAGGTTTTGAAGTGTCTAATCATTATTGTTGAATGAACTATTTCTTCTTTCACTTCTGTCAGTTTTGCTTCATGTTTTTTTGAGTTCTCTTAGGTGCATATGTTTATAATTATTATATTTTTCCTGATGGATTCTTTTATCATTATAAATGTTCTTATCTCACTTTTTATAACATTTTTTTGTTTTAAAGTCTATTTTGTCTGGTATTAGTATAGCCACTCCAGCTTCTTATTCATATCTTTGAATCTAAAAGTTGGATAGCATTAGATCCAATTGGAGAGTTATTGATACATTTAAAATTTAAGTTATTGATACAGTTAAATATACACCTGCCATTTTGCTTTTTGTTTTCTATATGTCTCATGTCTTTTTGTTCCTCTACTGTTTCTGTATTGTTTTATTTTGCATTAAGTGGATATTTTCTAGTGTAATATTTAAATTCCTTTAATTATTTCTTTAATATATTTTTGAGTTCTTTTCTTTTTTTTTAAAGATTTTATTTATTTATTTGACAGAGAGAGACACAGCGAGAGAGGGAACACAAGCAGGGGGAGTGGGAGAGGGAGAAGCAGTCTTCCCGCTGAGCAGGGAGCCCAATACGGGGCTCGATCCCAGGACCCTGGGACCATGACCTGAGCTGAAGGCAGACACTTAATGACTGAGCCACCCAGGTGCCCCTTGAGTTATTTTCTTAATGATAGCCCTGGGACTTACTATATACATCTTAACTTACCAAAATTGACTTCAGACTTTTATCAACTCAGTCTCAGTGAAATATAGAAACATTATTCCTGAATATATTTCTATCTTCTCTTCCTCCTTTTTGTACTATTATTGTTATACATATTATGTCTATGCATGATACAAACTCAAAATTCATTATTATAGCTATTTCTTTATATAATTTTATGTCTAGTAAGGAAGCTAAAAGGAAAAAAGCAAATATATATTTATGGAGCATGTTATATTAACCTTCTTATTAACCATTCCCAAACTCTTTATTTATTCCCATGAATCAGAATTACCATGTGGTGTACTTTCCTTACTCAAAAAAGCGTTGCTCCCAACATCTTTGTGCTGTTATTGCCAAATATAATACATTTCTACATATCACAGGATGAACAATACAATTATAGACACATTGCTTTATATAATTGCTTTAAAATAATTTGAGAAGGGGAAAATATGCATTTATTGTTTTCTTGTATTACATAATTGCACAATTACCTTCACCAGTATTATTTTTTTATGTGGATTTCAATTACTGGCTGAAATGACTTGCTTTCAGACTAAAGAATTTCTTTTAATATTTCTTGCAAGGCAGGTCTGCTAACAATGAATTTGCTGTTTTTGTTAATCTGGGAATGTTTTTATTTTGCCTTCATTTTTGAGATACAGTTTTTCTGGATATAAAATTCTTGGTTGACACTTACAACACTTTGAATATGCCATTCCAATAACTTCTGACCTCCATTGTTTCAGATAAGAAGCCAGCTATTAATCTAATTTGGCTTTCTTTGTTCATGACTAGTTGTTTTTCTTTTTCTTTCAAATTTTTCTCTTTGTTTTTGTTCTTCAGCATTTTTACTATGATGTATCTATACATGGATCTCTTTGAGTTTATCCTCCTTGGAGTTTATTGAGCTTCCTGGATGTATAGATTAATTTACAGATTATTTTTCATCAAATTTGGGATGTTTTCAGCCATTATTTCTTTGAATATATTTCCTGGTTCTTTCTCTCCTCTTTTTTGGCTACTCTCATTACACATATGTCAGTGTGCTTACTGGTGTCACATTTTTCTGTGGCTTTGTTAATTTTTCTTCACCATTTCTGTTCTCTATTCTTTGGATTATGTAATCTCAATTGATCTACCTTCAAATTTGTTGGTTCTTTCTTATGCCTGTTGAAATAAAGTCACTTCCTTTGGAAAGAGCTTTGAACTCTCTGCTCTAATAGGCAATATCTCTGAGCCACTCCTCTGGAGCTGAGGGTAGAAGAGACCTTTAAGTGCTTTACAAACAGGATGCTAGATAGGGATGGTACCCTCTGGTATTCTTGTCTTGCCTCTCCTCGTGTTGAACCTCTGTCCTCCAAGTGAGTTGTGGCAAGGTAGTTGGGGCCCCAGTATTCTGTTTGTAGTGCCTGGGGGAGAGCCTCCATCATATGACTAAAAGCTGAATAGAGGAAAGGAGTCTTCAATTTCTTGGCCATACTCATAGGGAATGTAGCCTCTGCAAGTCAGAGATGGAGGAGATAAGAGATGCTAGTGGCACCTCCTGGTGAGATACCTTATCCCTTGACTGGAAACTCAAGAGAAAGAAAGGCCTGCCTTCTTGGTCAAATCTGTCTGAAGTGGAACTTCCCTAAAGCTGAGCTGGAGAAGGGGAGTGAAGGAACAGGTTGTGGCTCAAGCACTACAGACCTTTGCTGTTAGTACTGAAATTTAGTAGATCTCCTTGAACAAATATTTCTTCATTTGCTGTATAACTTTAGGACAATTTTCAGAGACTTCAAGTGGGTGTTTTTTTTTTAATAATTTTCTTCAGTTATGGTTATTTTGCTGGGGAACAGATTCGTGTAGTACTTCAAGCTGCTATGCTGGAAGTAGAATCCCTTGAATTTTAGTTTTCACAAGTTATCTTAGAATATTTAAAGTAACAAGTTATTTGGGGAAAGCAGTTCTTATTTTTAAATGAATAACTCTATTACATATTCATTTCTTCTGCAATTTCTTTTAATATTTCTTGCAAGGCAGGTGTGCTAACAATGTATTTGCTCCTATTGGTGAGATTAACAAGCATTATCATGAAAACAATATGTTCCCTTTAAAGCCATAGTTCAGGGGTTCCTGGGTGGCTCAGTCCGTTAAGCGTCTATCTTCCACTCGGGTCATGATCCTGGGGTCCTGGGATCGAGTCCCGCATTGGGCTCCCTGCTCAGCAGGGAGCCTGCTTCTCGCTCTCACACTCCCCTTGCTTGTGCTCTGTCTGTCTCTCTCTCTGTGTCAAATAAAAATAAAAATAAAAATAAATCCATAGCTCTCTGCATTTATATTTATAAATTGCATAGGCAAACACATATTTCTCCTTTATTAGGTAGACTTCATCAGATATGTAAACATTAGGGTAGGGTTGCAGCAGCTTGGGCAGTGGGAGGAGTGGAGGAGTGGCAGTGGCCAGGCAGTCCAGCTTTGCGAAGGCTCTGGGTGGCCACAGACACGCACCACACACCTGCCTCACCACCAAGGTACCCAAGAGGAAGGTCAGCTAGAGGAAGGTCAGCATTTACCAGCTATTTTGTAAATGCAAATTTTTTAGTAGCCCTAGAAAATTTTAAAGAGGGAATCCCACCTCATCCCATTTTTTAAGTGTAATGCTTTTAAAAATTTTTTTATTATGTTCAATTAGCCAACATATAGTACATCATTAGTTTTTGATGTAGTGTTCAACAATTAATGCTTTTTTTTTAAGAGGTGAAATCATTTGCTGGTTGTTCATTTTTTGGTACAACCAGAAAATAGTGGGATATTGAATGTGGAAGGCTTCAGTTGTCCTCTGTGTCAGCTTAACATTCCATGGATGGGGTAGTTTTTTATATCCTGTAATACAAGCATACTGAATGGCAATTTGGAGTCAGTTGTGCATTTAATAGTCTTGAATATTTTAAATTATATTCCCATGTTGTTTTTGGTAGAATTGTTTCCTAAAGAAAACCACTCCTTGATCTTGGTTCCTACTGTCAGAATTTTGTACACTCTATAACACCTTGGTCATGGTAGTCCGGTTTTCCTAGTAACTTTTTAGATGTGCTATGCAAGACTGAAAATCTGAGTATGTGGTGTATATGATATTAAACTGTGAATTAATGGGACTTAACAATGTAACAGTATATCAACATTTGAAGATATAGGTACTTGATACACTGTTAAGGAATATTTGCCTCCAAATTTTAAGCTGGAAGATCACTGGACTAACTTTTAGAAAAGAATCACAACTCCATGATTTTTTTTCAAATTTTATTTTATTATGTTATGTTAATCACCATACATTACATCATTAATTTTTGATGTAGTGTTCCATGATTCTCCATGATTTTTTTAGATTTTTAGTATGTACGTTACAAATTGGGGTGCCTGGGTGGCTCAGTTGGTTAAGTATCCAACTTGAGCTCAGCTCAGGTCTTGATATCAGGATCATGAGTTCAAGCCCCACAGGGAGCCTACTTAAAAAAAAAAAAAAGAATTGTGTACAAATTGAAATGTCTCTACTGATCCTCAGAACAGCCAATAAAAACTCAATTATGAAAGAAAAAAATAAACATAAAGGTAGCGATGATTCTAGAACACAATGAAACTCTAAGTTAAGACTTTATATTTGTTTTAAAACCCATATTAATATGTAATTATGTCCAAATCAAATTTCCATCTAGTAGGTTGAGTTCATCTCCCCAAGATACATGTTAATTATACAATTCCTTTTTATTGGATTGTATGAGATATGAATTAGTATCAACCACAATCATTTCACTTTAATGAATTATTGTTCCTTTCTTAGGTTTTGGTCTCTGTTCAGATGATTTAGCCTTTAGTAGCATAAGCATGTGCAAAAGAAGAGACAGAGCATTTGCAAAACACAGCAAACCTACATATAAACCGTACTAATTCTTATCTTCTTGAAAGTTGGCCAACAATTAATAACTCAGGACATCCTAAGTACAGAAAACACCAAAAACATACTTGACCACTCCCCACTCCCCTTTTAAAACATAGAACATGTTAAGGTAGGGATGGCAGGATCTGATGATAGATAGACTATGGGCTGTGAGAAGACACAAGGATGACTTGACGATTTTGGGCTGAAGCAACTGGAGGGATGGAGTTGCCATTAAATGAAGCAGGCCGTTCTGCAAAGAGAGGAAGTTTTGGGGCATGGGGGTTTATCGGGGATATTTTAGCAAATAAAATGTTTAGGCTAGTGTGTGAATCACAACTTCACACTTTCACCTAATTTGAATCTTCTTTCAGCTCTGGCTTGCCTTAGGCTGGAAAGGCAACAGTTGGGGAGAGGGCTTGGTCAGCTTCTGTATCTCTTTTCCAGCTGTGGTTCTCCTCCTCTTGCCTGGCCCTCACCCAGCTCTTCTTTCAGGTTAGGAAGGGACAGAAAGATCTCACTGACAGGCACCTCACAAACGTGACCCCTGGGGAAGGCAGATTCCCTGCCTCTCATGGGGCCCTTCCTTGAGGTCATCAGAGATTCTTGTGCTGGGCTCTTTGATGACAGCTCCCTGGCCCCTGGCAATGCCCCTCCTCTGACTGCTTTCTGGACTTTTCCCATTTGTCTTTCAGGCCACTTCATTGTTCGAAACTGATGACCTCTCCAGGACAGGATACAAGAAGGACCTAAGACCTGCGTTTGGTCCAGAAGAACCACTTAGGCCTTCCCTGCCCTCAGAGGGAGTGTACTCCCCATTTCATGCAGCTGTCTCCACTCTGCTACCATTTGCTGCTTTAGCCTGGAGAATGTTTTCAGAACTAGGTTTGGCACTTGCCTCTGTGCCACAGAAACTCCACGAGAAACAAGTCAAACTCTCCAACGGGTTTTCTTGAAGTCCCCTCTAATAGTTGGCTAACATGAGAGGATGCACACACTAGAATACAAAACCAAACCAAACAAAAACCTAACAATACCAAGTGTTAGCAAAAAAAATGTGGAACAACTGGAATTATTGTATACTGGTGGTAGGAATGCTTCTTTGGAAAACCTTTGATAACATCTACTTAAAGTGACCTGGCAATTCTAAATCTAGTTAGATATCTACTATATATATATACATACATACGATCAACAGAAGACATATAGAGTAATGGTCATAAACTGGAAACAACCCAAATGCCCATCAGTAAGAGAATGAATAAATAATGGTGGTATATTTCCTAAATGGATTTAAAAAAAAAAGGAATGATCTACTGCTATATGCAATATGGGTAAATTTCACAGATATATATTAAGTCAAAGAAGCAAAGTACAAAAGAGTACATAGTACATACTGTTTGATTCCATTTATATGATATTGAAGAACAGACAAAACTAATCTATATTGTCAGAAGTCAGGATGGTACAGTAAGTAGTGACTAGGGGTGGGCAAGAGAGAAATTTCTGGGTTACCTGAATATCCTATATTTAATATGAGTGATGGTTACATTTGTAATGTGATGGGTGTATACATTTCCAAAATTTTCTAGCCATACGGTTACAATTTGTGCATTTTACAACATGTATGTTACACTTCACTAAGAAAGAAAGTAAAAATAAAATTTATGGAGAAATTCATGTTCTCTCAACTATTCATGCATTGCATTTTCATTATTTGATAACATGAGCCTGGAATTATCTAGAAGGGGTGTTTTAGCTGTGAGGACATTCTGAACCCTGGAAGAGACATTTTGAAAAGTGAAAATGTTATGTCTAAGAAAGAACAGCACTCTTCCTTTGCTGCCTGTGGCTGCCGTTTTCCCTATGCTTCTGCGGGTTCCACTCAGCCAGCAGTTTGGCTTCCAGGGCTTCTTACCAGCAGGGGTCAGCCCTGTGCAAAACCCACACACGAGCCCTCTGTGAGTTGGAACTTTCTTCCTAGTTCAGCCAACTCATCTTGGCCTTTTAGTTCTCTTACTTCACATCTCTAGCTACACTTTACTCTGTCACCACCACTCGCTCCCATGATCATAACATGGACCAGAAACTTCACCATTGTCTTCTTTGCTCATTCAGACACGCTGTTCTCTCCTTCCACTTTCTCAAGGAACCACCAGCAACACTCCTTGCATGCCATCAAACCCTTCAGTCCAGCAGCCTGCCATTCTCTCTCCATCCTGCAGTCCCCTTCTCTCTTCACTGACCCCTTATCCAGCCCTGACATCATGGCTCATCAGTGTGATTACTGTGGCAAACACCTTCAACTCTTTGACCACGCCAGACCCCAGCTCTTAACCCATTAATGATTTCTCATTGCACTTAGGCTGAAATGCAAAACCGCTACAGTGCCCACAAGGCTTTGCCTGCCTTGCCCTGCGCTGGTCGGTACCTCTTCTACTGGGACTCAGACACCACATGTCTCACCCCACGCTTTCAGTTCTTCCCTGCAGCCCCGTAAAAGTCATTTCTCCCAATCTCTCCATTCTCTTAGTCTCTTTCCTCATGGTGAGGTGTTTATTTCCTCCAAGACACAATTTAAAATTATACCCATGGGGCACGTGGGTGGATCCATCATTAAGCGTCTGCCTTCAGCTCAGGTCATGATCCCAGGGTCCTGGGATCGAGCCTTGCATTGGGCTCACTGCTCAGCGGGAAGCCTGCTTCTCCTTCTCCCACTCCCCCTGCTTGTGCTCTCTCTCTCTCTCTCGCTGTCTCTCTGTCTCTCTCTCTGTCAAATAAATAAATAAAATCTTAAAAAAAATAAAATTATACCCATATCTGTGTACTTGTGTGCTTAATGTTTGTCCTTGGCTTGAGATTACGCACTCAGAAAAGGCAGTGGCCATATTTGGTTTGCTCATCTTCTATACAAGTAGTGCCAAGCGCTTGTTGGGTGCATGGTAGATGCTCAATAAGTATTTATTGAATGACAGTATCAATCTAGACCTTGACCCCACAAAGACAGGGGACAGATGTGGACCCTCTATTGCTTTAAAAAATAGCACTTTGTATAATATTTGTCCCTTCAGAGCACTTTCACATCCATTATCATCATAATTGCATAATTAGCTATATAAGCATTGGAATACCCATTTGACAGATGAAAAAAATGAGGCACAAAGAGAGCTGACTCAAATGTCAGAGTAAGGACTAAAGCCAAAATTTCTAACTTACCCATCTGTGCATCTTAAGTAGTATATGTAAATGTTCTGTCTCTTGATCAAACTTGCAGTGGGGAGGATAGCTTAATAGTTAAGTACTCAAGCTCTAGGGACTGCTAGGGTCCCTAACCAGATCCAACACTCAATTTACCGTGTGACTTTGGGCAAGTTACTTAACTTCCCTGAGCTCCAGTTTGTCCATCTCTAAAGTGGAAATAACAATATCTATCTGAGGAGGTTACAGTAAGACTTTGAAGATATATATAAATATACACACACATGATACACACACATACAGGGCTGAATATGGTCCATGAGAAGCACTCAGTCAAAGTTAGTCTTTATTTGTGGAAGTCTTTTGAGAATAATGATTATATTTCTTCCTCTCCAGAAACCTAACCACACAGGGCCTTTCACGGTGATGTTTAACACAAATACTCAACACAACCTTCTGGCAACATTGGGATTTTTGTTTTCTTGAATTTATTCTTATCTGTGAATACTGTTGCCTTTGAGGAATGAAAAAAAAAAGTGTAATATGTACCCTCAGTGTGACCACTCCCATGTGTATAAGCTTTAAGACCTGATAATTAGGAGCAGACTTCTAGACGCCTGTTTTCTCTTAGTTCACTCATTTTAGAGTCCATTTTCCTGTCCCTCTTTGGAAGAGTGTAATTGATATAACTTGCATCCTCCAACTCCCTTTATTCTGGGACAGCTATATATACTATAGCCATGGCAGTTCCTGTGAATTGACCTAATAAGGCAATGAGTCGATAGGGTAATCTCTACCCCCATAGGATAGGATAGGAAATTATAGAGTAGCATGCAAAGGAGGAAGGTTAGTTCTCTTTATGATGGAATTCTAAAGAAGTTTATTAGAATGGAAAAATCACATGCCCTTTGAAAAATTGCCTTATGCAGGATAAAGTGATAGTTTAAAATAAGCCTACAAAAGAGAAGTAAAGGTCATGACATTTTATCTAATTTGGTTGGTCCTTTTAAAAATATGTCATGCTGTAATTTTTTTGTCTCCTGCAGTTATGAATATAAACATATAGGAATAATGGCCCCTCGTGAAACCTGTGAAACATACGAGTGCAAATTTAAATGGAGGTTTCCTTGGAAAGCTAGCACAAATGACTAATGGGTTGCAGTCTGTTAGAACAGACAAAAATGCTTTGTTTAACTATGTATGGTGATGCCTCTTCCCTCTTTGTGATCATTTATTAACATTTTTACGTAGCTACCTGAGGTATGAATCTGCGAGTAAGAACTTGTTAAAAACACAGTAAAAGCATTTTTACCTATTCTGTTTCTTCTACAGAATTCAGTAAACCATTAAAAGCATAGAACAGAATAGTATCCATCTTAATGTTCGTGATCCTTTCAGTTTTCATTGAAATACTACAAATTAATCAGCTATAATAGGTTCTCTTTTACCTACAGTGCCTTTTTTAGAAATGATGAATCGGTTCTCTAGCATTCTCTAAAAATGGCCAATGAGATTTTTTAATGAATAATTTGAACTTACTATTTATCCATACTTAATGTGTTTTAATTCATTACAGCTATTATTCTTAACCGCTGCTCAAATTGTTCCATGTTGGGTCAGTAGAAATGTCTTCAAGTTTGCTTCTGAGTCATTTTGACATGATCCTACTAATTTTTCATAACTTCTTTGCTTTCTGGTAGGATAAAATGGTCCAAGTCTCAATGTGTATATATTCTATTTCAGACCTGGAGTTAGCCATTTCTTTAAGAAGTGTGGTTCCTTTTAGTAGGAAACTGTATTTAGAAACTACAATCTGATTGCTCAAGGTGTTTGTTACTGAATTAGTCATTATTTGTAGGCTTTTCCAGAAAGCTACTTTTAACAAAAATTCTAATTGATTCATTTGATGTATGTTTATTTCATTCTATCAGCTCACTTTATATATTTTTAAATTTTTATTTATTTATTTTTTATTTGAGAGAGAGAGCACAGGCGGGTGGAGTGGGAGAGGGAGAAGCAGGCTTCTTGCTGAACAGTGAGCCCAATGCCGGGCTTCATCCCAAGACCCTGGGATCATGACCTAAGCCAAAAGCAGACACTTAACTGACTGAGCCACCCAGGCGCCCTATCAGTTCACTTTAAAATGTCTTGCTTTCCCCAAGTTCTTTGTGACTCTTCTTATGGTCTTAAACACTCATTTTTCCACCTGTTTTTTCAGAAAGTATCCTTTTCCTCCCCTGAATAAAAAAGATTTTATTTTATTTATTCGACAGACAGGGGGAGAGAGTACAAGCAGGGGAAGTGGCAGGAAAAGGGAAAAGCAGTCTCCCCACTTTGCAGAGAGCCCCGATGTGGGGCTTGATCCCAGGACCCTGGGATCATGACCTGAGCTGAAGGCAGACGCTTAACTCACCGAGCCACCCAGGTGCCCCTAAAATGTTTTGATTGTTGGAAATCAATAGACTTTGAGCATACATGATTAAGGAGTTTGTATGGTATAATTCTAAGGGAGCAGGCACTGGTATCAGAGTCCCTGCATTTAAATCCATAATGTGGGAAATTAATTTGATGCAATGGTTGTTTCCAAGCATCCTATCAGGCAAGCTATCTTAGACTTGGTCGTGGTGCAGAAAAGCTCACAGATCAAAAAGAAATTACAGTGTGTTTAATCACCTTGAAACACAGAGCTAGAAGTAAGGGGGTAAGGATAGATTGAGACATTTATGAATGGGTCCAAGCCACATGGAGGACCACACTACCTGAATCCCATGTTCTACAATGTCCAGATGGATGTTCTCTCTCTCTCTCTCTCTGCCACATCAGTCTTCCCTGCTGATGGTATGATTACAAAGACCAAAGTCAAGATTGAATGAGGTACTTAGCAAAAAGGTGACTGAAGCAGACATACTCTCATTTTTGGGGGGAGCAGCTTGGTCAAGTACTTCTGGCCAAAAGCTATAGCTTGCCAATTAGCCTGCTTAGCAGCTATGGATTTTATCTGCATCTCTTGGATTGAGCCCATGTGGAGCCAGAGTGGGACCATAAGGGGTGTCACTAATGTGTACCTGATTTTGAAGATAATATTAAGATATGAAAAAGATATTGTGGTTATATTTAGAAAAAAAATTTTTTTAAAGATTAGTTTATTTTAGAGAGAGAAAGAGTGAGGGGAGGGGCAGAAGGAGAGGGAGACAATCTCAAGCATGGAGCCAACTCAGGGCTCAATCTCATGACCCTGAAATCATGACCTGAGCTGAAATCAAGAGTCAGGTGCCCAACCTACTGAGCCACCTAGGCACCCCTGTTTAGAAAAAAACTTTAAAGAGATGTGAGTTTGAAACAAAGCAGGAGACCTTGACAGTATTATTTTAGCTCATTGGGTTGGCAGAGCAGTTGCCTTATATTTCTGTTTCTTGGCTCTAAATCCACACAAATAATTCAGAAGGTGGTGTATAGGGGGTGCTCTTCAGAACTAGGCTCCTTGGGATTTTCCTAGTACTCCATGGGCTGAGGGAGGTTGGGGGAAGATAGAGAGTGAGAGGTAAGTGTACAGGGTTGTGGGAGAAACAACACATTCACCACTACAATGATTTGATGGTTTCATGGGAAAATATGCTTTAAAAAGTAGGAGTTGAACCAGCTTAAACTTGATTCCTAATTACATGACAAGTTTATGGTACTGAAGGCAAGCTTATTAAAGCTATAACTATGATTATCAATAAGTTCTATCTAATTTACAAAGCATTGTGTTTTTTTTAAAGATTTTATTTATTCATTTGACACAGAGATACGGAGAGAGAGAGAGAAAGCACGAGCAGGGAGAGAGGCAGAGGGAGAGGGAGAAGCAGGCTCCTCGCTGAGCCAGGAGCCCGATGCGGGGCTTGATCCCAGGACCCTGGGATCATGACCTGAGCCGAAGGCAGACGCTTAACCATCTGAGCCACCCAGGCGCCCCTACAAAGCATTGTTTTTAATAAGCATTGCTTCTTTTGAAAATCCCAATGTAGGTGGGGCACCTGGGTGGCTCAGTCAGTTAAGGTCTGCCTTCGGCTCAGGTTATGATCCCAGGGTCCTGGGATTAAGCTCCGCATTGGGCTCCTGGCTCAGCGAGGAGCCTGCTTCTCCCTCTCCCTCTACTGCTCCCCCTGCTTGTGCTCTCTCTCTCTTTTTCACTCTCTCAAATTAATGAATAAAAATCTTAAAAAAAAAAGAAAAAGAAAAGAAAATCCCAATATAGGGGCACCTGGGTGGCTCAGTAGGTTAAACATCTGCCTTTGGCTCAGGTTGTGATCTTAGGGTCCTGGGATCGAGCCCCACATTGGGCTTCCTGTTCAGTGGGGAGTCTGCTTCTCCCTCTCTCCCCTGTTCCTGCTCTCTCTCTCTCAAATAAAATAAATAAAATCTTAAAAAAAAAACACGTCAAAATATATGAAGCAAATATTAATGGAACTAAAAGGAGAAATCAACAATAATACAATAATAGCAGGGGACTTAAACACACTACTTACATCAGTGAATAGATTAATAAGGAAAGATCAACCTTAAACAACACATTAGGCCAAATGGACTTAATGGACATATATGGAACGTTCCATCCAAAAGCAGCAACTTATTTTCCTCAAGTAAAAATGGAATATTAGCCAGGATCGATCATATGTCTAGTGACAAAATAAGTCTCAATAAATTCAAGAAGACTGAAATTATATCAAGCATTTTCTCCAAACACAATATTATGAAACTGGAAATCAATTACAAGAAAAAAACTGGAAAAACTGCAAAAATGTAGAGCTTAAACAACATGCTACTGAACAACAAATGAGCCATTGAAGAAATCAAAGAACAAATAAAAAATTGAGAGAGACAAATAAAAACAGAAAAATGATCTACCAAAATCTATGGAACACAGCTAAAGTGGTTCTTAGAGGGAAGTTCATAGCAACACAGGCCTACCACAAGAAAAAAGGAAAATCTCAGACAATCTAACTTTATACCTAAAGGAACTAGAAAAAGAAAAACAAAGCCCAAAATTAGTAAAGGAAGGAAATAAAGAGCAAAAAAATAAATGAAATGGATACTAAAAAAACATAGATCAATGAAATTAAAACTGGTTCTTTGAAAAGATGGACAAAATTGACAAACCATTAGCTAGACTAAGAAAAAGAGAGGACTCAAAATCAGAAATGACAAAGGAAAACTTACAACTAATACCACAGAAATACAAAGGATTTATCATAATTATATGCCAACAAACTAGACAACCCAGAAGAGATGGTTAAATTCCTAGAAACATACAGTATTCCAAGACTAAATCATGAAGAAATAGAAAATTTGAATAGATCGATTACTAGTAAGGAAATTGACTTAATAAAAACCTCCCAACAACCAAAAGTCTAGGACCAGACAACTTCACTGGTGAATTCTACCAAACGTTTAATGATTTAATACATGTCCTTATCAAACCCTTCCAAAAAAATTGAAGAGAACGAAATGCTCCCCAACTCATTTTATGAGGATCGGCATTACCCTGTTACCAAAACCAGACAAGGACCCCACATACAAAAAAAGAAAAGTACAGGCTAATATCCTTAATGAACATCGATGCAAAAATACTCAAAAATATTAGTAAACTGAATCTAACAACACGTCTAGAAAATCATACACTACAATCAAGTGGGATTTATTCCAGGGATGCAAGGGTGGTTCAACATCTGCAAATCAATCAACATGATACACTACATTAACAAAATGAAGTAGTCAAATCATACGATCATCACAATAGTGCAGAAGGAGCACTTTGACAAAATTCAACATCCATTTACAATAAAAACTCTCAAAGTGGGTATAGAGGAAACGTACCTAAACATAAAGGCTACGTAGGACAAACACACAGCTGACATCATACTCAATGGTGAAAAGCTGGAAACTTTTCCTCTAAACAAGACAACAAGCCTAGTCTCGCCACTTTTTAAAAAAAATTTTTATTGTTATGTTAATCACCATACATTACATCATTAGTTTTAGATGTAGTGTTCCATGACTCATCGTTTGTGCGTAACACCCAGTGCTCCATGCAGAACGTGCCCTCCTCAATACCCATCCCCAGGCTAACCCATCCCCCCACCCCCTCCGCTCTAGAACCCTCAGTTTGTTTTTCAGATCGCCACTTTTATTCAACACAATATTGGAAGTTCTAGCCACAGAAATGAGGCAAGAGAAAGAAATAAAAGTCATCTGTATTGGAAAGGAATAAGAAAAGCTGTTATTATTTGCAGATGACATGACACTTAATACAGAAAACCCTAGACTCCACCAAAAACCTGTTAGAACTAATAAATGAATTCAGTAAAGTCGCAGGATAGAAAATTAACTTACAGGTTATACACAAACAATGAATCACGGAACACTACATCAAAAACTAATGATGTGATGTATGGTGATTAACATAACAATAAAAAATAAAAAAACAATTAACTTACAGGGACGCCTGGGTGGCTCAGTCTCAGGTAAAGCGTCTGCCTTTGGCTCAGGCCATGATCCCAGGGTCCTGGGATCAAGTCCCGCATTGGGCTCCCTGCTCAGTGGGGAGCCTGCTACTCCCTCTGCCTGTGCTCTCTCTCTCTCTCTCTGACAAATAAATGAATAAAATCTTTTAAAAAAAAAGAAAATTAACTTACAGAAATCAGTGGCATTTCTATACACTAATGATAGATTATCAGAAAGAGAAATTAAGAAAATATAATCCCACTTACAACCACATCAAAAAGAATAAAATACCTCGGAATAAATTTAACCAAGGAGGTAAAAGACCTATACAATTAAAACTGTGAGACGCTGATGGAGACTGAAGATGACACAGATAAATGGAAAGATATTCTGTGCTCATGCATTGGAAGAATTAATATTGTTAAAATGCCAATACTATAATTCAATGTGACTCCTATCAAAATTCTAATGGCATTTTTCGCAGAACTAGGACAAATAATTCTAAAATTTGTATGAAACCACAAAAGATCCAAGCAGCCAAAGCCGTTTTGTTCTTGAGAAAGAACAAAGCTGGAGGTATCCTGCTGACTTCAAACTATATTACAAAGCTATAAAAACAGCCACACAGATCAATGGAACAGAACTGAGAGCCCAGAAATAAACCCGTGAATATATAGACAATTAATTTACAATAAAGGAACCAAGAATACACAATGGAAACAAGATAGTCTTTTCAATAAAAGGTGCTGGGAAAACTGGACAGTCACATGCAATCGAATGAAACTAGACCACTATCTTACACTATACACAAAAATGAACTCAAAAAGGATAAAAGACTTAAATGTAAGACTTGAAAACATAAAGTTCCTAAAAGAAAACATAGATGGTAAGCTCCTTGACATCAGTCTTAGGATATTTCTGTGGATCTGACCCCAAAGGCGAAGGAGAACAAGCAAAAATAAATAAATGGGACTACATTACACTAAAAAGCTTCTGCACAGTAAAGAGAATCATCATCAAAACAAAAAGGCAACCTCCTGCATGGGATAAGATATTGGCAAATTACATATCTAATAAGGGGTTAATATCCAAAATATATAAAGAACTCATACAACTTAACAAAAAATGAACAACCCAATTAAAAAATGGGCAGAGGATCTATATGGACATTTTGGAGGCGATCACTCTGTAATACCAATTTTACCTCAATAAAAGAAAAAAGAAAAAACAATTCACCTTTTCAGAACGTGACCTCAAAAGAAAATCAAACAACAACAACTAACCCCCCAACCCTCATGACATCGTAAATGAAAAGAGAATTTTATTGTATATAAATTATTCCTTAATGTGAAAAATAAAAAAAAAAATCCAAGACAGGTGGATTATAATTACCTTTCCCTTTTAAAAAAGGCATTTCTATTTTCTGATTGTAAAAGGACAATTGGCACCTTTTGCTTCGTTGCATCTGAGAGAGCAAGATGGGTCACCAGCAGCTCTCCTGGAGCCATCAGAGGAAATTTGGCCAGGGTCCTTGTTCTTGCTGCGTCTGCTCAAACACACACCATCTGATCCGGAAATACAGCCTCAGTATCCGTCGCCAGGGTTTCCATCAGTACGCAAAGGATATAGGCTTCATTAAGTTGGATTAAATGAACTTCCTTGAATGGGTCATCCAAGATACCTACCCTAACTGCAGATATCCAAGATACCTACTTTAATGCCAACTCATTGTACATAAAATAAAAATACTCCAATTATGAGTGCTTGAATGTGAAAAAAAAAAAAGGTCCATAGGCAAATTGTAGACATTTGGGGAAAATGTACAAAGAATGTACATTCCATCACTTGCAGAAAATATTTCCTGCTATCATCTTTGTAGACCCACAAACTGGGACCATGCTGTACACATTTGCTTTCTGAAATACACATTTTGCTTTCTGAACCATATTAAGCACATTTTTCCATGTCATTAAATAACTTTCAAAACCATGAAAAAAATGCCCTCAGATCTGAGATCCAATCTGACTTAAACATTACCCACATGCTATCTTGTCTCTTTGAGTCACTTGTCCCTTTTTTCCTTTCAGGGTTATCAGAAAAATCATAGTACTATCAAAATGGGAAGGTCTTTATTGCTCCTTACAGCAATGTGACCATAATGTGTTTTAGATAGTCTAGTGACACAACATTAAGCTCTGTCATCAGCCTACAAAAGCTGACTCATTTGCAAAAATACAATAAGATGAAGCATTGCCGTGGCATATGGCTTTTACCCCAGTTAGATAAATCATTAACTCAGGCACTCTGTGGTACGGGATATTTGACTAACCTTGTAAACCAAGCCAGGGAGCAAAAGTAGAGTCTGTGGCAGCCTTCTCCTCTGAAGGAACAAAGGAAGAAAAATAATTTAGTAAGGAGTTCCAAGCACCACGTGCCCCAGTCCAGCTGTTGGTTCTTCCACTAAACATGTCTTCCATCTGATCTGTAAGGGGAAAAACATCTTTAGGAAAGGATTTTAAATGATGGTAAAGAAAAGCCCAACCCAAATATCCCTTTTTCCTCTTCAATTAACTAGGGAGAAGCTTTTGGGGGGAGTTGAGTGGGCTGTTGATTTACCTACTACACAGTGTCAAAAAATGATCTAAGGAAAGTCTAAATGTTTTATCTTTTCTAAAAATGAACTTTCCCTTTTCATGGCCGGCAGCAATCTCTGGGTCAACGTGTGGGTGCTTGGGCAGCTGCAGTGAATGATATGGATCATTTGGTGATGTGAGCTCCCTCAGTCAGAAGGGGGCGAGCAGAAACAGTTCCCGAGGATTTTGATTAAGTCAGGTGTCTGGTATTCACATCCCATTTGAGGCAGCCAGATTCACCTACCCGAAGGGAGCCAAGGTGAAACTGCCCGAAAACTTAAGAGCAGCTCTCCACAGCTCAACATATTAAGCTCTAACTCTTCAAGGTTGGTCCAGATGAGTGCTTCAGTTAAAGCAAATGGTGTGTTTTGGTTATTGTTGGGGGAGTGCAAAGGCAGACCCAGTAGACTGCAAGAGTTCGGGTAGCAAGGGCAGCGACAGTTTTGTTTAGCTTCGCTGTAAAAAGTCTATTGTTCTTGAAGGAGGACCCCATGAGAAGAAAGCAAAAAAAGCCAACATTGGTAAAGAAAATGGCTTTCCCTGGGTTCAAATTTAGGCAATTATTTTCAGCTATCCTCAACACTCATCCCTGAGTCTTGTTATTACCTGGAAGGAAACTAGGATACTTTCAGGACTACCACATTTTTCAACTACCACAAAATACAAGTCATAGGTTAAAAATCCTCATCTGATTTCACTTCACCAAATGGTTAATATTTTTCTACTTCCTGTTAACAAAATATCAAATGCTAGTCTAGCTGCTGACTAATCGTTTTTAGTTGTATATACATTTCTTTTTCATCAGCTATATAGGAAATGTTTGAAGACAAAAGTGGCACCAATTTAGCTTTCTGACCTGCATAGGAAACTCCCAGCCCAATCTAGGGTATTCGTTCATACCCCATGCAGTGTCTGGAATATGGTGCTTTGCAAATAAATCTAAATATGAAAAATAAAGTAGGGTACCTGGGTGGCTCAGTCCATTAAGTGTCTGCCTTCGGCTCAGGTCATGATCCCGTGGTCCTGGGATCGAGTCCCACATTGGGCTCCCTGCTCAGTAGGGAGTCTGCTTTCCTTCTGCCCCTCCCCTGTGCTCGTGGTCTCCCTCTCTCTCTCAAATAAATAAATAAAATCTTTTAAAAATAAAGAAAAATAAAGTAATAAAACATTAGAAGAAAATATGAGAGAATATTTGTAAAACCTTGGGGGTATGGCAGTCTTCTTAAGCTAGATGAGAAACCCAGAAAAATTAAAGGAAAAAAATAGCCATGCTTGACTACATAAAAATTAATATTTTTTTACAAGACAAGAGAAACCATAACCAGTGAAAAGAAAAGGTGAGGAAAATGTTTACAATAAAAATGATGGAAAATGGTAAATATCTTAATAAACTAAGACTTCAACAAGTTAATAAACAAGAGACAAAACAATAAAAAAATGAGCCCGTGTTATGAAAAGGCAATTCATAAAAGAGGAAATAGGACAAGGTGCTCAGTTTCACTGGGATTCAGGAAAATGAAGGAACATAAATATACGCATGAAAAGGTATGAAAAGACCCAATCTACAAGGGGTTGACTCAGGGTTCAGGGACCTAAGGGAGGGTAATAAGCCTGGGATTGGAAGTCAAAAGGGCTTTCAACTTCAACTGCAATGCTTTATTTCTTCTATTAAAATATATGAAGATTTAAGGGGAATGTGATAAAATGGTAACTGTTATCAAAATTGAGTTGTATCTTTTGGTTAACATCTATGTGCATTTCTGTTGGGTATATGCCTAGGAGTAGAATTAAAAGGTCATAGATATCTGTAGGTCTAAAAACGTTCTGTTTTACCCAATCTGGGTATTGGTCATAGGGGTGTGCTAAGTTTATGAAAATTCACTGAGATATATACTTATGATAGGTTCATTTCAATAAAAAGTTAAATAACAACAAAATAAAAAGTATAGGGCAACACCACTTCACAGCCACCAGCATGACTAAATTAAAACAGCAGAAAATACCAAGTGTTGATAAGGATATACAGCAACTGGGTTCCTCATGTATTACTAGTGGAAATATAATTCTATACAACCCCTTTGGAAAACTGATATTATCTAAGAACAGTGAAAATATATGTACTTCATGATGTGACAATTCCGCTCATAGGTAGACACATCCAGCAGAAATTTGTCTATATGGTTACCAAAAGACATGCATAAGACTTAAGAGATACCATTTTTTCAATATATTTTAACAACTTTATTTGAAAGATCTTTGGCATATAAAATTTATATACATTTAAGGAGTGCAACTTGGTATTTTGATATATTGTGATACCATTCTTAAACCATCAGATTGTGAGGAAAAGAAATTATGGTACATCCAAGATATGAACTTTATACAAATTTATATATAAAATTATATATACGGAGTTGGTGGGATAGCCCTGAGAAGTTAAATGAAGAAAACAAGTTGTATATAAATTGTCCTCATTTTCTTAAGGATAAAAAACAAAGACAAAACCCCTTTTATGTACATGTAAGTATATGAGATCAAGAAGGAAAGGCTTCAAGTAAGTTAATCAAACTTTTAATATGGGCAGGTAAGATTAAATGGGGAATGAGGAGAGAGGTGATTAGCTTTTTCTTTAGTTAGCTCTGTATTGTTTGACTTACTAAAACTAGAATTTTTTCTGAGGTAATTATTTTTGAGGTAATTCATATATGATAAAATTCACCTTTCTAAAATAAATAATTCAGTAATTTTTAGTATGTTCACCAAGTTGCACAAGCTTTGCCACTATCTAAGAACATTTTAACAACTCCCCTCTCTACCCACCCCCCGAAACAGATACCCATTAGCAGTCACTCCCTATTCCTCCTGCCTCCCAGCCTCTGGCAACCACTAATCTACTTTTGTCTCTATGGATTGCTTACTATACACATTTCATATAAATAGAATCATGTAATATGTATGTGACTTTTTGTGTCTGGCTTCTTTCCCTTGGCATGTTTCTGAGGTTTAAGCATGTTATAGCATTTATCAATGGTTCATTCCTTTTTATGGCTGAATAATATTCCATTGAATGGATATAGTATGTTTTATTTATCCATTCAACACCTGCTGAATTTAACACCTGAAACCACTTGGATACTCCAGAATAATCTTATTTTAAGGTCATCAGAATAGCAAATTTAATTCCCCTTTACCTTCTAAAGCTAATATAGTCACAGGTTCTGGGGATTAGGATGTGGACATCTTTTCTCTGGGGGCGGGCACTATTCTGTCTACCAAGTTCCTTATCACAAACTTTGGATCGGGGGAACCCTCTTACACTGTTGGTGGGAATGTAAACTGGTGCAGCCACTCCGGAAAACAGTATGGAGTTTCCTCAAAAAGTTAAAAATAGAGCTACCCTATGACCCAGCAATTGCACTACTAGGTATTTATCCAAAGGATACAAAAATACTGATTTGAAGGGGCACCTGCACCCCAATGTTCATAGCAGCAATGTCCACAATAGCCAAACTGTGGAAGGAGCCTAGATGTCCTTCAACAGATGAATGAATAAAGAAGATGTGGTATATATATACAATGGAATATTACTCAGCCATCAAAAGAATGAAATCTTGCCATTTGCAATGACGTGGTTGGAACTAGAGGGTATTATAC
>NC_138378.1:71771122-71876663 GCF_054177405.1 Leptonychotes weddellii | reverse complement strand
ACAGATGAATGAATAAAGAAGATGTGGTATATATATACAATGGAATATTACTCAGCCATCAAAAGAATGAAATCTTGCCATTTGCAATGACGTGGTTGGAACTAGAGGGTATTATACTAAGCAAAATAAGTCAATCAGAGAAAGACAATTATCATATGATTTCACTCATATGTGGAATTTAAGAAACAGAACAGATGAACATAGGGGAAGGGAAGGAAAAATAAAATAAGATGAAATCAGAGAGGGAGACAAACCATAGAGACTCTTAACTATAGGAAACAAATTGAGGGTTGCTGGAAGGGAGGAAGGTGGGGGGATGAGGTAACTGGGTGAGGGGCATTAAGGAGGGCATTTGTTGTGATGAGCACTGGGTATTATATGTAAGTGATGAATCACTTCTACACCGGAAACCAATACTACACTATGTGTTAACTAACTTGAATTTAAATAAAACTTGGAAGAAGAAAAAAAAAAACAACAAAAAGAACCAAAAAATCCAAAAGCTTTGGATCAGAACGCAAATATTTTTTAATAGTTTACATTGATGTTGGTTAAATGAGTTGTTTTAAGATCATATAGCAAGTAAGTGACAGGGCTAGGCAGAGGACACAGGTGTTTAAATTCCCTGTGTGCTGATCCACTTGCTTCATTTTTCATTCAAGAAGTACATATTGGAGGGCGCCTGGATGGCTCAGTCGGTTAAGCAGCTGACTCTTGATTTTGGCTCAGGTCATGATCTCAGGATCCTGGGATCAAGCCGGGGCTGGGCTTCACTCTCAGCAGGGAGTCTACTTGAGGATTTCTCTCCCTCTCCCTCTGCCCTTCCCCCTGCTTGCACTCTCTCTCTCTCTCAAATAAATGAATCTTAAAATAAAGAAGTATACATTGAGCATTTAGATGATGTGACATATAACATTATGCTGTTTTAATAATGGCATTTCAGGATTAACCAGCTTATTGGGCTTTGAGTTCAAGATCTCTAAAATTTCAAACTTTTAAGTAATTTTAAAAGAAAATGTAAAGATGGCTGATTACTTATAAAGAACTGACAGTGCAAAGCTTACTAATCGCGTGAAGTCAAAAGTCATTCAATGACACAGACTGTGAAGCCAAAGCAGGAAATGCGGGTTGGCATATGGGCTGGTAGGAAAGGAGCAAGGGAGGTGGAGAACAATCAATGTTAGATCACCACCAGTCCTTGCAGGCATGCTCACAAAATGAGCAGGGAGCTTCCTCAAGAAGCGGATGGTTTGACATCTACTCCAGCATCTAGATTAGATGTCAAAACAGAGGGAAATATATCTATGCAATAGCAACCAGGGAAGCTCAGTATGTGGCTGAACCAAGGGAAAAACTAACAACTTGTAGAAGAGCATGTATTTCAGAGTTAGTTCATTCGTGTATGCAGTCATTGAACCAGCACAGACTCCAGGCCTTGTGCCAGGGCTCCCGAACATGGCTCTGAATGAGGCATGGGACCCCTACTGCCAGCCACCTCCCAGCCAGGTCCTTCCCTACTTGAGTGCTGCCACTCAGGGAGAGAATGGGGCTGAGAAGCCTGGGCCCCCTCCAAACCTGCCCCGTCCCCCTCCACAGCCCCACTCACTGTACCCTCCCGCCCTGTCCTCTTCAGTTCTCAGTGTCTCCCCCTCCCCCCACCTTCCTCCCACAGAGCTTGGCTTTTCCCCTCCTCCCATCTCCCCTCCCCCAGCCATCAAGATAATCCTCAAGCTGTAATAAGCCCAAACAGTCCACTTGCCCGGTTGGATTTTTCAAGGAGTAGCTATCGGGGGGAGGCAGGTGTGGTATGCAGGCCTGGAAGAAGGCAGGAGAGGAGGTGTGCAGGGCAGGGTGGGAAGGAGGAGCAGGAACCCTCCAGTCCCTGTATTCTCCAACGGGCAGGGTAGGGAAGTGGTTCGAATCCGGTGTCTGAAGGTCCAGGTGGCCTGGGTTCAAGCGCAGTTTTTCCCCTTGCCGCCGGAACCTTAACTTCTCTCTTCCCGTTTCCCCCACCTGTAACTGTAGCTGGAAGAATAATGATTTGTAAGGTTTTATTTCATAAGGGTGTATTCATCATATGGATAGAGCACGCAGAGCAGCGCCTCAAACATGGTAGATGCTCTGTGTGTTAGCTAAGAGCGCGATATGGGGAACCCTGTGCCACCACGACACCAAGGCAGGCCTGCCCGGTTCTCTCAGTTCCCCTCTGCACCTCTAGTCCTGGTGGCCTGTGGGTACTCTCAGGCAAAACGCAACATACGCTATGTCCCAAGACTAACCGCACGACCTAGGGACAGCAGCCTACATTGATTTTCAGTGGAAAAAGAAGGTTTGTGTCAAAGGGACAGATCTGCAAAGGTTTCCACGGCCCTCTTGTAGATGACCTCCGAGGTTATTGTGCAGAACGATTTCATTCCTCTTCCCTCAACTGCCTGCTTCTAGACTTGGCCGGGGGGCCTCCTTCTGCCTAACAAAGCCCATTTCAGTGCCTTCCCAACAAGAAACATCCCTTGGCAACCCTCCTAGAATGCGCAAGCAGCTCATTCTAAAATAGAAATCTTTTTTTCTTTGGCCCTTCTACATTTAGTATACAGCGTACTAAGTGGAAAATAGTCATCATAGTCCTTCTTCCCATTTTCTGCCCTTCTCTCTGCTCCACTCTTCTCTTCTGGGTCTCTTTCCTTCCCCTTTTATTGTCTTGGTTCTCTGTGTCCTTGAATTTCTCTTTATGGCTCCGGACTGAGCTGCTGTTGGTATTGTTCTGAACCAGATAGCTGCCAAGTCTAGAAAATAGTTTCTCTTTTCTGAACTTGGTGCTTGGCTGAAAAGGGAGAGTGAAGAGTTTCTTGGGTGAAGACCTGAAAGTGGAGAAAGAAGCAAACGGGTCCAGGGCAGGGACATCCCTGAGCTGACTCATTCATTTCCGGAGCAGTGTCTCTCCAGCTTCCCTTTCTCTTAGACTCAGAATACAATGCATGATGTTGAACCCAAGCATTCCCTGCTCTCCATCCAGTGTCTTTTATCTCTGGGTTCCAGGCTGTAGATGACATCTACTATTTTTATTTATTATAAAGTGTCTTTTTAATCTTGAATCCGCATCTGATTTATTTTGTTGCTTGTTATTTCCTGAGTCATGAAGGGAGAGGTTCCAGTGTTCAGGAAGTGCAAGAATGGAGAAGATTTGCCTGATCGCTTAGCAACCTCTCTCTAGAAATGAAGGTTTTCAGAGTTCTGCCCAAGGACCAGGTATAGGGAGGGAGTTTGCTCTTAACCTACAGATACCCTATTTATCTCAGCTGTTGTTCAACTATGTACAATATTTCAAGGGAAAGAAAATATTTTAGTATTTGACCACAGTTTATTTTGTGTAGGTAGATGTGAATAGCACCTTAAAAAAAAAAAAGAGGTAGCTGTGTGATTAGAACAAAAAAATCGAGTTTTTATTCAACCTTTTTTTCTAGATTAGTCTCTGAATTTGATGGATTGGTTTGTTTTAGTTTTGAAAATGGATTTATTATTATTATTTACCAATTCAGACAGCAATGCTGAGACTTGGCTTCTCCATCACATAGAGAAGAAAAAAAATTTTTTCTTTTACTATTCTGAGTTCGTGGCTGAGACCTCTATAATAAAAGACAGATTAGTGTAATGAGAGAAAAACAAACAGAAGTTGATTAACATGTATACCTCATGTATATGTGGAAGACACCCAGGGATGTGGCTTAGAGGGGGCTTAGAATTCAGGATTACCTATCATCTTAATAAGGAAGGGGGAGGAAGAATGTCGGTCTCTTAGGAGAGAATAAATGATTTTTAGGAAAGCTGAGTGGGCCCTCAAGAACAGATGGGAGGTATGATAGCGTGTGACCACGTTTGTCTGGGGGTGCTGTGGACTTGTAGTTTCCTCACCTGTGATAAAAGTCAGTCTTCCCAGGTTAATGAAAATCCCAGAGAGAGGATTTTTGACAACTAAATTCCTTTTGGAGGATCTGTCTTTGAGCAGATGAGGGGAGTTCAGAGAAAGCCTCTCCCTGCATTATTATTTTTTTTTTAATCAGTTTTCAAGCACTTTCAGCTCAAAATAACCAAGATACTAAAGTGGCACCTTTTGGGGTGGCATATTCTGCTACCTTTCAATCCTTTGTGGAGTCTATGACCCAGGGTTTATTAGGTTGCTTATTTAAAAACAATCCAAAAGAGTTATTGGATCCCTTGCCCAATTACTCCCATCTTAAGGAGAACAAGGAAAAAATAAATTGTCAGTTCCACAAGTGTGAAGGAAAAACTCCAAAGTTATAAGGACAAATCCCATGAATGGCTCTTATATCTGCCTCTTTACATTTTGGTAAATGTAAGCAATCAGAAGAGAATGTCCACCACCAGCACTAGACTCCTCTCTTGGTTTCTATCTCCCTCAGTGGTTGCTCCTTCTAGGTTCTTCCTCTTCTCCCAGAACCCTTACCCTCGGTATGCCCCAGGGCTCCTTCCTTGGCTCCATCACTATCTGCATTCATTCCCTTGTTATCTCATTCAGTCTTCTGACTTTATAGTCCTGTCAGGAATGCAGGAGTGTTCAGGAGTGAAGCAACAAGATGCCTCCAACTCTCAAATGGCTTGTTTAAGCAAATAAAATAAGAGCTTATATAAATAGGGAAATAGAGAGTTAAAATGGCAAAATGTTGATAATTATTGAAGGGAGGTAGATGGCATATGTACTAAATATATGTACATTCCTATACATGTTAAAAAAATAGAAATAAGTAAATTATCATCTGTGTCCTAACTCCCAAATTATGTCTCCTGTCCAACCCTCTCTACTGAACTCCAGACTCGTATAGCCAATTGCCCTCTGGCTTCCCCATTTGGATGTCAAAGTAATATACCCAAACTGAACTCCTAATCTGCCCTCCTCCCCGAAAATCTGCTCCATCTGCAGCTTCCACACCTCAGTTGATGACAACTCCATTTTTTGTAGTTGTTCAAGCCAAGAACCTTGGAGATAGGTTGACTCTTGTCTTTCTCTCCCAGCCCCCACACTCTTGTCTTTCTCTCCCAGCCCCCATCCAGTCCTTCAGGAAATCTGTTGGCTCTGTCTTCAGAGCATGCCCAGAAAGCGATCACTTTCACCACTACCACTCTACGCCCCGCTCCAAACCACTGGCATTCCTTCCTTGGACCACTGCAGTAGTCTCCCAATTGATCTCTCCATTTCTGCCTTATCCTCCTCAGTCTGTTCTCAACTAAGAAGCCAGAGAGACTCTTTCAAAATGAATGCACATTGTATTTCTTTTCTCTTCCAGAGCAGAGTCTTACCCAGAGTAGACAAGGAAAGGGTGGAAGCTGAAATCCTTCAACAACACCGGGCCCTCTGTGGTTTCCTTCTACTTCGCTCCTGGCCCACCACGGTCTAGTCCCTCTGGCCTCCTTGCTGTTTCTAGCATAAGCCAAGATGCTCCTGCCTTCTTGGGACTCTGTACCAGCTGTAACCTCTTCCTGGAAGTCTCTTCCCCACAATTTTTGCACCTTTTCTAAGTCTTCGCTTATTGTTCCTTCTTTTTTTTCTTTAATAATTTTTTTTTAAATTTTATTTGACAGAGAGACACAGCGAGAGAGGGAACACAAGCAGGGGGAGTGGGAGAGGGAGAAGCCGGCTTCCCGCGGAGCAGGGAGCCCGATGTGGGGCTCGATCCCAGGATCCCGGGATCATGACCTGAGCCGAAGGCAGACACCTAACGACTGAGCCACCCAGGTGCCCGATTTATTGTTACTTCTTAACAAAGCCTAGTCTTATGAATGCAACCTCCTCCTCCACTCATGCTAGATCCATCCAGCCTTGCTCTTACTTCCCTGTAGCTTTCACCACTGTCTACTACATGACCTAATTTACTTACATAATATATTTCTCACCTGTCTCTCCCACTTGAACGTTGGCTCAGTGAGGATAGGGGTGTTTTGCTTGTTGCCAAATGCCCTGTGCCTGGAACACTGTCTGGTCCAATATGGGGCCTGGTATGCACTGAAAATTTGCAGAATGAATGAATTAAATGAATAGTCATACTTTGATTGTACTGCTTGAGCGAAGAACCTGTAATGTGAGCTTTATTGGGCCATAAATTAAACTTAAGTCAAAACTCTTTTAAATCCAGAATCCTGAGCTACGCTCTCACTCCAGCCTGGTCTTTATTTTTGTACTATGGTGGCACAAAGCCATCTGTGAATGGGCTCTTGTATGAATGATTTCATTGATCTTTTTATTCTGTATGTTGCAATTCTTGGAACGCCTGTCAATTCAGCTGTTTCATTGATTTCACTTAGTACTTCCTTAAAGTGAAAGGACAGTACTTAATATGTGAGAATCAGGGTGAATTAAAGTCAGAATAAGAATAATCCCCTGTTGAGGGCGCCTGGGTGGCTCAGTTGGTTAAGCAACTGCCTTCGGCTCAGGTCATGGTCCTGGAGTCCCTGGATCGAGTCCCGCATCAGGCTCCCTGCTCGGCAGGGAGCCTGCTTCTCCCTCTGACCCTCCCCCCTCTCATGTGCTCTCTCTCTCTCATTCTCTCTGTCTCAAATAAATAAATAAAATCTTAAAAAAAAAAAAGAATAATCCCCTGTTGAACTGGCAGAATTCCAACAAGTGTCCCATGGGATATGAAGATGCACCTTTGATATCCATTCTCCCTAAAACTCACCCCCCACACACTCTACCTTCAGTAGCAAGCTGTGTTCCTCCTAAACGTTATTAGTCCCTTGGGCCAGTATGAAAAATTTCTTTTTGGTAACATAATAGATTTCTCCCACCCTTTCTTGGCTGATTCCTTATATAGCAGAAGCAGAGGTATCATTATACTCCCAGGAAGAACTATTTATATAATGTAACACCCTTCTTTGCTACAGTAATTCTGCTACTATAAATAGTCTATTCTAAGTTGCCCCATTTTTTTCTAGCTTGACCATATTCATAGACATGTTAAATGCCTTTCTTGGTTTCTCAAACTAAATCTCATAGTTTTAAATAAAGGAAAACCCAATGATTAGGGAGTAGAATAAGTTCATCTTATCCTTTGTACTCCATCTCTTCCTTTTCTATTAGAACATGAAATTTGGCAAATTCAGAGGAAAACAGAGCTAAAATAAAGCACTAGGGGTGCCTGGGTTTCTCAGTCAGTTAAATGGCTGCCTTGGGGTCGGGTCACGATCTCAGGGTCCTGGGATTGAGTTCCACATCGGGCTTCTTGCTCAGTGGGAGGTTTGCTTCTCCCTCTTCCTCTGCCCCTCCCCACCACTTGTGCACTTGCTCTCTCTCTTTCAAATAAATAAATAAAATCTTTTTTTTTAAAAGATTTTATTTTTATTATTTATTTGACAGAGAGACACAGCGAGAGAGGGAACACAAGCAGGGGGAGTGGGAGAGGGAGAAGCAGGCTCCCCGCAGAGTGGGGAGCCCGATGCGGGACTCGATCCCAGGACCCCGGGATCATGACCTGAGCCGAAGGCAGTCGCTTAACCGACTGAGCCACCCAGGCGCCCAATAAATAAAATCTTTTTAAAAAATAAAATAAAGCACTAAATGGAAATGAACTGTATAGAAGTAAGTTGAACAGTGTTTTAGAAAAAGGTCTGGTCCCTGAAAGAGGATGGTAAAGCTAATGTGTCAACTGTGTTTTGGACACCTCTCTCGTTTTCTGCCGGGGCACTTGCTAATAATGTACTGCTAGGGACAATGCACACAGCAGGCAATTCATAACTACTCTTTTGGGTAGCCAGATATCATGTCTTCTGATGTGATACAAGGCAGTACCACTAACACCTATGACAGTCTAGCCAAAAATGTTTAATTGGAGCACGTTAAGGTTTGGATCCAATTTACAGTTCCTAGGAAATACAAGGGATAGAGGATCAAGCTAATATACACAAGCAAGCAATCAGACAAAACCAGAAAGCGGGACAACTGGCTGAGTCTCTTCACTAAGTTAGTGTCATGCCTCAACAGCCTGGGCTAAATTAAAAGAGATTTAAAACAGAATAACCAGGTGCAATGGAAATAGGCTGAATTTTCTTTTCTTTCTTTTAAGATTTTATTTGAGAGAGAAAGAGCATAAGCAGGGGGAGGGGCAGAGGAAAAAGTGTGAGCCAGACGTGGGGCTCAATCCCAGGACTCTGGGATCATGACCTGAGCTGGAGGCAGACACCCAAATAACTGAGCCACCCAGGTACCCGGGAAATGGGCTGAATTTTCTTTCTTTCTTTTTAAAGATTTTAAATTTATTTATTTGACAGAAAGAGACATAGCGAGAGAGGGAACACAAGCAGAGGGACTGGTAGAGGGAGAAGCAGGCTTCCTGCTGAGCAGTGAGCCCGATGCGGGGCTCGATCCCAAGACCCTGGGATCATGACCTGAGCCAAACGCAGACGCTTAATGAATGAGCCACTCAGGCACCCCTGGGCTGAATTTTCTTGAAGAAACCAAATGATAAAGACAGTCTGGGATCTGGGAGTTAACTGAGATAAAATTTACTAAAATGGACAGATAGAGAATGCTGACCAGAAAAAAATAAATAAATAAAAGCAGGTTACAAAACAGTATATATAACATAATCTAATTATAGTTAATAATTATAAAGATAAGGATTTAGAATATGCACTAATGTGGTGATCTCTGGTTTTTATTTTTGTTTATCTGCATTTCAGTTTTTTCACTGCATATATATTCTATATCTGTAACAATAAGAGGTCATTTAAAAAATGTTGGAAAGTACTTTTTTACTTCAATAGGCTAGACTTGGCTCTATTTCATCTTGCTATGATTTCTTACAGTTTATTCACTTTATGAAAAAAAATACTACCATTGAAAAAGACAGTGTTCAAGTGGTTTAATTGCGAGAGGAATTCAAGGTCAAATATTACATTCCTAAGCTACTTATTCATTGATACTAATGAATATTGCACAAAATGATGTTTAATAGTGTGCAGACCATTTATATGCCCCAGTTCTGTTTGTGCTTCATTCCATATTCCTATGGCTTTATGCATTGTTCTGTATTTTGTATTCAAGAAGCACTTGTTGATGAGTATATGTAGGAAAAGTTAAATTAGATGATTTGATCTTCTGTTTCCATAAGCACTGCAGTTTGGAGACAAACTTACGCGTTTCTGTCCTCATTTTCATTTTATTCTGGGTACAAGAGGATGACCTAGTTACTGTTTCCTGATATTAAAGTAATTATATGTGGGCATTGGTGCTCCTGCTTTCTACTTCTAATAGTTCTACAGAGCAGAAATGGCAGTGGCCTTGGAGCTAGCAAACTTGATTTCCAGTCCCAGGTCAGTAACTAACTAGGTTAGTTTTTCACATATTTGAGGTGAGAAAGCAAGGGTAGAAGAAATCTAGGGTTCCTCCTAGCTCCAAAATTCCATAATCCTAAAACATAGTTTTCTTATATTTTTTTCCAAAATGAGATTCTCCATGCCAAAACAAACAAACAAACAACAAAACCCCGTATGTATCGTGAGGCTTTAGCCAGTAGCCATTTGTATGAATGGCATCCCATAATTTACACATGATGATTTCATAAAGAGATTGAAACCAGAAATTGTTATTTTTTATATTTCCAGAACAAGTTAAAGGAATAGGTTGCCTCTAGTTCTACTGATGATCCAGTAGATTCCAATATATATTCCCAACATATCCAATGGATAATAGACACTCTATTATCCATCACAAGGAAATACAAGTTCATAATTCAGGTTAGATAATGTTTACAAATCTAAGATACCTTTTATTTTCATGGGCTGTGGGGTCAGGCTAACTTGGGTTTAAATGATAGTTTTGACACTTTCTGCTTATTTTCCAAACTTTTTTTTTTTTTTTTACGATTTATATATTTATTTGAGAGAGAGAGAGAGAGCATGCATGCATATGTGTGCGGGGGAGGGGGAGAGAGAATCCTCAAGCAGACTCTCCGCTGAGCCTAGAGTCTGATGAGGGACTCGATCCCAGGACCCTGAGATCACAACCTGAGCCAAAATCAAGAGTCAGAAGCTTAACCAACTGAGCCACCCAGGTGTGCCCCTCCAAACCTTCTATTGAGTTCCTCATTTTCACTTTTTTATTTTTAATTTCTAGGACCATTCTCTGAATGTTTTCTTTTTTTCCCCAGTAGCATCCTGTTCTTGTTTCACGGTTACCCATTGACTTGTCCCTGCATTATTCCTGTTTTCTACAAGTTTCTTTTCTTCTGTTTGTGTGTCCTGCTCCACATTTTGACATTAGAAGCTTCCTTCTGATCTCTGTTAATCCTCAGGTATCTGCTTTTCTTCCATTGGGTTGTCTTTGTTGTTGAGTGGTAATTGTATTTTAAAAAATTCTAGACACTGCACCCTTCCCAGATATATGATTTGCAAATATTTTCTCCCATTCTGTAGATTGCCTTTCCACTTTCTTGGGAGAGTTCTTCAATACACAAGAGTTTTAAATTTTGACAAAGCCCAATTTAGCTTTTTTTCTGTAGCTTATGTTTTTGGTGTTATAGCTAAGAAATCATTGCCTAATCCAAGATCATGCAGATTTTCCTGTTTTCTGTTTTCTCCTAAGAGTTTTATACTTTCAACAGTTATATTTAGGTCTTTGATCAATTTTGAGTTAATTTTTGTATATTGTGTGAGGTGAGGTCTAATTGATTTCTTTTACATGTACATATCCAGTTGTCTCAGCACCATTTTTTGAAGGGATTATCCTTTCTCCCATTGAATGGTCTGTGGCATCCTTGTTGCAAATCAATTGACCATCAATGTATGGATTTATTTCTGGACTTCAGTTCTCTTCCATTGATCTATATGTCTATCTGTATCCAAATACACACTTCCTTGATTACTATAGATTTGTAGAAAGTTTTAGAATCAGTATGTATGAGTCTTCCAATTTTTTTTTTTCAAGATTGTTTTGACTTATTTGGGGTCTCTTAGAACTCCATATGAATTTCTACAGAAAAGGTTATTGAGGTTTTAAAAAAGATTTTATTTATTTCTTTAGTTGAGAGAGAGAGAGCTCAAGTGGGGGAGACGGGCAGAAGGAGAGAACCTCAAGCAGACTGTGCTAAGTGTGGAGCTGGATGCAGGACTCAATCCCATGACCCTGAGATCCTGATGTGAGCTGAAATCAAGAGTCAGATGCTTAACCCACTGAGCCACCCAAGCATCCCAAGGCTATTGAGATTTTGGTGGAGATTGTGGTGAATCTGTAGATCACTTTGGGTAGTATTGCCATGTTAACAATATTAAGTTGTCCAGTCCATAAACATAGGATGTCTTTCTATTTACTTAGGTCTTCTTTAATTTTTTTCAGCAATGTGTTTCAGTTTCAGAGTACAAGTCTGCTCTTCCTTGGTTGCCTTCATTCCTAAGTATTTTATTCTTTCTATTATAAGTGGAGTTGTTTTCTTAATTTCATTTTTGGATTGTTCATTGCTGGTGTACGGAAAGACAATTAATTCTTGTGGGTTGATTTTGTGTCTTATAACTTTGCTGCATTTATTTATTAGCTTTAATAGTTTTTTTGTTGATTCCTTAGGATTTTCTATATATAGGGTCATGTCATCTGCAAAAAAGAGATCATTTTACTTCTTCCTTTCCAATTTGAGTGCCATATATACATATTACATATGTATATATATGTAATATATATATATTTTTTTTTACCTAATTACCCTGGCTAAAATTTCTAATACAATATTGAATAGAATTGGTGAAAGTGGATGCTCTTGTCTTGTTCCCAATCTTAACAATGCTCTTGTTTGAAAACAGAGCATGGGGGACTGAAAATCTCATTTGAAGCTTTGGCGCATGCTTGGACCTTACTGACTGAAATTCTCGGTGGTTGATCTGGCTGGGCCAGTTGGTTGGGAAACCTTTGATGTCATTACCTTTAGGTTTCTCTCTTCTGCTAAATTCTTGCCTCCCGCTTTCCAGTTTCCAAAATTGTGTTGCTGTTGTCTCTTCTCTTTCTTCCTGTCCTTTAAAAAAAAATCCGTTTAGGGGCGCCTGGGTGGCTCAGTCGGTTAAGCGACTGCCTTCGGCTCAGGTCATGATCCTGGAGTCCCGGGATCGAGTCCCGCATCGGGCTCCCTGCTCGGCACGGAGTCTGCTTCTCCCTCTGACCCTCTTCCCTCTCGTGCTCTCTGTCTCTCATTCTCTCTGTCTCAAATAAATAAATAAAATCTTTAAAAAAAAAAATTAAAAAAAAATCCATTTACATTATATTACTGTTGTTTTCCTGGGTGAAAAGTATTTACCATCTTTCCTCAAAACACAGGACTGAAATTAATGGGTGTTGTGCCAGTTTTTGTGTGTCCTTTGTCACTGAAGCACTTGGGCCTAATTCAGTCCCACGAATAAAACATGCTTTTGACTTCCCAGTAGATTTTTAGGATTTCAAATGGACTAAACTTTCTCCTTAGACTTTTTATGACTTTTATTTTTATTTATTTATTTAAGAGAGAGATAGAGGTTGAGAGAACGAGTAGGAGGAGGGGCAGAGGGAGCAGACTCCCTGCGGGGCTCGATCCCAGGACCCTGGGATCATGACCTGAGCCGAAGGCAGGCGCTTAACAGACTGAGCCACCCAGGCGCCCCTCTTTAGACCTTTTAATGACCCAGAGATACCACTGACATGACCTACTGGCCCTGACAAGTGTTGTGGTAGACTGTCCCTTTGGAGCACCGGAGTTATCCAGCAATGTGGAAGGAGTCACCAGCTAATGGGAGCCACCAGTGTGGTTTCCATCCTGACTCACTATTTTTGTGCCCTTTTTGCTTATTTGTGCCACCAAATAAACCCTAATTATGGGATGCCTGGGTGGCTCAGTCAGTTAAATGTCCAACTCTTGATTTCAGCCCAGGTCAGGATCTTAGGGTCATAAAATCAAGCTCCGTGTTGCTCTTTGCGCTCAGTGGAGAGTCTACTTCTCCCTCTCCCTCTGCCCCTCCCTGCGCTTCCACGTGCATGTTCTCTCTCCCTCCCTCTCTCTCAAATAAATAAATAAATAAATCTTAAAAAAAAACCAAACCCTCTAATTACAGAAACTGCCTGTGAATTGGCCTTGCATCACATCAGGAAAATGTCCTTCTAGTAATCTAGTTCGTCAGAAAGCTGTGACACCAAGAAGTCAGCAAGAGGCCTTCAATAGAGCCATACTTAGATACTTGTCCCCTGCCTGGGTCTGAGAGTCATTGGCTTCACTGGTTTTAGGGCACAGGCTGTGAACCCTGCGTACACATGAGAATTATTTACCAGACTTGAAGAAGGAGAAGGAGGAGGAGGAGGAGGAGGAAGGGAAAGAGGAAGAAGAAAAGCTTGTCTTCAGTGCTCACTCCAGACTAATTACTTCAGAGTATCTGGGGATAGAGTATAGACAGTGGTATTTGTTAAAGCTCCCCTGATGATTCTAAGTGCAGCAGGCTCAAGAGCCCTGACTTAAGGGGCCTACTGAAGGGCACTGCTTGGCTAAAGCTTCTGGGGCTTCTCCAGAGCTTGTGAGGGTAGTTCCTCCTCTAGGTAGGGCCAAGCCGAAGGAACCCAGGCCACCCCCCTTCAACGCTGAAAGTCTGGAAATGAAGCAACAAAATCTTCTGAGTTTTCCTTCTGAAGAAATTGTTTAAAATAAGGAGATTTTATAAGAACTTAACCCTTGAGTGTGGCGAGGAGTGCTTAGGAATCATACAGCAGTCCTGACTTCATGCTTATGCTCTTTTTTTTTTTTTTTCAGCAATAGGCTCCACACCCAGCATGGGGCCCAACGCAGGGCCCAAACTCATGACCCTGGGATCAAGACCCTGAGATCAAGACCCAAGCTGAGACCAAGAGCCCAATGCTCAACCAAGTGAGTTATGCAGGTGCCCCGGGAGCTTATGCTCTATAACAGGTTGTGTAACATCTCTTATCCTCAGTTTCCTTATGTATAAAAAAGAGGATAAAAATCTCATAGGGCTCAATAAATAACAGCTCTTCTATTGCTTGGAAAAGCAAAATAAAATAGGAGGCAAAATAAGAGCTTGAAAATGGTGCTACTGAGGTAAAAGATGCTACAGAAAGGCTATGCTGGGCATAACGTACATGGTTAGCACCGTGTCAGGCAGGGAGCTGTAAGAATGGTCTTACATAACAGTGCTTTGCAAACACTAACGTTCCTACAAATCCCTTGCGCATCAAGTTAGGATGCAGATGCTGATTCAGTAGATTTGGTGTAGGCCTGAGAATCTGCATTTCTAACAAGCACTAGTGGACGCTAATGCTGCCAATCCAGGGACTACAATTTATTATTTTATTATTTTTTAAAGTTTTATTTATTTGAGAGAGCATGGGGAGGGGCAGAGGGAGAGGGAGAGAAGCAGACTCCCCTGAACATGGAGCCTGATATGGGGCCCGATCCCATGACCCTGAGATCATGACCTGAGCTGAAATCAAGAGTCGAACACTCAACCAACTGAGCCACCCAGGCGCCCCCAGGGACCATACTTGAAAGAGCAAAGTAGAGGGCATATCAGCCAGGGTGTCTGCTGAAACTGACCTTCCTTCTCCATAGTCCTCCTGACTGCACCTGTGGTGGGTCTCTGACCCAAGGAGTCATCCACAGGCTGGGCTTCAAAATACAAGACGATGGAGTGTAAGGGGACCACTTAGGCTAGAAATTTTCACCAAAGCACAGGCCAGGCCCCAAAGGCAGTGCCTGTAGCTCCCAAGGGGCCAGATAGTCTGTACAGTTCCATTCTGTTTGTATCTAAAACACCCCATCCCTTTTCCTTCCCATAGTCTGGATGCATTCATTCGTCGTTCATTCAGTCAATATGTATCTAGCACCTACTTGACTCTAGGCATGATTCTGGGCTGCAGAGAGACAGCAGAGAGAAAATAAGCCCCTGTTCTCAGACAGTTAACATTCCAGGGGAAGACTCCTTCCAACCAAATAGGTGAGCTAAATGAAAGAGGGATCTTACCAAAGAGCCTCCAGGGTCACTCGGCTGTGTTCTGTTAAATACTTGGAATGTGTTTAACTAAGATAAAGGAACTTGTTATGGAAGAGACTGTAAGCCAAAAATGTAAACACATTTCAGAAAGATCAAACAAAATAACATATGATGCAGTCGTAAGTGTCGTCAGTGTATGAAGCATGCATTCAGGTCACAAAGAAAGTAGGAGGTATATGGAGGCACTCTTTAATTTTTCAGAATTGTACTTTAGAGGGCATTTGTCTTTGCTTTTTATTGGGTTTTTCTGAAGTATAGTTGACACACAACGTTACGTTAGTTTCAAGTGTACAACATAGTGATTCAACAGGTCTATGTGTCATGCTGTGCTCACCCCAAGTGTAGCTGCCATCTGTTGCCACACAGGGCTATGATAATACCAGTGACTATATTCCCTATGCCATACCTTTCATCCTCACGTAAAGGGCATTTGTCTTTAAACAACCTTATCTTAAAATGATTTAGGATAGGCTATTGGCTCCCACTTTTTTTTTTCAAGATTTTATTTCTTTATTTGACAGGGAGAGACATAGTGAGAGAGGGAACACAAGCAGGGGGAGTGGGAGAGGGAGAAGCAGGCTTCCTGCTGAGCAGGAAACCCAACGCGGGGCTCGATCCCAGGACCCCGGGATCATGACCTGAGCCGAAGGCAGACGCTTAACGACTGAGCCTCCCAGGTGTCCCTTGGCTCCCACTTTTATGTGCAGCATTTTTCAAGTATTACAGAAGGATACAAAAAACAATCTCTAAGAATCTGTGAACTCCTAAGAAACACTGTCCTTTTCAATAGCATTTATTAGCAAAATGACAAAACCATGCATGTATAAAAGCTGCAGTGGGGCACCTGGGTGGCTCAGTCGTTAAGCGTCTGCCTTCGGCTCAGGTCCTGATCTCAGGATTGTGAGAGTGAGCCCCGCAGTGGGCTCCATGCTCAGCGGGGAGTCTGATTGAGGATTCTTTCCCTCCCTCTCCCGCTGCCCCTCCCCGCCCTCTAAAATAAAGAAATCAATCTTTAAAAAAAAAGCCCGCAGCATTCTTAATAGTGTTTTATAAAGTAATAGTGCATACAATAGAGCAACTAGCAACATTCAGAATTCCGATGTTCCTAACCCGTCCTTGCTTTCTACAGTAGGAAGCAGTGAAGCATAGCGGTTAAGGACATAGGATTTAGAGTCAAACATACTTGGGTTCTGATCCCAGCTCTGCCTCTTGAGAGTCATGTGGCTTCAGGAAAGATACTTAACCTGACTCTTAGTTTCCTCATCTGTAAAATGGGAATAATAATAATGCCACCCTCACAGGATTTATTATAGGGGCTAAATAAAAACACTTTATATGTAATTCAGTATCTACTGACTTTTATGAATCACTGTACTCCTAAAAAGATACTCCCATCTCCTTTCCCCCACAGTGACCCGGCATCACTATTGGGAACAAATACAAGGGTGCTTCAATAGTGTCCGTCATGACATCTTCCCTCGTCTTCTTCCTCTTCTTGTCCACTGCTGCTATCTGTAGCCTCATGGTGGTACCCCGTTTCACACCATCAGGCTGTGGTCTCTGGATGCTCCCAAACTTACCAGTTCTTGGAACCCAAGAACAGTGCTGGGGCAACTAGAAATGGGAGGAAGGGGCATCTTCCTCTTCTTTCCCTGGTTTTGACAGGTCTCTCAAAGCCTCTTTTGAAGAGTTCCATCAACTTCTGCCTCTAACTCTCTCCCAGTAGTGAATTCAAAACCAGTCCAAGGAACTAGGTAGATGCTGGAAGCCCTTCTATCTCCTTCCATTCCCCAGTTCCTTCACTTCAGTGTCTGCCCCTCCCCACACTTCCTCTCCACATTCTCTGTTACGGAATAAAAGCTACTTCCATATGCGTGCATACATGCTAGTTCATACTGACCTGGATGTGGGATCAGTGGTGGAAGTAAGGTGTCTACACTGGCAGTAACCAGACAATAAATGCCCTTTTTTTATACATAAGTGTTTGGATATTGATTGCACTTCATCCCACATTTATAACTCTCTTTTGTAACTTTTAATTAAATCGAGTAATATAGAGTATAATTTTGTACATGATGTACCTACTAGAGATAGACACTCAATATTTTCTGTTACTGACAAAACAAATCAATTCCACAGACACAGTGTCAAGTATTTATTAATATGATTTTGTGCAATGAAAAGAAATGGGATGCTGCTTCTACCTTGCTTTTCCACTGGATGGGAGAAATAATGTTACTCTCAACTCTTAATTAACTGCATAGCTTTTGAGGCTAATGAACGGAGTCGAAGGTTGGGACTCTGAGAAAAAAAAAAGCAAAAAAAAAAAACAACAACAACAAAGTGAGTTCTTTCTTTTGAATTGTCCAACTAGTTCAGTGAGTTCTTATGGGATTGACTTGCCTCAGCAATTGGATTTTAGGGATGACTGAAATGGTTGGCTTGGCCACAAATGCAGCCCAGCTGGACATCTGAAACGCATCTGACCAGATTCCAAGGAACAGTGGGTGTGTCCATGGATATTACATTGATGTCACACCCCTTACCCCAGAGAAGAGGATTTTTTGTGATTGAGATATTATGGTTGCATATTTTTTATGTATATAGAGTATTTTCATATTGCTGAATATTCTGATTTGATTTTTTTATTATGGCAAAATACACATATAAATGTACAATTTATCATTTTTAAAAAGATTTTATGTATTTATTTGAGAGAGAGAGACAACAAATGGGGTGGAGGAGCAGAGGGAGAGGGAGAAGCAGACTCCCCACTGAGCAGGGAGCCCAATACAGGTCTCAATCCCAGGACCCTGGGATCATGACCTGAGCTGAAGGCAGATGCCTAATCTACTGAGCCACCCAGGCGCCCCACCATTTTTATCATTTTAAATGTACAGTTTAATGGTATTAAGTACATTGCTGTGCAAACCATCACCACTATCTGTCTCCAGAAACTTTTTACCATCCCAGACAGAAACTCTGTACCCATTAAAGAAAAACTCCCAATTCCCTACTCCCTCCAGCCCCCAGAAATCACCATCCTACTTTATGTCTCTATAAATTTGACTATTCCAGGTATCTCATATAAGTGGAGTTGTACAATATTTGTCTTTTGCGACTGGCTTATTTCACTCAGCATAGTGTCCTCAGGTTCATCCATGTTGTGGCATGTGTCAATATTTCTTTCCTTTTTAAGGTTGAATAATTTTCCATTGTAGATATATACCACATTTTGTTTATCCATGTTGTCCATCTGCTGATGGGCATTTAAGTTGATCCACCTTTGGCTATTATGGATATAGCACATAACACGCTGCCATGAACATGGGTGGAGGGCAAGCTAAAAGGTATGTTTCTTACAGAGCACTTTTCAGTTATCTCGAAGTCCTTTGAAAATAGCTTTTGCATGAGAAAATTAAAAAGAATTTAAGTAAATTCCTCAGATAACGTAGAGTTATTGTGCTTAAGAAAAAAATGAGAGGAAATAGGCTATAAATCTAAAACAAATATAAGAAATTATTGGAAGTGTTAGAAATATATCAAATGCCATTCTATGTTTCACGATGGGTAGAAGAATGAAACCTGCTGTCAGGTCTATGAACCATACAGTTCAAAGATAGGTGGCTGCTCTTGGTTGCCTAATTGAATAATTCCATTTGCATTCAAAATTCAGTCAGAGGATGGGCATGGGGGGAATATTTTTGATCAAATTACAGAGTTCCCATAGTGAAAGAATCTCGTATTTTCTTTTTAATAAAAATTCCAGTTCTTTGTTGCAACTTTTGACCTTCAGGTATAAAATGAATTGAGTTTGAGAATATATTTAGAACAAACACACTGAACCGGTGTTTTCCACTGGGAGGACTTGTCTGAGACATTTGGCAGTGTCTGAAGACAGTTTTGGTTGGCACAACTAGCATCTGGCATCCAACAGGTAGAGGCCAGGATGCTGCTAAACATCCTACAATGCACACAATAGCCCCCACCAGAACGTTCGGTGGCCCATAATATTAAGTGTCATTAGTGTCACTGTTGAGAAAACCAGCACTAAACAGGGTATCTTGAACAATTCCAATCAACTAGGACAAAATTGATATTTGAAAGCACTTGAAAATATTTGAAAAAATATTTTCTTCCTTCCTGCCATCCCTCCTTTCCTTCCTCCTTCCTTTTTTGTAGGGACATGAAAGAAGCTTATCTACCATCATCTCTACTCATTTTGGAGTTTCAACATTATCTTAAAGTGGTTAGAAGTATGAATACGGGGTTCAGGTTAGAAGTCCGACAGCTTAGAGGCAATCCTACTACCTCGAAATAGAAAATATTGACTTGTGACCCCAGGCATGGATTTCCTAACCACACATTTCCTCCTCTCAAATTGGCAGGGCCAATTTGCCTCGTGGGCTCTCTTCCAGCTGTACTGGGAGTTCTCTGCTGGTGTCACTTCTGATTGATTCATGCCTCATTTGGACTGGTTGGTGCCCAAGCCAAATATTTTGTTATCGCCACACAAAGTGGATATAATAACTACGCTGCCCACCCCAAAAGGCTTGGAAGGACCTTATACGGCAACTAAAAATACTTACAAAGAATAACAACCACATAAATGTAAAGTCTTAGGAAATAAAAGGATATAAAAATACCAAGGATGACAAACTAAAGATCAAAATGTTCATGGCCCCATCTGGGGGTTCAGGGTGAGGTTATTCTTAATTTGTTTTGCTTTTTAAGCTAAGTCTTTGTTTCTGCTACCATTTAATTTGGGGAAAACAAAGGCCATTATGGCCTTGAATTTTTATCTCAGAGTAGTTCAAATCCTTTTTTGGTCACAGGAGAGCAAATTATGACAGAAAAGAAAAATAATCTTCTAAATAATTGGGTCATCATGGCATGGATCCATGTGAGCTCTTCTGGGACAAGATTTAATCACTTCATAAACTGCGTATGTTGATTGTGTTATAAATAATAATCCTGTGTGCCTCATTAAGCCCCAAATGCATGTCCTTGCATGAAACTCATTCTTTTCTTGCCAGTCTGACTAGATGCATTGTCTTTGGAGTTGTCTTGGAAAACAGGTGCACCTGGCTCAGTTAGGCAGGTGCGAGATGTCTCAAGAGCAGTGAAATTTTATGCTCAATAATTTTGACAACGCATGCTCTAGATTAAGTAGCAGGGCTTCTCTCCTTTTTTTTTTTTTTTGTAAATTAACTGGCAGATCAATTAATATAAATTGCCAGATAGGAAAAGTAGCTTGACTCCTGAGACTCCAATCTGTCATGTTTTATATTTAAGCCTTGAGTTTTACAAAATGGGAGCCTGTCCTAATTTCTTCAATAAAAACCATTTAGAATATATTTACTTAGAATGAACCAACTTCCTGGAAAGATAAACCATAGAAGTTAAACAGATTTTACTTTAATGTTAAAGAATGTAACAAGAAATTCCCACCTTTCTATCGTGTTTCATTTATAAGACACCTATTTCTTGTGAAATTGGGCAAATTCTAGGGCTACTCAAGGTGGGATCCATTGGCCAGGACCATCGGCAAAGTGTTTGTTACCAGTCCGTCCATGAGAACACAGGCACAGAAATCAAGGGTAAGCACCTAGGAAGTTTTATAGCAATCCAAGCATAATTATTTTTCTAGTACTTTATTTTCATTTCATTTAGCAAAAATGTCAGTTTGTGTTGGATTGAAATGAAAAACTCTGGTCCTTCACGGCAGATAGGCTGAGAAGTGCCATCGTAGGGAATTCTTTCAGTGCCATACTCTCTTCTCCAAGGATGACTGTCCTCATAAATTTTTCTTAGGCAACAGAATAATACTATTCTATCCTTCTTAGTTGCTCTGCTTTGAGTGTGAAGACACATAAGAGCCAGGGTTTTCACCTGCAAATAACAGTACTTTGATGGAGACTCAATTTCCGTTCCTTCTGCCCTTCTGGTCTTCTGAATCCTTTCCCAACAGGACCCATGTCCTCCTAGATCTTGTGCAATATCAAAAGTGTGCCCTTGTAAGGTGTTTGTGGTACCCTGGTTGGGCTCCTATGTTTAAAGGGGTGCTAAGGAAAATCTCTCTCTGGTGCCTGCACATTCCTCACTCCCATTCCAGAAGGAGTTGGGTTATCATTCTTGCATCAGAGACAGGGTTAGGTTAGCTGAGATGTGAGGCATCTGGCCATTTAGTGTAGTGTTTTGAAGGATGTCACAAAGTGGGAGCCTGGATGGCTCAGTCGGTTAAGCGTCTGCCTTCGGCTCAGGTCATGATCCCAGGGTCCTGGGATCCAGCCGCGCAACTGGCTCCCTGCTCCATGGAGAGCCTGCTTCTCCCTCTGCCTGCAGCTGCCCCTGCTTGTGCTCTCTCTCTCTGTCAAATAAATAAATAAAATCTTAAAAAAGAAAAATAAAAGAGTCCAGTGATCCTCCTAGAGATGTTTACAAGCTGCTGGTAAAAGTGCTGGCTGGTTCTTTGGGAACAGAGTTCTTTGCTTTTTGTCTCAGAGGGATATGACCCAGATAGGAAAGGCTGGACTAGGATCCTCCCCAGGGGCTATCTAACCAGCTTTGGGGTTTTGTTTTACTAGTAGGACATGCTGAGTACTTATTGATGGGGATAATAGAGGGGATGGAGGGTAGGGTAGGGGACAGATTGTGGAAAAAGATTATGAACTGGTCAGTTGAGGTAGGAGTGGTTTGGGAGAAAGAACAAAGATGTCTAATGGGAACTTCTGGGTGTTTGGCTTAGTCTGCCCATGAAAATGTCAGTGAATGGCACATTGGGAGTAATTTTTTAGGTATATGTGTAAGGAGATAAATTCTTTGCCTGGTCTCAAGATGGGGCAAAGGGCCAGACTAAGATCTACCCAATAGGCACTTTCAGGTTGCACATGCATACATACAATAAGAATGTTTCCACTTCAGGGGCTTCTGGGTGGCTCAGTTGGTTGGACATCTGACTCTTGATTTTGGCTTAGGTTGTGATCTCAGGGTCGTGAGATCGGGCCCCGCATCAGACTCCATGCTGAGCATGGAGTCTGCTTATCACGCTCTCTTTCTCAATAAATAAATAAATAAATAAATAAATAAATAAATAAATAATAAATAAATAAAAGAAGGTTTGCACTTTGTATGGGAGGTTGCACTATTTGGCCTCCAAGCATCCTTAACTACCAATTACAATAAGATGGTACTGGTTCTCCCAGAAATGATTGCATTTTAAAAGAAGATCTGCAGAAAGTAAGCAATGCAAAACCCCAAGGAATGCCTCATTAATCTTGGAATTTCAATCATGGGCTAGGACAGGTAGATGATTAATGTTAAGAACATCCTGGTTCCTTTCAAATTGTACCACTATAGAAAACAGCCTAGAATCATAGAATTTGGGGAGCTAAACTTCTTCATTGCAAAGATTCAAAACAGAAACATAGAATCCCCTTCCTCAAGAATATGGGCTAGAATTAGTGAATGACTTCTCATAAATAGAGTATGGGGAAAAAGTAATAATTTTATAATGGAGAAATCTGGCAGACACCACCTTAACCAACTGATCAAATTAACATCACCAGTAATAAGTCATGTTGATATTATGTGCCCCCTGATATGATGAGAAGGACACATCATTTCTATACTCCTTTCCCCAAAAAATCCATAACTGCAGTCTAATCATGAGAAAATATCAGACACCCCAAAATGAAGGGAAATTCTACAAAATACTTCACTCTTCAAAAGTGTCAAGTTCATGAAAAACAGGAAGAGACTAAGAGCTGTCAAGACTGGAGGAAACATGTTGAGTAAATGCAATGTGGCATCCTGAATTAGATCCTAGAACAGAAAATGGATGTTAGTGGAAGAACTGTTAAAATCCAAATAAAATCTGTAATTTAATATTGTACCAATGTTAATTTCTGAGTTTTGATAAATGTGCCATGATTATGTACAATGTTAGTATTAAGGAAAGCTGAGGGAAAGATAAATGGAAACTCTTTATACTATCTTTGGATTTTCTACAAATTTAAAATTATTTCAAAGTAAAAGTTAAAAAATACAATTTCAGTGAAAAAGTACTGAAGCACAAAGGAGTTAATTGACATTCAAGATCACACAACAGATAAGTGGTTTACCTGAAATTAGAATGCAGGTATCTAGACCCAGACCCAGAATCATTTATCCTAAAAGCAGTCTCCGATAGGCCACTCTAAACCCTGGGGTCCATCATTCTCCTGCTCATCTTGGAGGATATATTTATGAATTCAACTTCTCCAGACTTTCTGGGTGGGAACTAAATAAGATTCTTCCAACTACAGTCTTTCCTGCAACACTGCAAACCCATCCTCCCATTGTCAGAAGCAACCATTTCAAATTTTTTCCACTCCTCATTCTTCCAACCAATCACCTTTTTCTTCACTCCCTCAGATGGCCAGATCTACTTCACAGCAAGCACAGAAGCCATCAGAGAACTTCCTCAAGTTCTGATGACCCAACTTACAAACCCACCTGTTTCCACACCCACCTGCCTTTCTCCATCCCCTACCATTTCACCAAAAGAGATGTTCACCATACTGTCTCCAACTGTACCCCTCACTTGTGCCCTGGATTTTCTTCCTGTTCCTGCCTCAGGGACCTCTACTATCAATGAACCTCGCTCCTATCTCTCTAACTTCTCCTCACTACTGGCATCTTGAGATATCTTTTCTTATCTTCAGTCTAAAAACCATATTTCCCTAATACTACAGGCATTTGGATATCTACCTTGCCCTTCACAGCCAAACATCCTGAGAAAGTCATCTAACTCATTTCTTTCTTCACCTCCCACTGCATTATTTTTTTCCCATTTGATTTCTCTGACCATTTAACACTATGAACCACGCCACATTTTCTTCCTTTTTTTTAGTTCACCATTTAAAGTGTACAATTCAATGGTGTATAGTATGTACACAGTTTTAAAACATTTTCATCATCTCACAAAGAAACCTTGTACCCCTTAGCTGTTACTCCCCTTTCACCCCATCTTCCCCTACCATCCCTGAGCAACCATTAATCTACCTTCTGTCTCTATGGATTTGCCTATTCTGGACTTTCATATGAATAAAATCACATAATATGTTGACTTTTGCGATTGGTTCCCTTCACTTAGCATAATGTTTTCAAGGTTCATCCAAGTTACATGTGTATTGGTACTTCATTCCTTTTTATGGATGAATAACATCCCATTATATGGATATACCACAGTTTGTTTATCCATTCATCAGTTGATGAGCATTTGGGTTGTGTCCACCTTTTTTACCATGATTTTTAAAAAAGATTTATTTATTTGAGAGAGAGAGAGAGAAAGTGAGAGCAAGCATGGGGAGAAGGGCAGAGAGAGAGAATCTCAAACAGACTCCCCACTGAGAATGGAACTCTCTCCTAGGACCCTGAGATCATGACCTGAGCCAAAATCAAGCAGTCACCCTCTTCACCTTATTTCCAAGTTTTAGACAATTTTTTTGAAAGATTTTATTTAGTTAGTTTGTTAGTTATTTAGAGAGAGTGAACCCATGCGTACAGCAGGGGGAGGGGCAGAAGGAGACGGAGAGAGAATCTCAAGCAGACTCCCCACTGAGCACAGAACTGGACGTGGGCCTGGATCTCACAACCCTGAAATCATGACCTGAGCCAAAATCAAGAGTCAGATGCTTAACTGGCTGAGCCACCCAGCTGCCCCTAGACAATTTTTCTTAATACTAATTGTCCTTTAACCTCTCTAACTCCTCCTTTTCAATCTTCTTTGTAGAATTCTTTTCCTTTACCTTCCCTTGAATAATGGTGTTCTCCAAGGTTTTATCTTTAGGGATTGTTCTAGGCTCTCTCCCTTTTCACTCCTCCGCATATTTCTCCTTTACTACCTGATTAACTACTATTCATCCTTCCAACCCACCTCTCAAATAAGCCTTCCCAGACTCCCTGAGTAGCATCAGCTTTCCTTCTTTCAGAGCACTTACCACCATTCTAATAAACAATTCATTGTGTAGTTGTTTAATGTTTACCTCTTCCGCTAGACCATAAGCTCCATGACAGCAGGGAACATGACTGTCTTTTTCATTTCTATAATTCTCAGGCCTAAATAATTATTTGTTGAATAAATGAGTGAGTGAGTGCATGAATGGAAAATAAACAGATGGTTACATGATTCATTATCTGTTTCCATGGTCTCAGTTTTCAGTGTATTGGTGAGTGAAAGTCATACATTACCAATTCTCTTTCTCTTTGGAAAATGATATTCAAGGAAAGTCTCTTGTTATATTCTAAACAAGTGCCAGAACATCAGAATTCCATGTAGATGTTTTGAAAATGCCAAATGTCAACAAATGGGACACACAATTCAGCTATTGCTTGATCTCAGATGTAGACTTTACTGTCCACGAAGTGTTGGGAGATAATTCTCCATGTGTCTTTTGTGTTTCTTCAGGTCTTGCGAGCAGATGCACCAACAGTCTTCTGTTCTGTACTATCTTTTCCAGGACAGTATAGTCTAGGAAGATGGAGATAGTGTCTTTCTCCAGAGCAGAAGGTAGGTTTGTTTGCTATGCAGTGCAATAAAGTTAATATCTCCCTCAGGAGCAAAGGTTGAACAATGAGTTTGCTTCCTGTCCATTACACAAAACTGAAGTTTCCTAATCTTGGGGTTCCTCTCCTGGAATGCAATTGGCTGGCACCACCTGGCCCTCATTCTGTCACCTGAAGAAACTAGAGTTGGGGAACTAAAGCAAGAAAATAAAGTTCTCTGGCTGCTGCTATTTCTGTGAGTAATAAACTGTTCTTTGTCACCAACCCAGATTTGTCTTTGGTTAGCATCAACAAAACTGTGGCAGACTAACTTGGTAGCTCGCAAGTGGGAAAAAATCTCAAATCCTTCATGGTTCTTGACATGAAGCAGCGATTTATAAACATTCATATTAATTGTTTGGTGATGAGGTAGCAAATGTTTTAAGCATTTTACAACCCACTATAGCTGATTATCACTTATATATAGGTGCTTTACAGTGTCTTAGTTAGGACTTAGAAAATGGATTGGGAGTCTGGGGTTGATGTGTAACTGGTTATACTTCTCTCCCTCTAAATTACACAAAATAGGCTCCCAGTTTGGGTTTTCACACAGAATTTCTACTTTTCAGAAGAGCTTTTTTGATATTGCATGGAAGATGCCTGTGCATTTGTCCATACTTATTGGTATGTGGTTTTGGAAGTGCCTTAACATATTCTCTTAAGTGTGAGTTTAGCATTGCCAAGTACTACCTCAAAGACAAGAGTCATGCTCGTTACTCTTTTGTATCCTTCTCCTCCTTGTAAGATTTGGTACAAGTTTTTGGTCCAAATATTCTCACTATTCCTGTAGGGTTGATTATACTTTCCAAACATTGCTGCGGTATTTCCCACCCCTCCCGCATTGCTCTTGTGCAAGGTCAACTTGTCACTCCCTCATCGAGAGATGGCATCTATTTCTGCATCCCCTTGAATCTGGGAAGGCCCTGTGACTGCTCTGACTAATAGAATATGGCGAAGTAACACAGGGGAAGTCCTAGGCTTAGTCCTCTACTGGCCCAGCAGCTTCTGCTCCCGCTTCTTGGAATACTTGTTCTTCAGCTGCTTCCTGTCATAACTCAGGCTTCATGTTGAGAGAGGCAGGGGCCACATGGAGAAACCACATGCAGGTGCTCTGGGTGACAGCCTCGGCTGTGCTCCCGACCAACATTTAGCATCAACTGCCAGCCAGGTAAGTGAGCCATCTTGGATGTCTCACCTAGTTGAGCCTTCAGATGATCACAGTCCCAGGTGACTTCCAACTGCAATTGCATGAGAGACATCAAACAAAATCTGCTGAGTTGAGCCCAGTCAACCCATGGCAGGTAATAATAAATTGTTATACACAGCCATAGAGAATCAGAGCAAAGAGGCCCCTGAATTAAGAATTTCATTTGATCACGTGGTTCTAAACCCATCCCCAACTGCTTAAAATCAAGTTTCTAAGCAAGTTTCACTCAAGATTTAGTGTGGCAGCTTGTACCCCGTAGACATTATTGAAGTATTCTTACGAATTAATGAATGATTGTATATAAAACAAAAATCTCTATGAAGCAGAGGTCTGAATCCCAGGGCTTTTTTTTTTTTTTAATGTTGATTTGCTCACTTATAAATTAAGCACTTAGAAAAAACTCTTCTTCCTTAATTTAAATTTATCTGGCCTCCTGGGCATGGCCAAATCTCCAGACCAGAATCAAGATAACCTGTTTGATCACAAGTCTGAGCACAAGTAGGAGGATATTCTAGAACTGGTTTTGCTGTTGTTGGGCAACAATTTGAATCTGATGTTGTTATGGTAGACTACCATGGAGGCTCATTCATCACTCTTTTTAAAACTTTGAGAATGTTAGATTTTGATTCTGGGGATATTGTCTTCAGATCTCAGAGCATTAAGTGTTTTTTGTCTCAAAAATAAAAAGTCACTCTGAAGCACAGCAGTGGATAGCAATCTCTTGCCCACTGCCAGCCAATTGGCCTATGCTATGTGCCTCTTTCCTCTCATTCCTGTGCTCCAGCTTTGCAAATCTTTCATACCGCATATTCCTTCCTGCCACGGGAACTTTGCACATGCTATCTTATCCTCCTACCCTCTCCACTCCATTTCTTCATTTTGCTGAATTCATCATTTTGCCTCAGTTCAAGTACGAGTTCCTCAAAGATGCTTTTTCTGACCTCTGCAGAGTAGGTGAGCTGCCCCAGTTATATGCTCCCATAGTACCCTATATTTATCAATCAGAGCACATTTTGCAATTATAATTACATATTCCTAGTTGTGTAATTACTTTATTTCTTTGAAGGGGCATATTTTTCACATGTTGATGGCACCATCTAAGTAACTTATCTCTACATCAACATGACTTCACCATTTCAGGCAACTCTTTATCAAGAAGATAAAAGTTATGAATGATTTTATTGTTGATTCCAGGACCTTCTTGAAAGACACATGTACTCTTCAAAATAAAGCATCAAATAACAATTTTTTTTAAAGATTTATTTATTTATTTATTTGACAGAGACAGCGAGAGAGGGAACACAAGCAAGGGGAGTGGGAAAGGGAGAAGCAGGCTTCCTGCCAAGCAGGGAGCCCGATGTAGGGCTCGATGCAGGGCTCGATGCAGGGCTCGATCCCAGGACTCTGGGATCATGACCCCAGCAGAAGGCAGACGCTTAACGACTGAGCCACCCAGGCGCCCCAAATGACAGTTTTTATTTCAAGACTCTCTGAGCCCCTTGCCCCAATTGCTGTGTCTATCAACTCTAAACTATTATATAGTGATCCTTATCCAATGCTAACTGAGCCTTCCCTCCCCCCCCACCAGTGAAAGACCCACCTTTAACCAGACTTTTGAAGTTCAAAAATAGCCCAGTTTTGTCCTTAACTTCCTTTGAGATGCTACAAAGCCTATCTAGATAATGCTTTCCCTTATCTAGGTAAGCAATAAACTGAGTTTTGTCATATCAACACATTGTTTTAGTGATATTTTTGGAGAGGAATTTGTGATGGTGACATTGAATCAATATGTGTTTTAAGTGTGGTAGCACTTTTTTTCCTCCTGAAAAGCTGTTATTAAATCCATGATGGAAATCAGTGATGTCTTAGATTGGAGGAAATGTAGTAGTTAACTGACACATCTCTTATGAGAATTTACATTCTTCATAAGGGCATAGACCCAGGCAGTTTTTCTCATTGGTTTATCTCCAGGTCAGAGTAGAATAGGTGCTTAAAACATAATTGTTGAATGAATGAGTGGATCACTGAGTAGATGACAGACCAAGATGGATGGATTGCCCAGCCTAGTTATGTAATATCATCATTAGGTGAAATAGAAGTTGTCCACAGGGTTGCCATTGTTTTAGAAGTGAATGAAAATGAGTTCCTAGCAGCACATAATAATGTAGGCATGGCTTGGCTAATTGAAGATGGAAGGGCAGCAGAATATGCCACCCCAAAATATGCCACTTTGGCATAAGGATTATTTATTATTTCTTGGACCCCTTAGTCACAGGTGTTACACTTCTCTGTAATGGTTCTGAGACCTCCTTAGGGAATTTTTTTATCTGATTTTATTTGACACATTTGTGGCCCCATCCTGCCATTTGCTGAACACTGTGGTGACCTTGGCAGCACCCTGACCTCAAAAAAATTCCAAACTGGGGGCAACTCCACGGGAGGTAGAAGTCAGGGAACCGGGTGTTCAGACAGAGGTTCTTTTCAGAGCACCGAAGGCCTGGAGTCTGATATCTATGGCAGGCACAGTGCACTTCAGCCGATCCTTTCCTTTGCCCTTTTGGGACAAAGCCTAATAGATGAGAAATTCCTGTCCATTTAGGCATGGACATGATGGACAGGAATTTCTCATCTATTAGGCTTTAACACATTCTTTCTGGGAAGATGGGCTGAGCCTTATTTTGGCTGAGAATAAAGGAAAAAGATTTGAATAATCCTAGAGCTTACTAATGAGGCAATTCTTTCCTGAGGATCCAATCAATGAATATGTTGGATATTTATTAGGTATAAAGCACTGTGCTAAGTGGGGGAGGGATAGAGAATTGATAAGGTGTGGTCCCTGCCCTCAAGGATCTCATAGTCTAGCTAGAAACCTAAAACACACACATAAAAAATTATAACTAATAGTATGTAGTGCTGTCTAATAGAACTTCCTGCAGTGATGGAAATGTTCTTTCATGTGCATTGTCTAATATGGTAGCCACTAGCCAATTATGGCTGTTGAGCACTAGAAATGTGGGTAGTGCAACTGAGGAACTAAACTGAATTTTTAACTGAATTTTAACTTATTTAAATAGCCATATGTGGATCAAGGCTTCTGAACTGGACAGCTTTGTATGAGGCATTACATAAGCACTAACAAAAGAGCTGAGGTAGGTAAGAGAGGACAAGGAGCACCCACTTCAGATTGATGTAGACAGGGAAGGCTTCCAGAAAGGGGTGTGATTAGAGTTAGTCCTTGGGAATATGTAGCATTCTGAGAGGATAATATGCAGAAGATAGCACTAGCTTCCGGGAACTTTCAGAGAGCACAACTGGGGGTACCAGAGAGTAACTATTGAACAGAGTAAAGTTTTATTTTGGTTTTCATTCATCTGTTGTGTTAAAAAGATGGTTGGATTTGATGAGGCAATTATCTCTCTTTAGTGCTCTGTGACACATCTTCTCCAGGGTCTGAGCAAATAATCTTAAGGGCAATAGGAAGAGCACTAGACCAGGAGTCAGGAGACATGGATTCTATTCCTGATGTGTCATTAACTCACACATGGGCTTAGTTTTTGTTGTTGTTGTTGTTGTCTAAAAAGGATCAAGGGTTCTTTAGTAAACATTCTCCAAGTTTCTGTCCTGTACCAGTGTTCTCCGATTCCCATCACATTTTAGTGGAACAGAATGGTGCAGTCCAATGTCACCCAACTTAAAGACTTGCTCAGGGTGGAGAATGGAGTTATTGCAGGTGGGGGTTGGGGGAGGTATAGGGACCCAAAACACCCTCCTGTTTTGGAGGAAGAAAGCAGAGGTGAAGGAGTGGAAACTTCACCTCTAAAGTATCTCTCACCTTCTATAGGTTGGGAAAGGTGGGGAAAGTTGGACTAGAAGAAGGGAACACCTTAAACTGAAGTGGGGATAAGTTTAATGTGTATTGGGAGTATATATATGGGGTAAGGTCAGGTATGAGGAGGGGGTGTCTGGAGGGAGCAGGTGGTGGTAACTTGCAAGTACAAGTCCTGGAAACATTTTTCAACTTGACAATTTCTGCTAAGATTTTTCACCATTCCTGCCTACTATTCCCGCAGATCAAATATGGTACTTTAGAGTCATTGACATAAAGGGATGCTTCTTACACAACCACTGGACATCTTAAATTCAGGGCTCTGTCTTGACGAAGACTCTCTTTGACTAAACTCTAGTCAGGCTCCTTTGAGCCCTCTTCTCAAGCAGGTCTCAACCTTGGCTTATAAAAACTACAGACTCTCAGCATAAATGATTTTGTCCATCCACATACACTAAGAGATTTGAACAAACACCAGGATAGTTTCTAACCACTCAAGGCCACATCCTTGGGACTATCCAGGCCCCCCTTAGTGCCTGCCTGAGAAAGCTCAATGCTGCCTGGAGAATTTGTTTGTTCTAGCCAAAACATGTTGGCAGGCAGAGAGGTCCCTAAACCCTCTCTTAGAGTAGTCACTTTAGAAAGTTTGCAATTTTAAATCCTTCCCTGCTTCCTGTCTCCTTGAAATGCAAACATTCTAGGAGGTAACTCTCATTCCCAGACCAGTGGCATTGGGCACCTTGCTCTAACTCACACTGCTGCTTCCTATCATAAAGATGCAAAAATTCTGTCTTCTAGATAAGTGCCAGTGAACAAACCCAGCTGGCCTAGACACATGGACCAACCCTGTTAACACCTCTCAATGCCTTTTCCTTAGCACATGCCAGTTTTAAAAAGTCTATCTTTCATTTCAGTGACGGTGAGTTCAATTCACACTGGGGCTTCTTCCCTATTGCCATGGTTGTTACTGAGTGAAGTCTATTCTTCTTACCCCTTTAACTAGTATCTAGTTTTATCTTTTTTTTTTTTTAAGTCTACATTACTCAGTGCTCATGATGATAAGTGTACTCTTTAAATCCCATCACCTATTTCACCCATCCCCCCACCTGCTTCCCCTCTGGTAACCATCTGTTTGTTCTCGAGAGTTAAGAGTCTGTTTCTTGGTTTCAATCTCTCTCTCTTCCCTTTGCTCACTTGTTTTGTTTCTTAAATTTCATATATGAGTGAAATCGTATGATATTTGTCTTTCTCTGACTGACTTATTTTGCTTAGCATAATACTCCCTAGCTCCATTCATATTGTTGCAAATGGCAAGATTTCATTCTTCTTTATGGCTGAATAATATTCCATTGTATATTTATTCCACCTCTTCTTTATCCATTCATCTATCAATGACCACATGGGTTGCTTCCATAGTTTGGCTATTGTAAATAACACTGCAATAAACATAGGGGTGCATGTATCCCTTTGAATTGGTGTTTTTGTACTTTTTGGGTAAATACCCAGTAGTGGAATTACTGGATCATATGGTAGTTCTATTTTTACTTGTTTGAGGATCCTCCATACTGTTTTCCACAGTGACTGCACCAGTTTGTTGTCCCACCAACAGTGCAAAAGTGTTCCTTTTTCTCCACATCCTTGCCGATACTTACCGTTTCTTGTGTTTTTGATTTTAGCCATTCTGACAGAATATGAGGTGATATCTCATTGTGGTTTTGATTTGCATTTCCCTGATGATGAGTGATGTTGAGCATCTTTTCATGTGTCTGTTGGCTATCTGGATGTCTTTCCAGAGAAATGTCTATTCATGTCTTCTGTCCATTTTTTAATTGGATTATTTCTTTTTGGGTGTTGAGTTGTATCAGTTCTTTATATATTTTGGATACTAACACTTTATTGGATATATCATTTGCAAATATCTTCTCCCATTCAGTAGGTTGTCTATTAGTTTTGTTGCTTGCTTCCCTTGCTGTGCAGAAGCTTTTTATTTTGATGTAGTCCCAAAAGTTTATTTTTGCTTTTGTTTCCCTTGCCTCAGGAGACATATCTAGAAAAATGTTGCTTACAGCCAATGTCAGAGAAATTACTGCCTATGCTCTCTTCTAGGATTTTTATAGTTTCAGTTCTCACATTTAGGTCCTTAATCCATTTTGAGTTTATTTTTGTGTATGGTGAAAGAAAGTAGTCCAGTTCCATTTTTTTTGCATGTGGCTGTCCAGTTTTCCCAACACCATTTTTGAAGAGACTGTCTTTTTCCCGTTGTATATTCATTCCTCCTTTGTTGAAGATTAATTGACCATATCATTGTGGGTTTATTTCTGGGTTTTCTATTCTGTTCCATTGATCTATGTGTTTCTTTTTATGCCAGAACCATGCTGTTTTAATTACTACCACTTTGTGGGGCACCTTACTGACTCAGTCAGAACAGTATGCAACTGTTAATCTCAGAGTTGTGTGTTTGAGCCCTATGTTGAATATAGAGATTACTTAAAAATAAAATCCTTAAAAAATTTACTACTGCTTTGTAATATAACTTGAAGTCTGAAATTGTGATACCTCCAGCTTTGCCTTTCTTTTTCAAGATTGCTTTGGCTATTCAGGGTCTTTTGTGGTTTCATATAAACTTAGAGCTCTTTTAGTTATGTGAAAAATGCTGTTGGTATTTTGATAGGGATTGCATTAAATCTGAAGATAACTTTGGATAGTATAGACATTTTAATGATATTTGTTCTTCCAACCCATGCGCATGGAATGTCTTTACATTTCTTTGTGTCGTCTTGAATTTCATTCATCAGTTTTATGGTTTTCAGAGTATAGATCTTTCACCTCTTTGGTTAGGTTTATTCCTAGATATTTTACTGTTTTTGCTGCAATGGTAAATGGGATTATTTTCTTAATTTCACTTTCTGCTGCTTCATTATCGGTGTGTAGGAATGCAACAGATTTCTGTAGATTGATTTTGGATCCTGTGACTTCACTGAATTCATTTCTCAGTTCTAGTAGTTATTTGGTGGAATCTTTAGGGTTTTCTGGATTTGTCTTTGACAGTCTTCTGTGTGTGTGTGTGTGTGTGTGCACGTGCACGTGCTGATTCAGAAAGGGGACCATTTCTGCTCGTTCTAGTACTTCCACACCAGGGCAACTTTAATTCTGCCCTCAAACTGCACGGTCTTCCACCTGTACCCCTCTTCAAGGCTTTTCTCTTCTGTTCTCTGACTTTAACTGGGGCCTTGGTTTCCATGCTGGCAGGTAAACTGGATGTCTCTGGGTCACTTTTAGTTCCCCCTCCCTCACCCCCCTCCCCACCTTCAGGTTCTACAACCTGCTCTCTGGAATCTTCCCTCCTTTCCATTCTGGATACAACTACCCTAGGTCAGGACATATCATCTCTTGCCTAAGTGAATCTAATTACCTTTTAACTAATCTCCCTACCTCCAGTCTCCACAGAACTCCATAGGGCTTCTTTTAAAACACTGACACACACACACACACACACACACACACACACATACATACATACATAAAACACTGAGCTGATCACCTCACTTTCCTTCTCAGAACTTTTCTTGGCTCTCTCCACAACCTACTGAATGAAGGTGAAACTCCTTAGAAGGCATTTGGGGCCCCCTTTACCTTACCTTAACCTAAACATCTCCTACCTTATCTACCATGGAACCTGTGATCTCTGTTCCTTAACTACATGTGTATCCACACTTCTAGGGTTATGCTCACATTATTTTGTCATTCTGGGATATAAGGCTCCCTTTTCCCCATTTCTGTCAATGACCAATATTTTATTTTTTTCAAGGCCTAATTCAGTATCACCTCCTTCATGAAAGCATTCCTAATAGTTTGAATTAGAATTGTTTTGTTCCTCTGTATCAGCTCATATCATTTTTGAAAGTCAGGTTCATAATTGAGGTATAATTTATATGCAGCAAAATTCACCCCTTTCAGGTGTATAGTTCTATGGGTTTTGACAAACAAAATATATAGTTGAGTAACTCACCATCACCACAATGAAGTTATAGAATATTTTAGTGAAACCAAAAAGTTCCCTTGTGTCTCTTTGTAGACAATTGCCTCCTCCCATTCCTAGTTCCTGGCAATCACTGATCTGATTTTTGTCCCTATACACTTCATATCATTTAAATGTATTTTTGCCTTTTCCCCTACAGGCCTGGCAGACTGAGAGCTGTAGTCACTCACCTTTGTATTGCTCATGGTTCCAAGCACAAGTTTCAAACACACTTATTACGTACCAGGTCATAAATATTTGATCAATGGAAAAAGGAAGAAAAGGAAGAAAGGCAGACCAGAAGAAAGGAAAGAAGGAAAGAAAAAAGAAAGGAAGAAAAGAATGAGCCAAAGAATAAATGGACAAATAGCCCTAGGAGAATTCTGATTCAGCAATGGGGCAGCCAACAGAGTGCATGCTAGTTTGATGAATTATTCTGAGTTATTAATCTGAACTACAAAAACAGTTACTTTTAAACACCTATATAGTGAAGTTTGAAGCAGCAAAACTGACACTCTAGTTTGGGAAGGAAATCTTAATGTAAATAACGTAAGTTGTACTAGCAGGTAGGAAAGGACCACCCACCACTCCCAGGCTAAGCTGCCTCTGATCTCCTCACATATTACACCACCATAACTAAGATATGAAATGTTCTGTTCTTGGTATATAGCACATTCACTTAAAATTTCCAGGGGAGTTAAGGGAAGGAGAGAGGTAATGTTAAGTGCCCCAAAGTCATGGTGTTATATGCTTTGTACTGTTTTACTTTAATTCTTACAACTACTCTCTCACTGAAGTTAAAAGTAATTAGGAGGTAACTCTTTTTTGGGAAAGGAAATAGATAATTAAAGGAAGTTTAGGGGTGTACCTCCTAAGGGTAGAGACAAGTTACAAACTTATTTTTTAGTTCAGGATTAAGTTCTTTGGAGATTTTGAGTTTTTCTTCTGTGAAATCACAGTAAGCAAGAAGGGACAAGAGTCCAGAGTAATCAACATTTTTTTTTTTTTTTTTTTGTCTATCATTGATCCACTCAGGGTATTTCTGGTGTGGTGACCATGTTCATTTCAGAAGCCAATATAATGTGAAGGAACTCCAGCGTGCTGTTTGATGAGGTTGTCAACAAAGGCAGAATTTCGGGGTTAAGGAGTATATTTAGTAAGTGGGTAATAATAACTGCCTTCTTTCTATAGTATGGTGTCATGGTAATTTAAAGTGATTTTGCAATCACTCTTGAGAGATAATTTTCTTGGTTCTTAGAACAAGTTGGAAGATAAACTTTGGACGATGTATTATACTATGCCCTTTGCAGTTAAATAACCCAAGATAATGTGTTAAAGTTTAGTGGAAATTTAAATTCCTGAGCTGATTAAAGAGTGTTAAGACTATTAGGTTTTAGAAATGTTAGTATTACTCCCAGAGTTTCTAGGCACTATGTAGTGATGAATTGCATGTTTCCCTCGCTTATTATTTTTCAATCTTGCAGAACAGGTCAGCATTAAATAACTAAAATTACAGTTCAACTTGAAGCCTGGGACCAGGGCAGGAAGACCTTGAATTTCTGGCTGACTTAGGGCTGCATCGCGTCCATTAAAAGTGGAGCCATTGAAAACTGTGGGATCATGATGGAAGTGCTTTTTCAGGAAGATAAATCTGGCTATGTGTGCAAATGGTCCGGGGCAGAGAAGAGAGAGGCAGCCTCCATTCAGAGGCTCCTGTAATATCCACACTGAGGTGATCAGAGCAGAGCTGGAAAAGAAATGGTAAAAAATGATAAAAGAAAATGGTAGTGTCTGCGACCAACACTGGACGATGACCAGATCCAGTGGGGTTGGGTGAGTAAGGAACAGAACTGAAAGAACGGCTTCGTGTTCTCCAGCGACCCGAAGTTCTCAACAGAGGCCCCTCGACTCCTCTTCTGTCCTCAGCGCCGACGTACTGAGATCAGCTGGAAAGCTCAAGCTTCAGGCTGGTCCGGCCAGCCAACGGTGCACAGGCGGAAGGACTGGCCAGGCGTATACTCCAGCTTGCCTTCCTTCCCCGCCTCCGCTCTCAGGCAGTCGCTTTGATTGCTAACCCTCTCTTCTCACCATTCGGAGTCCCCAGATCACCCCCCCCAACCCCCGCCCAACCTCAGTCCGCGGTCGACACCGCCCTCTGTTCCTCCCCTCCCCCTCCCCCTTGGGGCGCTGACTCGCCCGCCTGCCACGTCTCACTGATGACATCACCAGGGCCGCTCGGTCTTAGCCAATCCGCTAGGGGGAGTCCGAGCGAAGTCCTAGCCAGCGAGTCAGCGGGGCGGGGAGCAGGGAGGGGCAAGAGGGGGAGGTGAGAGAGTGGGGAATGGGGCGGGCGACAAGCTCTCAAATACGCATGCACCAGAGGCGCGAAGCTTTGCGGGAAGTTGAGTCCCGGCTGCCGCGTCGCCGTAGGTCTTCGGCGCCCACTGCGGTGTTCGAACTCTCTTTCCCGGCGTGCCGCGCGGTGCGGCCGCCCTCCGGGCTGTGTAAAGACCCCTCGGTCTAAGGCTTTCCTGTTTCCTGGTTCGCCGGCGGCCATTTTGGGTGGAAGCGATAGCTGAGTGGCGGCGGCTGCTGATTGTGTTCTAAGGGGACGGAGTGGGGAAAGACGTTTGCTCTCCCGGAACAGCCTATCTCATTCCTCTCTCTCGATTACCCGTGGCTTGAAGAGTCAGGGCGGCGGCTGCAGCAGCAAGGGCGGCGGTGGCGGCGGCGGCAGCTGCAGTGACATGTCCAGCATGAATCCCGAATAGTGAGTGCAGGAGAGCACCGGTCGGCTGGGTCCGTGGGCCAGCTTGGAAAAGCTTAAGGGGAGCGAGGAGGGCTGAGGCAGGGGTGGGGGCCTCGGCCTCGGTGAGGTGAGGGTGGTAGGGCAGGAGATGCTGGCGGCCGGGAGTCGGGCCCCATTGTCTGACCGAGGAGGGGCGGCCGGGGGGAGGGGTCGGGCCGGAGGGGTGAGCCGCCCGGGCCTGGACAGGTCAGGTTGGAGGCCTTGAGTGCCCGGCCGGTGCGGAGGAACAGTCTTTTGAGGGGGTTGGGGCGTTTGGGAGTCGGTGGTGGGGCGGTGGGAAGGGGTAGCTTCACGCGGAGGCAGTGACTTTTGAAGGAAGACTTGTTTTTAAGGGGAGAGGCTAGGGTGGGAGAGCTCTCCTAGAGGGCACTGTCAGACCCTGCGCCCGCACTCTGCAGAGCTGTCAGAATCGTCTGGGTGGAAACCAGCTTTACTTGTAAATCTTGAGCTTGTTGGCTCTATTCTTTCACCCTCCCGGCCAGGTTGCAGGTAATATGGATGCTTTTCAGGACTGCGTGGGATTGAGGGGAATGAGTAGATGGTGAGAAGAGATTTTAAATTTTTAGTGGTTTTTTTTTTTTTTTGTTATTTCCTGGAGTTCTTCAAGAACTCAAGGGGCCCATTTGCCTTCCTGAAAACCTGGGCATTTGTGAGAATTTTTTTTAGAGGACACTGAAGTCATTTTGTCTTCTGTAGGTCGAGAAAAAAAAAATAAACAGACCTCTAAGACGTAGGAACATTTTTCTGGTATTATCAAAGTAAAGGAAGACTGCTGTCAAGTTGAAAGAAACGAACGGGCTCTATGATCTGTAGGTTTTGGGTTACCTGCTTGAATGCTCGAAAGATAGGGAGTGAGGTTCCATGACGTGTCATGAAAAGTTAATGCATTTCTTTTTCTTGCTTACTCAAGAAGTCAACACAGCATATGTGACACACCTGACACCTTTCCTGGGAACTGGTGTTCACTTTCCTTGGGAAGACTTCGTTGGGCTCCTCCTTAATGGACCTTTAAAATCCTCCTTCAGTTTACGTATATAAATTAATGAATGATTGGAGGAGATTTAATTGGTATTCCTCTTCAGCGTCAGAAGGCTTTGGGGGAGAGAGGGATTTTTTTTTTTAAGCAAAAATCAGTGTTTTAAAAGCTGAGTGTATTTGCTGCTTTGGTCAATTACTGCTAAACATTTCCCCTAAAAGGTCCACCCATCAGTTTAGCTGACTGTCATGTGTGTGTCACATGGCTCTTGCAAAATGCATTCTGACTTCAAGTTTTGTAATATGGTGGTTTGATGCTGAAATGTCCCCTTTTGCACTAAACAGAAGCCACTGTATTCCATTAGAATTTTATATACTTTAAGAAGTTGAGGATAGTGTTCTCATAGTGCCATATTTGCTATGTTGGCAGTTTTTAATTTCTTTATCAAGGACTCCCCAGGACAGAGTTGGTTTTGCATAATTAGGGAGAGTTGAACTTGAGGTCCCTAATTTGGTGGTTTTCCTGGCAACAATAAAGTACATGGATTTGCCACTTATGGAGACTTGTAAACCTCCTCTTTTCAGGGAGTTTCTTATATTTGCTACATATTCTTAGTATTATAAATAGATCTTTAGGATTAGTTGAACAGAACCATGACAAATTAGCCTCTGAATTTGTTTCTCCTTTTGTAAAATAGGATAGTAGGAGTCATTATTCCTATCAGGGTAGTTGTGAAATTCAAGTGTATGTAAAAGAAAACGTAAGAGCACTCTAGGTGGTATATGTCATTATCATATATGACATTCTAATAGTGCTAGGATTTAGGAATATGATCCTTACCCTCAAGGAGTTTATAATGGGATATAGAAAATAGATTGTTCTATATGTCAAATACCAGTAGATCTAGTTTGTTCCACATGTGCAGGATGGATAGGAGCAAGAAGATTTCAAAGGAGGGTGGAGGGCTGTGGTTGGCTAGTCTGGTTCAGGAAAAATTTATAGAAAGGAGACTTCTAAGGGAATTATTAGCAGATTTAGAGAAGTAGCAGAGAATGAGGAGGATTTCTCAAGGGGGAAGAAGGAAGAATGGTTAATAAATGGCAGTGATAGCAATTCTTAAGTATATACAGTGCCAGACCATCGGTTAGATTAATGACCTTAACAGAATCAAACCCAGACATCATTTTTATACTTTTTCTGCCATCGACTATGCCAGTACCAGGTCTACTGTATTTATATTCTAGACCGTGTCTGTGAAATAGGAGTTTGGAAAAACCTTTGGAGGAGCATTACTGAAAATTATTTGGAGAGGAGGTGATGGATATTTTATTAGGGAAGGTCACAAGGGCAACCAGCAGGCAGATTTTTAACAATGTGACTTCAGCAGTTTTTTCGTTTTGTCTTTAATGAAGTTTGTTACCGTCCTAAAAGTAATTAGTGAAAAATTGGAAAATAGAGAAAATGAAAAAAATCTTAGAGTTTTATCACTGAATACAAGTCCGTTTACTTTAATACCTTGTTCTAAACTTTAAAATCTTAAATTTTTTCTTAAATTAAAACTTTTAATGGGTGAGTGCCTTTCATGATTCCATGATGTCTTAATAGCTAGCATTTATAGCTACATATATGTTAGCATTTATAGCTACATATATGTTAGGTATATTATACATTTATAGCTACATATATGTTAGGTATATTATACATGTTTGTTGTAGCACATGCATTATATGCTGATGTGATGTACACTAGATAATATTTAAAAGTGCAATCTAAATGTTCCTTGGTTTTGGTTTATCATCTGCTAATTTATTCCTTTTGGAAACATTTAGAACTCTTCATGGGTGCCCCTGAATTTGGTAATGAAATGGGTTCTTGACAAAAGAGGTTTGGTTCTGTCAGAAAGAACAGGATTTTAGATTATTGGTCGACAAATGATTACCTGTTGGTAGCTTTTTTATTGAATGCTTTTACTTTATGATCTTTAAATTGTAAGTTTGGTTTGGGAGTGAGGAGAAAAAGAAATATATCAGTCAAAGGTTAAATTTTAAGTTGTCCCTTTGACTACTTTCTATGTTATTTGGCTAAGCTTGGTTTGGGAGTGAGGAGAATAAGAACTATATCAGTCAATGGTTAAATTTTAAGCTGTCCCTTTGACTACTTTCTATGTTATTTGGCTAATATGAGAGAAATGACAACCCTGGATTATCTTTATGGTATAGAAATTAAGGGTAATGACTGACTTGTCTGAATTTCAAGTACAAACAAAAAGAAAAAGCAACTGGAAGTGGAATCCGAATAATGGAAAAAGTAGATGGAAAAGATCAGAGCTTTCTTTTTTCTGGAGATGTGAAGAAAGATTTTGATTTTTTTGAGCTAGGTGGTGAAGCAGGCAGTGATTATTTCAGCATACTGGTTAAGAAATGCTTAACATTATTCTCATACCAGAAACATTTGTTCTAATCCATTAGCTTTTAGTGGATTTTTTAGTGTCAAGGAAATCATTTCGGCTACTTCATCTATAAGGAATGTGTTAATAAAGTATGTGTACCTATCATGGATATACCAGTTAACTATAATAGGAAGGACTATAGTAGTCTACTTGGATCAACTGTAGTTCTTTAATGCAGAAAAATTTTATAGTAAATGCCTTGGTTTTGTTTTGTTTTGTTTTTTAATATGGCTCCGGAGTGATGTTTAAGATTATGGCTCAAGATTTAATCAGTCTTATAAACAGCTCTTCTGTCATAGTAGACTTAAGGAACATTTCACTTTTTTTTTTTTGCTAGCACTGTGCTTTGAATTAATCTGTCTTTTAATGTAAGGGTTTGAATGTAAAAGCAACTTAATCAGTCTTGTCAGTATAATTTCATTAAGTATGTCATAATTGGCTTTATAATTTTTATTTAGAACTTTTTTTATTAGAAAAGAAGCATAAATCAACTAAAAGTAAGTTGCCTTTTTGTTGGTTGTCTTGATGACTTTTTGGTGGTGTTGGTAGTGGTTTGAAAAATTCAGAAAATTTTAAAGAAGAATAATAACCAGTATTCTCACTATTGGGTATATGATTTCATAATGTCTGTAGAGAATCAGCAGATGTGATTCTTTGGGTAGTGTAAGTTTCTAGGAGCTGTACAGAATCTCCGCAGAATGAATCTTCAGAGTTTTGTGTGAATAGATGATCTTGTAAGATCATTTGAAGATAACTGAAATTTTGCATTTAAATATTTCTTTTTCATAATTACGTTAAAATGAGAGCTGTTGACAGTTTCTTACATACTCCAAATAAAATTTTTAAAGTTTAAAAAATAATGTTAAAGATGGAAGAGCTTCAGAATCAAATGTTCTCTTGACAACTTTAATTGACTTTTGAAGAGAATTTTGCTTTATAAGTGATTTTATTTCTTGGATAGTTCAGTTTTTTTTTATTCTGGAAGCAATCTTAGTAATTTGTGGTCTGACATTTTGTTATAGTCACATCCTATTAGCAATCCCTTGTGTACATATGTTTTCTTGGCCACTTTTGACTATACGATTATGATAGTTTTACTATTTAAAGTTGTAATAGTTCCGTTTTTAATAATTAAGAATAGATTCCTTTTGCTAATGTTATCTACTTTTGTCTCTAATATATGAAAATATTTAAGGTCAAATAAAATCCTTCTTAAAGTTTTTTAGATTTTTTTTTTAAGGTTTGCTAAAAAGTACTTTGAGTATTTGAAGATGAAAATAAGCCAAAAATGGGTATTGGATGCCAGTGCATGGGATATTTTAGATGTGTTGCTTATCAGTTTTTTACCACTCTGTCTGAACTCAGTTTTGGAGTTTTAGTAAGAGTTAGTTAGGCAAGGGGTGCCTGGGTGGCTCAGTCATTAAGCGTCTGCCTTTGGCTCAGGTCATGATCCCAGGGTCCTGAGTTCGAGCCCCGCATCAGGCTCCCTGCTCAATGGGAAGCCTTCTTCTCCCTCTCCCACTCCCCCTGCTTGTGCTCCCTCTCTCGCTGTCTTTCTCTCTGTCAAATAAATAAATAAAAATATTTTAAAAATAAAAGAGGCAAAAATGCCCCCTTTTTTTTTTTAATCTTACAGGGAGAAGGGAGTGGTCAGACTATTCCACTGTTTTCCTGTAGAAGGTGGAGCTGGTACTGCTTTGATGTCTAGAATAGAATTTAGGGAAGAACACCTAGGTCTTGGCTTTTCTTTGGAACTGCTCTGTGAGTGTTTCAGATTATAAAAGGGTAATGGTGGGGTGATATTTGAAAAAAAATAATAGTCTTGAGGAGCAAGAGAACAAGTGTTGGTTTGTTGACTGACTTTAATAATTAAAGAAATGGGGTACAAAGGAGAAGTATGAAATGAAGCTTTCCTTGGTAGTTTTGTGGCTGGTTGGCTCAGGTGGTCAGAACACTCAGCGTTATTAAATCCAAGGTTGTGATAGGTTCTGATTAAGTTTAGTCTGTTCCTTGTTTGTAGATTGCTAATTCTGACAGGTAGCGTTAAGTGTAAGTGCCTTTGCTCACAAGGGGGAACACCTTCGGAAACACCGTTTTTTAATAGTAGCTAGTACTTAACAAGTGCTTACTCTGCTTGGCATAAGGTCTTCACACGGGGCATTTTATGCAGGCTGCCCTTCAAACTAGTGAGCTTTACAAGTGAAGTTGAATACATTATGTAACTGAAGTTTTCCAGAAACAGTGATGGATTCAACTTGTCTGAATGTATTTCCTTTGAATAACACTAGTACTTAAATGGAATTATTCTTTGTCTTTTCCACTCTGCCTGTATTGTCCAACAACTTGATTGAGGGCAATTACTCTTTTTTTAAGTTTTTTAATTCTAGTTAACAGTGTCATATTAGTTTCAGGTGTACACTGTGGTAATTCAACACTTCTATACATCACCTGATGCTCATCACAACAAATTCACTCCTTAATCCCCATCACCTATCTCACCCATTCCCCACTCCCCTCCCCTCTGGTAACTGTTTTCTTTATTTAAGAACCCATTTCTTGATTTGTCTCATTTTTTCCCCTTTGCTTGTTAGTTTTGTTTCTTACATTCCACATCTGAGTGAAATCATATGGTATTTGTCTTTCTCTGATTGACTTATTTTGCTTAGCGTTATACTCTGGCTCCACCCATGTTGTTGCAAATGGCAAGTTTTCATTCCTTTTTTATGGCCGAATAATACTCCATTATATATAAATGTATATTTTTTACATCTTTTGTCCATTCATCAATCGATGGTCACTTGGGCTGCTTCTGTATCTTGGCTGTTGCAAATAATGCTGCTATAAACATAGGAGTGCATGTGTCCCTTTGAATTAGTGTTCTTGCAGTCTTTGGGTATATAGGGCAGTTATTCTTAACCCATTTATGGTCATGTACCCCTAGGAGCATTTCATGAACTCTGTGGACCTGCTCCCTTTGTGCATACATGCTCATAACATTTTGCATAAAAGTGCATGCTGCTTTTTTTTCCTGAGCCTATTCATGAACCTTAAGAATGCCTGATTTAAGGAGATTGAAAACAGAAAAGAGAATGTTTATTACCACTCTTTCAAAATGTGAAAACCTGAAAATGACAGTTTAATTTAAAATCTGGTATCCTGAACTAATTAGTTTTAAAATATGAGCTGTGTTTGGGCATGCTTTATTTTGATGACCTATTCTGTTCTTTCTTTTTTTAAAATGCTACCTTTCTGTTTCTCATTAAGTTTTTAATATATGAATTGTTTCCAAGATCATCGAAACAGAGGCATACTAAGTTCACAGAACATTAGCGTTCCCATTAAGAGCAATAGGTCATCTCTGTAGTATCTTTGCTACCTCAGAATCCATATGGATGTAGTTAGGGTAAATGCCTAGCCAAGTTTAATATAGTCTTAAGCGTTTGATGGAACTTATAAAAATAGTTGAATAGCTAGGTTTACAAAAGGACATTTGAAGCAACTTTGTGAAAGATACACTATGCATAATTATTTAATGCTTTATTTGTAGATTGGTAGCTAGCACCTGTCTTCATAAAGAGCAGTTGGGTTCATCACTTCCTAAAAGCTAATGAAGTCTGAACTCTAAAATTTATCATGCTTTTTGAGCTGAGCTAACTTACTCTCTACTTAATGCCAATGTTCTAAATTAATTTAAACAGTGAATCACACTTTTCTTTATTTTTGGTTAGGTCCTGTGTGCTAGTTCATAGATGGTTTGATTCATTCTGATAGGTTTTATATGTATGACTTAACTTACTGATATTTTTATCATCTGAATATATAAAATATATCATTGAAGGAATGTGGTGTGATAAAAAACGGCATTGTAGTTACAAACCCTAGATTTAAGTTCAGACTGCCACTTACCTCTGCAAGTTATTTATGAGTTTTGAGCCTGTTTCTTTATCCATAAAATGTGATTAGTACCACCTCAGTTCTGAGTCTCCAGAGTAAACTGTACAGTACTATGCAGATGTTATTTGACATGTATATTCTAATAAAGGATGTTAGAATATATGTAAGTGGCGAGTGGTTTCAATTTTAAAGCTTTTCTCACACGTGATTAATCATCACACAATTATGTCTGTTTTTGTCTACTTTAACAATTTTTTCAATACAGATTTAAAAAAAAATCTTCCAGTAAATGCATACCTATATGTGTGTGTATACGCATGCATGCACATGCACACACACTCAGAGTTAATTTAACCTTAGAAGAAAGCTTGGTAAAGAAAACAGCCATCCCTTTCTCTGTTTTTTGATGTGTTTTTTTGATTATGAAACATGGACTCTGCTCCCAGGTCATTACCAATTAGTTAAGAACATGACTAATGCCTAAACAAGTATAATCAGTATCATAGTATTAGCACAGATTAAATCTTGTGATACTTTGAAAGAATAGAATCGCAAAATAGCACAAAAGATTTAGAGAAAAGGCCTATGATTTCTATCATTAACAGAAAGTTTTACTTATGTTTGGTTTAGCTGGAGAGTAACAGAGCACTGAACAGCAGGACCTTCCAGAACCCTTGGTGCTAGTTGTGGGATGTGGTCAACAACTAACAATTTGAGTTGTTACCACCAGCCGGAAATTTTATGTATGTACATTCTTTTCTCTCAATCCTGTGAAGAAATAGTATCCTAGTTTTACAGATGGGGAAACAGAGGCAGAGAAGAGTTAAATGGCTTGCCTAAGGGCATTCAGAGTAATTAGCAGAATTGGAATTTTAACTCAAGGGCCTGTGATTTCACAGTCCTAGTATGCCGTTTCTAATTTACTGTGGTTAACTCTAGGAATTTAAAATTTGAGCCAGTTAATTAAGTGACTAACATTTCTGTGGTTAGTTTGTTTTAAAATTCATGATTAGAGAGGTCTTTTTAGAAACGTTAAGGGTTTGTGAAGTACATGTTACGAGGTACATATTGTCTTTGACTTTCTCCTTCACATCTTGTGTTGGGTTGATATTTAAAGCTTCTTTAGGCTTGAAGTTAATTATTGCATCCATTCTCAGTTTTTCTACCCTCCTGACTCTTCCTGAATATTTATACTTGGGACCTTAAAAGTCATGAATATCTTTCTGTGAGTAAAGCAAGTGAAGCAAAGAACTGACTTTCTTTTGCTGGAGAGGGCACGATTGCTGCAGACCCTGTTACTATTTTATGTGTTACTAGGCTTTGGGAGTTGTGACTGGTGTGATCATAGTACTTATAACTGTTAGTTGGGTAACTTTTAAACTTTTACTTTAGATTACAATAGTAAACTCCTGTGATATCTTGTCAGCTATCTGAACAGAAGCTTTGGATAAATAGCTTCAAAGTTTTTGTCAAAGCTCTTGAAGGTTTTCATCAAGTTACCTTGCAGTTTGGAGAGAGGAAGGAAGAATAATAATAAAAGCCACTTACTGTGCTCCTGTAATGTGCCAGATACTGTGCTACAGGTTTTAGAGGCATTATTTCTAATCCTGACAAGAAGCTTAATTGAGTGATAGAGGGTGCTAATGGAATATATTACAGATGAGGAAATTGAGGCTCAAGGTGGTCAGTGACAGCTAGTATGCGATGGAATCTGGATTCAAATACAGGTCTTTCCAGCTCTAAAACCCATGCAGGCTTTGAAAGGTAGAAGAGGTAGAGGATAACACACCTCCTCCCTGGAATAGTTTTCAGCAAGTACTTGTTATATAGGTTGTGAGACCATCTATCTACTCTCTTGTCCTCTTGTATGGCTTGCCACTTCTTTAGCACTACCAAACTTTCCTTCATTTTCAGAATTCCTGCTTTGAATTTTTGGAACACTGTTCTAAACAGAGCTAAAATGGAACCTGGAAAAGTAATTGTCTCTAAATATCAAAGAAAAATGTGTAGCCTTAGTAGATTATGGGGACAGTTTTTAAAAAATTGCTTGGCTATTTCCTTAAATTTGGAGGAATGACTCTTGCATTCTCAGTTTCTTGATAATTGATTATTTTGACTGTTTATCTTGAGTAACAGACTGCTTTTGTCCATGGCTGAAGGTTTATTTTGTTTTTTATTTAGTTTAACCCTTAAAGTAATACGTGCTTTAAAAAATTCAAACAATGTAGAAACATGTGAAGGAACTGGAAACCTCTTTTCTCCAGCCTGATGGTCAATTTTGAATTGTTTTCTGTGGAGCATACTTAAAATGAGTGAAGAAGAAAAATTGGTGTCAGACACAATTAACTGCAGCCCAGATTTTAATTAATCATTCCATACCCCAAAGTCTAATAGTGTATAGCTTAATAGTGAACTTGTTTGGCCACTATGTCATGATATCATGGTCATAATTTTGTTTTAAATTTTATATGTGAGCTTAGTTTTAGGCTATTTTCAAGTATGACATTTATAAAAAGGTAAAATAACAGGATTCCTTCATGCAAGTGAATTTGTTCCAGATGAAAAACAAATTTACTTTCCACTGAACTTTTTAAAAATAGTAGGCCTTTTCTAAGGTATATTTATATTATAGGTGACATTATGAAATTTGTATTTTGGGGGTACTGTGTGGATAAAAACAACTTTATGTTATAGTCCCTCCACTGTTTTATTTTTGTCTTTTCTTCCTTCCAAAGGGTGGGATGTTGAGAGTTTTGTTAATGTCAATCAACTTTCCCTTAAAAAGTATTCACTGATATGTGAACTGTATCTGATAATTTAAATTTTATTTCATAAAAGAAAAAAATGTTTATTTTCATTTAATCCAAAAAGTTGACTTCATATACTTGTGGCTATATTGGGAATGTGCCAATGCTATTTGCTTATAAATGCAATCCTACTCTACCTACTTAGAAATCATTTGTGGTGACAGTTATGCTGAACAAATTTGCAAAGGTGTTAAGTCTTTGAAAAATCCCTCTGATTAACACTTTTTCCTCATTTTTTTTTGTTATAAGAGTTAGAAGAGCTTACTGCAGACTTTGAAAAAAGTATAAAGAAGAAAATATCAATTGCAATCCTAAAATTTAGAAGTGCCCATTTTCCCCCATATTTTTTTGTATGTGAAAATTAAAAAAAAACATGTGAAATGGGTTATACTAAACAAAATGTAATCTTTTCACATAAGAGTGTTTCACATAGACAGTCTTTTTAGAAATTTTAGAATTCCCAGTAGCATTTTAGATTCAGACATAAGCAGATTCTTTCCTTACTACATATTTTATGTATGCAGTTTGGTAACTTCATGAGAAGGAAACCATTTTACCTAAGTAGAATTTTGAACCAAAGTTTATTTTAGTAACTTTTTAAAAGTATAATGCTTCATACTCACAATAGTGTCTTTTTTAAAGGTACAGAAAATTTTCTGTTAGTGCTTGCATACAAAAATGGTAGAGGTATCAAGATTATGTCCAGGGGCGCCTGGGTGGCTTAGTTGTTAAGCGTCTGCCTTCGGCTCAGGTCATGATCCCGGGGTCCTGGGATCGAGCCCCGCATCAGACTCCCTGCTCCGCAGGAAGCCTGCTTCTCCCTCTCCCACTCCCCCTGCCTGTGTTCCTGCTCTCGAGGTCTCTCTCCGTCACATAAATAAATAAAATATTAAAAAAAAAGAAGAAAACAGATTATGTCCAGATCTTAAATAATGGAAATAAAGAATCTCCAATATTGCTAAAGTAGACCATGAATTGACTTACAGGAGAAACTGATAGCAAAAAATTTTTCACTTGCTATTATCTTTGATGCCCCACCATCCAGTTGTTAAAAGCTGTTAATTTCCCCAAACCTACCCCTGTCTAGCCTTAATCTGTGTCAGTCTTACCTTAACTTTCTTAGCTTTCTCACTGAATTATCTCCTCTTTAAATTAAAATGCTTGTGTTGTTATAAGTTCAGCAGTTCAAAAGAGTTTTCCCTGATAATAAAAATACTTGTGCCTGAAAAGCAGCTATTAAGTTTTTATTTTATAGATTCCAGCATGATTTATGATTTGTTGATTTAACTTGAGAAAACACAAAATGTCTCTCTTATGTTTAAAAAATACCAGGAGCTAGCTTATCAAAGAGATTGTTGTTTTGTACCCATTTCACTAATGTCCTCACACTTTATTTTTTTAAACCTTTTTATTTTGAAATAATTTAGATTTATAGAAGAGTTGTAAAAATAGTACACGAATTCCTGTATACCCTTCGCCTAGCTTCCTCTTAATATTAACATCTTTCATACCAAGGTACATTTATCAAAATTAAGAAATTAATATTGGTACATTATTAACTAAACTATAGACTTTTATTACAGTTTCTTCAGTTTTTCTGTTAATGTCCGTCTTCTTTTGCAGAATGTAGTCCAGGATACTACGTTGTATTTAGTTGGTTCTACGTGTTAGCCTCCTTCAGTCTGTGAGTTTCTCAGTCTCCTCTTTTTCATGATCTTGACACTTCTGAAGAGTACTATTAGGTATTTTGTAGAGTGTCCTTCAATTTGGATTTGTCTGATGTTTTCTCATAATTGGACTGGGGTTATGGACTTTGGGGAAGATACTATAAAGGTGAAGCACTCTACTCGCCACATCATATCAGAGGGTACATGATATCAACATGACTTATTCCTGGTGATATTCACCTTAATCACTTGAAGTGTTGGCTGTCAGGTTTCTCCATTATAAAGTTACTGTATTTCCCTTTCCATACCCTTAGAAAGCAGTCATTAAGAGCCCACACTCAACAAAACGGAATTAAGTCCATCTCCTAGAGGGAGGAGTATTCAGAGAATTTGTGGACACATGTTAAAGCCACCACAGTAATAAATGTTTGGCAGGGACATACTTTGAGGCCATGTAAATATTCTGTTTTTCCTTAAAGTTTATTCACAAATCTTAGTATTCACCGGTGGATTTTGCCTGCAGCAGTTCTTACTGTGGTGATCTATTAATGAATTTCTACCTCTCTAATTCCTTCTACACATATTTTTAGACTCCTGTCAGGAAGATTGGTCTCTTCTCCCATTTATTTATTTAATAATTGATACCAGTATGAACTCATGGATGTTTATGTTATTCTTTGGCTTATAACCCAATACGTGGTTGTTTATTTTGTGGCTCGAGTTATTCTGCCTTGACCAGTGACAGAACTTTCAGGTTGGCTCCTGTGTCCTTTTGACATGCCATCTCCCCATCCATTTTCCCCCCTGGTTTTTGCCCAAAATGTTAATCAAGGATGGCTGTAGGTCTTCTTTAGCTGTATCTCACAATGAGAGAATCTGATTAAAAATGCAAAATTAAAATGTTCTCTGATCTGTTAGCACGTGCTTTGTAAAAGACACAATGCTAGATTTTGGATACACAGAAGAATGAGTTGATTTATCTTCACACTCACAGATATATCAGACATAAGAGTGGGGAAAAATAGATTCCAGGCTACTGAGGGGGAGAAGATATTCAGTGTCATAGTAAATTAGACATAGACATGAAAAAGACTAGAGGAAGTTCTGAGAACAGTGAATAGGATTTACTAGAAAATCTAAAGTAGAAGAGTGGTTATTACAGTTGTGAGTATAGATATCTGAACTAGAATAATACAGTTTTTTCACTTAAATTATATTGTAGACTGATCCAAGTTCTTGGGGAATAGAGGAAAAATACATTTAAAGTCTCACCATTTGCTAAATTATTCTTGACTTTATACCAGAATTCTCACCTTATGCTCTGTATTTTTAGATTTGCATATTTTTGTCAACATTTTTACTGTATTTTATAAATTATAGTTAGAGAAATATCTTTAAGCAGTCTCAAATCTCTGAATTCTCTTGAACATTCGGAATATTAATAACTTAGAAATAAGCTACTACAGTAGTAGGTAATTTTATTTTTTTATTTTTTAGTGGTAGGTAATTTTAAATGTCCCAATGCAAGTAACATGCTATTGATCACACTCTTCAGGTATGTTTATTCAACAAGAGGAAGAAGTTTGTGAGATTGATTTTGTTTGCCATTCTCCTCCATGTCTCTTGTCATGTTAGTAAAGCTGATGGTTTGGGAGAGAACAAAGTAGTCTTTAGCAATAATTATCTCATTGCAGAGAAGAGTGCTAACTGTTCATATTATTTATAATAGCTGTGAACCTTAAATTATCAAACTCATAAATGTTTTAAAATAACACTTTTTAAAAGTTAAAGTGAATGTGATAATTGAAAAAGTTGATTTTTAGAAAATTGACTATTAATTTCATTTAGACATAATGTAATTTGTAACACTTATTAGGAGGCATTCCTGTTTTTCTTTTTCCAGCCTTATGGTTACTCTGAAATAGAGAAGTTGATCTTTAAGGTAATGAATATTTGTGGCCTAGTGCTGTCCTTTATTGTTATGGGTTACAGTACAGCCATTTCAGGGGGTTTTATTGAGTGTTTACTGGATGCATGGCACGGTGCTCTGGGAGATTGGTAAATTCAGGGCATTTGTTGTGTCTACATTTCTGTTAAAAGCGAAGTAGTATTAACGGTGAGATTATTCTTGCTAACTGAAATGTAAATTGTTAACATGTACCATGTACTCATTGCTGATGTTCAGTGTTCATCATTCTTAAGAATTTATTTAGCTTTTCAAAGGAGGGTGTCAACAGTACTAAAGTCAGTTAGCAGCTTTACTGGCTAATAAAAGTTGTTTGGTATTAGGTATTATTTATTAAGGGTAAATTTTAAAATTATTACCCCTTCCCCTCTCCTTTTTTTCTTTAGGATCTCAAATTGGAAAGGGTGTTATTTAGTTCATCCTGTGCTTCAGTCCCCTTCCTAATGACTTGTTTAAAAGCTGCTTATTTCCTTCTGTGATTTTTATTTTGTTGCTGACAAGGGCACTTTGGTTTTTAATTTTTTTTTCCAGATATAATTAGGAACAATAAATGTATTATGATAACTTGGTAAACCTAGAAAAATTTTTTAAGTAATATGTATTACTATGTAAACCTAGGTAGCAGTTGATGAATATCCACAGAGATGATTACTTCTGAAAGTTTTATATCTTGCTTACATTTAAATAATGATAACTGTCATCTAAATTTAAATTGTGAGTGATATTTGGGTTTCATCTTAAGTTCAAATATCATTTTTTTTTAAAATCACAAAGGACAAAACTGAAAATCATGAATAGGTTTCCTTAAAAAATATGTAAATTCTCAATTTTGGGGTCCTTTTGAAATTACTTAAAAGAATACATAGCAGTGGTCCAAGTTGAAAAGGATCTGTGAGGGACTCCTTGGGAGGCTGTGGGCAGTATGTGGTCTTTAGGTCCAGGAAGGAATCCTGTTCTTGGAAGGAATCCCTGGGGCTGGTTTTTGAGTTAGGCCTGGGAGGTTAATGTATGTAAATAGAGCCTAGCTTTCAGTTTCTGAAGAAAGCTTTAATACAAACTTAGAAAGTTGGTAAAGTTGTATGCTTATGTAAACAGCATTTGATTTTACCACATCTCTAGTCTAAAAAATTTTTTAATACAGGTTTTTAGAATTTAAATGATCCCCCCCCCTTTTTTTTTTTTAAATGAGGAGAATTCCAGGTACATGCTAGGAAAGGATCGCAAAAGCCCCTTCTTTGGAGGATTGCTATGAAATAATGATCTGGTCTTGGAATTTGAAGGAGAGATTTATGTTTTATTGGCAAGAACAATGGAAAGTTAACTCCCTGTATTCTAATACTGCAGAGGAGTGGAATTTATCTAGCATAAGTTTCTTGGGCTCTCCAAGAGTACACATTACTTATATTTTCTTTCATTCTTTCCTTGGAAGTAGAAGTTCATTGATCTCAAGAGATCATGGGTGGCATTGCTTACCTTTTACATAATTCTGTCATGTTTAGTGATTCATGAAAAGGGCTTCTGCTGTTGGTTGCAGTTTGGGCTTCTGAAGCCATTCATGGGCCTTTTAGAAGTCCTCGAGTGAGCTATTGTTGGCTGTATTTTTGTTGTAGAACTTAGAATGAAGTATGCTTTTTATTAATGTGATCCTCTTTTTCTTTTTGCAGTGATTATTTATTCAAGTTACTTCTGATTGGCGACTCTGGGGTTGGAAAGTCTTGCCTCCTTCTTAGGTTTGCAGTAAGTTGAAATTGAAATGCCTTTAAAGAAATTAATGCTGTGTGTGTTTTCTAGGTAGACAAAGGATTAAACAATTTTATTCAGAATAAAGTAGTTCTTCCAGAATTTATATATTTAAAAGCCCCCAACTGTATATTCCCAGTGATATCTTGGACTCTTAAGTAGAGGAAATGCTGTTGCTTTTAAAAGAAATTCAGCTAAGCATGATTATAAAGTTAGAATGTCTAATACTCTTGGTAGAGTTCAAATATTGGCCTGTGTTTAAGTGACTTGATGAAAAAATGAATCTTCAAGGAAAATTTTGGTAGAATAAAGGAAAAAGCCGGGCCTGGTACAAACTTTTTTTTTTTTTGACAATGGCATACGTAGTGTTTTATATGCTGCACTTTATGAAGAGGTATATAACTTTAAACCTACTGAATAGAACCCACAGTCTCCTTCATAGTCTTTCTCAACTGCCTTCAAATTTAGCATGTTTTCCTTCTTGCTGTCTAGGTCATTGGTTCTCAGAGTATGGACCAAAGACCCTTGGGGATCATCAAGACTTTCTCAGAGGGTCCATGAGATTAAAACTTTTATCCTAATAATACTAAGCCATTAGTATTTACTAAGTAAGTACTTACTTAGTACTAAGACAAAAGACATTTGCCTTTTTCACTGTGTTGACATCTGCTCTCATGATGCAGATGCAGTGGTGGACAAAACTGCTGGTGCCTCAGCACCACATTAAGGCAGTGCTAAGTGCTGAACTGTACTCATAGTCATGGTATTTACCTGTATTTATTCATGGGGCGGGGGGTAGTTTTCACTTAAGAGTGTCTGATGAGAACAGTAAAAATGAATAATTTCTAAAAATCGTGATCCTTGAGTATTCCCTTTCAAATGTTCTGTGTGAGAAAAATGAGGAGTAATATAAAGCACGTGTACTGCAGACTGAATTATGTTGGTTGTCTTGAGGAAAATAAAAGCACTTGCATAGTTGAGTTGTGAGCTGAACTAGCAGCTTTTTTCATTTTTTAAATTTGTTTCTTTTTGTTTTACTTGAAAGAACAACTGACAAACTAGTTATGTATAATTTGATGGTATTGGGCAGACATTTTCTCAAATGAACTGAGACTATCATTTCAAGGAAAATATCTGATGGCATTTGCTGTCTGTAATAAAATTCAAGCTTTCTAGTCTTCAGGGGAAGATTAGAAGTTTGTTTATTTATTTATTTTTAAGATTTTATTTATTTGAGAGAGAGAGAACGAGAGAGAGCACATGAGAAGGGGGAGGGTCAGAGGGAGAAGCAGACTCCCCACCGAGCCGATGCGGGACTCGATCCAGGGACTCCAGGATCATGACCTGAGCCGAAGGCAGTCGCCTAACCAACTGAGCCACCCAGGCGCCCAGATTAGAAGTTTAGAAAACTTAAAATTCGCCACTGTGAGCTTGATAGCATGTCAGATACTTACTGTGACTTTTCTGATGAGTGACCATATTAATGAATATCATTTAAAAAATGTATAATTTTTTTTTTTTAAGATTTTATTTATTTATTTGACAGAGAGCGCAAGAGAGCACAAGCAGGGAGAGCAGCAGAGGGAGAGGGAGAAGCAGGCTCTCCGCTGAGCAGGGGGCCTGATGCAGCTTCAATCCCAGGACCCTGGGATCATGACCTGAGCCAAATGCAGACACTTAACTGACTGAGCCACCCAGGCACCCCTAATACAATTTTATTATATGTAACAGCTAGTGAAACCAAGGAACTACTAGAATAAAACATAGGTGGCTCTTTAATCTTGTGTGAAAATACTTTCTAACATGGAAACATATCAGGAAAGAAAGGATTGTTAAATTTGATTGCATTAAAATTCATGTCAAGCGCATGAAAATGTTAGAAAACATGATAATAGCAAAAAAATATGAAGGGATGATCTTCTCAATATATAAAGCACACTTACATACTAAATAAGAAAAGAATGTTTGTCCTAATGGAAATATGGGCGAATAACTGAATGGGCAGTTCACAAAAGAAGAAACACAGATTGACAGTAAATATGAAAAGTTCAATTTTATTTGTAATTAAAGGACTTTAAAACTAGGTAATACTTAATTTTTATTAAATTGGCAAATATTAAAATCAGGAATCATCCCTATATTAAATCAGCAGTGCTAGGTATGTGGGAAGAATCTGGCATCTCTTGATGAAAATGAGTACAGCCTGAGGTGTCTGTGTTTCAAAGAAAATCTTCTGTGGGATACTTGTTGATCTAAGTCATAGGTTTTCAAGATTTATTTATTTATTTGACAGACAGCAAGAGCAGGAATACAATTAGGGGGAGTGGGAGAGGGAGAAGCAGGCTTCCTGCTGAGCAGGGAGCCTGATGCGGGGTTCGATCCCAGGACCCTGGGATCATGACCCAGGCCGAAGGCAGATGCTCAACGACTGATCACCCAGGCGCCCCTAAGTCACAGGTTTTCAGTACTGCCTTCCCACACAGTAGAATTGCCTGGGAAGCATTTAAAAAATACTGATTCCCAGGCCTCTAGAATAGAGATGAGCTGCACAAGGTATAATAATGAAATGTATAAGCTATGGGAGCACAGAAGGAAGAATCTCTAATTATTGGCCAAGAGTTAAAGAACATTTGGACAGTCAGTATTGCCTGAGCTCAAAATCCAAGAATGAATAAAAATTGTGACCCAGGGGCTAGAGATTAGAAGGTATGCAGAAAGAAATACTGAAAATTTGGACAGAAGGAAGAGAATGTGTATTGGCTCAGAGGTATGCAAGTAAGGCACATTTAGGAACTTACAAAAATTCTAAGAAAGCATTTATAGTAAGTATTTCCAACAAAGTACCTGTCATGTGGGAGTGCTAAGTGAATGTTTATTGCACTCATTTTGTTCTCCGTCCTCTTTCTGTCATACCTGATACTTATTAGGCACTCATTTAGAAAGAAGTAAATAAGATTTATAAGAAATGAATGCCTAGTAATGGTGACCAGCATTTTGTCAAATTGCATTCAGTGCTTTAAAAATAATTCTTTTACTCAGTTATTCTGCATGTGCATAAATGTGACTATATGAGGAAGTCAGCATGGCTACCTCTAGACACTTGGAACTCTCTGACACACATTTGACAATTTTCTTCGATCTTTTTTGTTTTAATTCCATGTACACATTACATTCAACATTATGGAGACTTGCCCACACTGATTTCATTTCTTCCCGTTCTCTTTTTTGGAGTGTTGTAATGCGAATCCCAAATGTGTCACTTCACTCCTATATACTTTAATATGCATTTCTAAAAACTGGACATTTTGGGGGTGCCTGGCTGGCTCAGTTGGTGGAGCATGTGACTTTTGATTTCGGGGTTGTGAGTTCGAGCCCCACGCTGTGTGTGATTACTTAAAATCTTTAAAAAGTAAATAAATAAAAACTGGACATTTTCTTATAAAATAACAATGCCATTGTCAGCTTAGAAAATAAATTTTGCTGATTGTCTCAGAAGTGTGGTATCACAGTTGTTTTGAATCAGAATTCAGACATGGTCTATACATTCCATTTGGTTGTTTGCTTCTTAATTTCTTAATCCAGAGTTTTTCCAACCTCCTTTTTTATTTATGTATTTTTCATGTCTTTTACTTTTTGCAGAACTTGGGCAGTTGTCATATAGATTATCCAACATTTTAGATTTGTCACTTTGCTTCTTTGTGGTGACTTTAAACTTTTCCTTTATCCCTCCTGTTACTGTAATTGGAAGCCCAGAACTCTGCTGTTCTTATGGTAGCTACTAGCCCCATGTGGCTATTTAAATTTAAATTAATTAAATTTGAATAAAATTTAAAATTCAGTTCCTTATTCTCACTAGCTAGTGGTTATTGTTTTGACTAGCACAGTTTATAGAACCTTTCCATCATCAAAGAAAGTCCTCTTTGATAGATAGGGCTGCTCTTAATAGATTTAGGCCCATTTTTGTTGGCAGAGTACTTGCTAGGTGTTGCTTTGTGCTGGCTAAGATTATTCAGTGGGTTTAGGTGGTGATCGCTGATCTCTCCATTCACATATCTTTTCACAAACATTTTCACTTGAAGAAAAAGTTTTGTTTCCATTCTGAATATCATAACAGATACTTGAGGAAAACAGGTGTAATTTTAAAAGTTTATCATTGGGTTAAACATTGTTCACACAAAAACTTGTGCACAGATGTTCATAGCAGCATTATTCATAGTAGCCAAAAAGTGGAAACAACCCAAATGTCCGTCAGCTGATGGATAACAAAATGTGGTCTGTCCACACAATGAACTATTATTCGGCCATAAAAAGGAATGAAGTACTGGCACATGCTGTAACATGAATGAGCCTTGAAAACTATGCTGAGTAAAGGAAGCCAGACGCAAAAGGCCACATCCATTCACGTGAAATGTCCAGAATTTGCAAAGCCATAGGGACAGAAATTGCATTAGTAGTGGTTTCTGGGGTCGAAGGGGAGATGAAATGAAGAGTGACTGCTACTGGGTTTCCTTTCGGGGTGATAACAATGTTCTGCAATAAATAATGGTGACAGTTGTACAACCTTAGGAATATACTAAAAACTACTGAGTTGTGCACTTCAAAAAAGTAAATTTTATGGTATGTGTATTATATCTAAATTTTTAAAAGTCATAGCTAGGAAGTAAAAGTGACTCCTAAAAAAAAACTGGAAGAGAATGACAGGAGCATTCCTTTGTGGTGAATACATGGGATGGAGGGTCAGGGGAGCAAGAGTTTTGCTGATTAGCAATTAGAAAAATCATTTGTAATCATTGAAAATATGAAACCTTTTTTGATATGATGTATGTAAAGAATTTGCCTAGAGATGTTTGGTAAAATTAAAGAACAGCTATTGAGAAAATCCTAAGAAGAAACTGCTATTAAAAAGTGTATTGTACAGTAATCAGAACATGAACTGAGTACTGGAGTGGGATGAAGTAGCTGTTCTCAACATGTTATGGCTTATAAAGTTTATCAACTTTGTAGATAAAAGTTGACATATTTTCATATTTCCTCTACTGAACATTAATTTTATATGTTGACTTTTTTTTCCCTTCAGGATGATACATATACAGAAAGCTACATCAGCACAATTGGTGTGGATTTCAAAATAAGAACTATAGAGTTAGATGGGAAAACAATCAAGCTTCAAATAGTAAGTCATTTTTAGACTAGAATGTGTTTTGGAAATCATTTTGGTAAAGTTAAAATGTATGATTTACTTTTTAACATGCTAAAAGTGAAAGGATCTTAGGAATCATGTACTTGTGATAGAATGGTAGAATAAGAATTTAGATGAAAAAAGACTTCTCTAAGATTACCTTCCTCGTTGAATTTTCTGTTCATAAAGAAATATGTGTTGTAAGTCGTACTTGGTCCTAGTTCTTTCTCTTGTGCTTTTATCAGTTGGGGGGGTCCTCAGTTGAAGTTTACCTTAATAGTGAAAGTAGATTGAGCATTTCCTGACGTCTTTTACTGTGCTGAATACTGTGGCACATTAAAAGAAACCTTAGGGGAGAGGGTTTTCATGTATGTGGTTAGTTGAAAAGCTTTGTTTAGTTCTTTTGTATTTATTAGATTGTATGTACCAACTCTGTAGAAACAGAATTTTATTGGAAAGGAACTTCGCTTTTTTAACATGTTTTACAGCTCAGAAAACTAATGCCAAGAGATTTAATGACTTGCCCACAGTTACTGGCAGAACCAAGTGACTCACAGCTTGCTTCAGTATTCTGTGTCCCGGTGCCATCCTAGCCCCCTTATCCATTCCTTCCATCCCCAGCCCGGAATTAAAAACAGGCAATTGTAGTAGTTCAGTTGTATCACCTTTATATGGGTTTGGGCACTGCGAGTGTGGACATATCACTGGTCTTTGAAAACATTAATTTCTGGGTATCTTTCGGTATTGACTCTTCGTACAAGGTAACAGAAAACCAGTGACTACTAGAAGGAGTTCTGGATTTGAAGTTAGGCAACTTGGATATGTTATCTTCACTCTGCTATTTACGAGTCAGAGAGTCATGTGTTTAACTTACTTGAGCCTTTTTCCTGGGACTCCATTTCTTATCTCTAAAATGAGCATGATGGTACTTGATTTACTAACTTACAAGGTAGTTGTGAGAACCAAATCCAGTAGCTCTCTGTGTGTGGATACGATAATGTATGTGAAAGCCTGTTGTAAACTTTTGGACCTTATATAAATGTTACTGGTGATGTGACATACCCAAATAAATGGATGTTTGACAGTTTTTTGTATTTTTAGTTGCCCCATTTTCTCATCTGCCTTTGATAAGAAAAAAGAAGGTACATTACAAAAGAACTGTGGATCCATACAAGTGACCATACTTGATACTACAAATTAGGACTTGCAAGGATATAGTTATCAGAGATAGCTTACTTCTTTCAACTCGTGAACAGATTACCTTTCATATTGATTTTTCCCATTGTATGTAGAGTGCCAACTTTATACTTGGTACCACAAAAAATATTGCAAAAAAAGATGTACCCAACTGTCTAACCTAATTAGTAATGTGAAATGATTGTGTGTCATCATTGAGCTCATGAGATTTTAGTGTATATTTGTGAAACATCCATTTATTGTTACTTTCCTGTGGCTGGAAGGCATCTAACAGGTCAGTCACTCGGTCTTCCTTTCATCTTCAGTGGGAATTTCCTTTTGCTATCTGGTGCCTTTTTTTTGAACACTTCTGGGAAGTTCACCATTTTTCAAAGCAGCTAGTTCCATTTATAAATAACTTCTGATTGTTAATTCTTTATATTGAGCTGAAGCCAGTTTCCTTTAATTTCTCTTATTCCTCTGCCTTTCGGAGCCGCCTAAACGCAATTAATTCATTTTCTATTGGCAGCTTGCCCTTTAGATTGATCTTATCACAACCTTCTACCTCTGAAGTCAGTCATTTCTTTCTGGAAGCATGTTTCCAGAACCTTTTACAATTTTGGTCACTCTTGCACATTGTAGGAGTGCCTTTTATTAAAATGGGATACATATACGGTATGTATATGTAATCAAATATGATATAGAGTCCAGCCAGTGTGTACTACATGGGGTAAATTTTCTCTTGATTTGGACTTTGAATTTTTTTTCTCCCCTGCACTTCAGGATTCATGCCCTTTTCTCATAATTAATCCATTCAAAGATAGATGCAAGGTTATAGAGATGAAGGAAACAGAGTCCCCTAGAAAGAGATTCCATTTCAGTGGGAGAGACAAACATGGAAAAATCAGTTACCCTGTGATTATGAGGGGTAGTGAGAATTAGATACAAAGGGTGATCAGTTAGAGAGGAAAGTACTGTTAGGATGAAAAGTTACAGGAGTTTTCAGAGCGGCAAGGAGAACATCAGAGATTTTACTCTTCGGATGCCTTTGCTTAGTCAGCTACAATTATTTGTTAGCGTTTGTTCGGAAACAGTTTCTTCCTTTTCTTGTCTAATTTTGCTATCTTTGTGAAAGGGGTTGGTGGGTGGAGAAGGGAACTAATATTTTACGGAGCAGCTTCTGTAATCAGGCTAGACATTTTACAAACATTAGTTCATTTAAACCCCTTTAGCAATTCTATAAGGTGAGTGATACCTAGGCTCTGTAGTTGAGAAAACTGTTAGGTGACTCTCCCTAGTGTTAAATAACCAGGAACGTAGGTTTGATGTTTTGAAGTCAGGTTGCTTTGACTCCAAAGCTCATGCTTCTCCACGGATATCCTGAAAGACTTTGAGGCTCCTCACTTACACAGTAGATCTAAATAGTCTTCTGCGCTCTCAAGCTTAGTACTTTGGACAGAAAAGGTAATGAAGCTGTGGTGACTTGTTTGTTTACTTTTAGATTAACAGTTGTTAACATTTTACCTTATTTGCTTCATTCTTTTTTTTCCTGGAGAATGCTAAATTAGACATTATATTTTACTCCAAAAATACTTTAGTGTGCATCTCTATTTTACTGTGTAACCACCATTTCACATCTAACAAAGTTGACACTAATGCCATAATATTCTCTTAATATCCAGTCTGTATTCAGATTTTCCCCCAATTGCAATAGGGCTGGGTCTTTAAAAAAAAAAGGATGTGGTTTCACTGAGTGTTCCTGAACCTTTAGTTTTGCCATTTAAGACGTTAGTGGGGATCAGTATATTCCAAAACTTTACAGTTCCTCCCTTTAGAGGCTGTTGGGGTCCCTGGCTGGCTGGGTCAGTGGACTCTTTTTTTTTTTTTTCATTTGACAGAGACACAGCGAGAGAGGGAACACAAGCAGGGGGGAGTGGGAGAGGGAGAAGCAGGCCTCCCTCAGAGCAGGGAGCCTGATGCAGGGCCGGATCCCAGGGCCCCAGGACCATGACCCGAGCCAAAGGCAGACGCTCAACGACTGAGCCACCCAGGCGCCCTGGTTCAGTGGACTCTTGATCTCATGGTTATGAGTTGGAGCCTCACATTGGGTGTGGAGATCACTTAAAAATAAAATATTTAATTAAAAAAAAAAAGGCTGCTTTTTAATCTCCATTTGTCTTATGCATCGAGTCCATTTTTTTGTGTTTTTTTAATGGTAACCATTGTGCTATTTCCCCATCAGTCTTATCTTTTACCAATCTCTTTTAGTGGGGTGGGTAGCTATTCTAATTACACAAATATTTTAAGAAGTCATTGAGTAGGATGGGCGCCTGGGTGGCTTAGTCGTTAAGTGTCTGCCTGTGGCTCAGGTCATGATCCCAGGGTCCTGGGATCGAGTCCCACGTTGGGCTCCCGGCTTGGCGGGTAGCCTGCTTCTCCCTCTCCCACTCCCCCTGCTTGTGTTCCTGCTCTTGCTATCCTCTGTCAAATAAATAAAATCTTTAAAAAAAAAAAAAAAGTCATTGAGTAGGAGTAATTTAAACAAAATTCTCATTGCTTCTTTTTAAATCTAACAGTTGAGTTTGCCTCTTGATGTTTTTAACAATTTTTTAAACCCAGAATTTTAATGTAACAACATAAGCATTTGTTTTCATTGCTTGAGCCTATATGGTTAAAGTGTGGTAAATGGATCTTAAAATGATTTTATGAAAGTATATGGAATCATCTTTACATTGTTTTTCCTAGGATTGAGATAGTATCTTACTGAGATGGTTAAAGTACTGTCTTGACTAGTAGTTATGTGAATTAGGTCGTTTCAGTGCATGTGCTAGCAAGTGATTCTGTCTTATTTGTGAAAGTACACGTGTTAATGAGGCATTAGGCCAGCAGCTTTCCTAATCAAGTCAACCTGTCTCTGCATTCATACTGAATGCCTTGCACCGTGCTAAGGGCTGTAGGGAATATGAAAAGTAAAATAAAGTTTCTGACTCAAAGAGCTTATTGGGAGCATTACAGCAAGCTAAATTATAGGCACTACCTTCTTTTCTGAATCTTCAGGTATTTGGCAATTACCATGCAATTTAGGAGTGTGAGCATTGAGGGTTAGTGTTTCCATGTCAAATCGTGATAATTTCCAAAACTATGTAAATTTTAAACTGTTCTCCCTCTTCCTGCTCTTTCCCCCAACTCTTATTTAACAGAATTGTTTGGATTTCTTGATTGTTTTATAACAGTGGGACACAGCAGGCCAAGAAAGATTCCGAACAATCACCTCCAGTTATTACAGAGGAGCCCACGGCATCATAGTTGTGTATGATGTGACAGATCAGGTAAGTTCCAGGAGGGAATTGTGCTACTGGGGCAAAGTAGGAAGTTACTGTTTGATAAATATCAGATTCTTTGACTTTGCTTATATGACATCAGTATTATACATGGCAGAATACTTTGTCCACTCCCAAATGTAAATGTCACATTAAAAAACATTTAAAGCAGTACTCTTTTTAAGGGACGTTGATATTTTTCTTCCCTCCATTATTTGAATATCAAATAAATTGGCCAACTAAAATTTTATATTATTTTCCTTTAGTAAATAGGAAATTTAGTTTTTACATATGCTTTCAAGGGACTGCTTATATTTATCATCAGAGTAACTTTTTGTTCATTTTGGCATGAGTTCGTAGGGAGCTGTGGATTTGTTTAGTGTGTATACTGTGCTCTTGGTGCGAAGTATTAGCAGGAATTTGTTAATTAGACCTCTTAGTGAGATTAGAAGTCTCTGCCTATGGAGGATATGGTTCAGAAATAGGATGAGCTGGAGGAAGATTTTTAAGAGGACAGTGAGGGGGCACCTGGGTGGCTCAGTCTGTTGAGCTGCCGACTCTTGGTTTCAGCTCAGGCTCAGGTCATGATCTTGGGGTCCTGGGATCAAGCCCTAAATGGGGCTCCCTGCTCAGCAGGGAGTCTGTTTCCTCTCTCCCTCCTCCCGCTTGAGCGTGCTCTTTCTCTCTAAAATAAATAATCTTTTAAAAAAAAAAAAAAAGGACAATGAGTATCTAAAGATTAGCTCATGTTGAAAGAATGTAGGGGGTATAGAGATAGTGTGAAGATGGTAGTCCAGGGGCCATGAATGTTCTTTTGATCAGAAAGAAAATTTCAGGATCCTTTTTTTCTATCAAAGAATGAAAGATAAACTTTGAATATTAAAATTTATTTTTCTGTGGCAAATGTTAAATCTCACCTCACCTAGGAAATCATAGCTAATTAGGAGATAATTAGAATCATAGACTTCAGTCCGTGCCATTAGAAGTATTGGGTGAGTTATGTCAACAGGAGAAAAAAAAAATGCTAATTTTAAAAATCTCAGGTCATTACCATGGGATACTGAAGTATGAAAATTTTCCTTCCCTAAATATGTCTGTGGAAAAGAAAACAAGCATCTTTAATTTAGTAATTTAATATCTTTCGATATCTCTAGTATTAGAACACTTAGGCGCTCTTGTTCATGAACCAACATTCTATCAGATTTCAAAAACCAGGTTTTTATATAGGTGTGTTTAAATTGCATATTCCAGGGGTGCCTGGGTGGCTCAGTCAGTTAAGCATCTGCCATCAGCTCAGGTCATGGTCCCAGGGTCCTGGGATCGAGCCCCGAGTCGGGCTCCCTGCTCAGCGGGAAGTCTGCTTCTCCCTCTCCCTCTGCCTGCCGCTCCCCCTGCTTGTGCTTTCTCGTGCTTGCTCTTTTAAATCTTTAATTTGAGCTGTAGTTTAAAGATGAACTGTATTTCCCTCCCTTAAGCCTTCAGATTCTAATCTTTCATATAGGTACCGATAGTCTTATGTCACTTCACTTCCTTCCCAGCACTGTAGTTATTTTGTAGCTAGAGTTGCCTCACTAGTTCTTAGGCCAGGAAAGACCTTTGGTTTTTACATGCTTATTTAGAGCAGTTGTGTCCAGAACTGTATGATCATTCTTAAAAATGTCTGTCTGCTTAGGAGTCCTTCAATAATGTTAAGCAGTGGCTGCAGGAAATAGACCGTTACGCCAGTGAAAACGTCAACAAGTTGTTGGTAGGGAACAAATGCGATCTGACCACAAAGAAAGTAGTAGACTACACAACAGCAAAGGTACGTCTCAAGTTTGATTTCCAAACTGAATGTGAAGGTGTTCGGTTTGGATGAAGTTGGGTACGGTCAGCGTACAGCCTTTACAGCCCGGGCAGTGTCTGTTTGGATTCAGTAAACTCAGGCCGTCCTCCCTCCCCATTTCAGATGATGGAAATGCACTAAGTGGGAAAACATGTTAGTGTTAATTAATCCTTACTGTTTTCTTAGGAATTTGCTGATTCCCTTGGAATTCCATTTTTGGAAACCAGTGCTAAGAACGCAACGAATGTAGAACAGTCTTTCATGACGATGGCAGCTGAGATTAAAAAGCGAATGGGTCCTGGAGCAACAGCTGGTGGTGCAGAGAAGTCCAATGTGAAAATTCAGAGCACTCCGGTCAAGCAGTCAGGTGGAGGTTGCTGCTAAAATTTGCCTCCGTCCTTCTCTCACAGCAATGAATTTGCAATCTGAACCCAAGTGAAAAAACAAAATTGCCTGAATTGTACTGTATGTAGCTGCACTACAACAGATTCTTACCGTCTCCACAAAGGTCAGAGATTGTAAATGGTCAATACTGACTTTTTTTTTATTCCCTTGACTCAAGACAGCTAACTTCATTTTCAGAACTGTTTTAAACCTTTGTGTGCTGGTTTATAAAATAATGTGTGTAATCCTTGTTGCTTTTCCTGATACCAGACTGTTTCCCGTGGTTGGTTAGAATATATTTTGTTCTGATGTTTATATTGGCATGTTTAGATGTCAGGTTTAGTCTTCTGAAGATGAAGTTCAGCCATTTTGTATCAAACAGCACAACCAGTGTCTGTCACTTTCCATGCATAAAGTTTAGTGAGATGTTATATGTAAGATCTGATTTGCTAGTTCTTCCTTGTAGAGTTATAAATGGAAAGATTACACTATCTGATTAATAGTTTCTTCATACTCTGCATATAATTTGTGGCTGCAGAATATTGTAATTTGTTGCACACTATGTAACAAAACAACTGAAGATATGTTTAATAAATATTGTACTTATTGGAAGTAATATCAAACTGTATGGTGATAAGTATTGTTTTAATTCTTATGGTTAAAGGGAATTAGAGCCTTGCATTATACTCCGAACAGCCATGTGTGTGTGCAACCAGGGCACTGTAGACCTATCTTAAGAGCAGCATCCAATATGCTTTCCGATAATACACCCGGTAAATGACCTAGGGAGGCTTCTGTGCTGTGTTGGGATTTAACCAAGCTTAGTGGTTCAGGGAGACTTAAGTTGTATGGAAGACAAGTCTAGAATGTATGCTATCTAGTCTATTATCTCTGCTCCTTCTCTAAAACCATTTGAAATGGCTTCATCGATCAACACTTTGTTAATTCTTCTGTGGTAGAGGTGGAAAGCAGCACACCTTTCCTAATTGGCAAGTGATCAGGCTAATGTGTGTGCTGATACTGTTTTTTCCATGCTCTGAGTCACATGTCAACTATTTTATCCTCCACAATTGTATAATTTAGGTTGGAGGAGAATTAAAGCATTAAAGTAGAAGGCAGGAAATTTACTATTGATTGCCCTAATTTTAGGAATTATATCCCTAAAAATTAACTGAAAACACAAATGCTAGGTGGGAATGATAAATGAGAAAAATGTATTTATTTCAGTGGAATTTTGCACATGTGAAAATTTTGTTAAAAGGACCTTAAAGATCCTAAGGTTTGTTTTTATTGTGGGAAACAAAAAATCTTCTGCTAACGATGACATTTTGAGGTGACAGAAGTCAGAGATTGTTTCCTTGGGGTTGAAATAGCAGCCCAAAACATTCTCTACTTAGGCGCTTGGGATGTGGCTGTTGGCAGCACGTTTTATGGTGGGATCTTTAATCCAGTGATAAAATTTAAAAACAAGCCAAAAATGATAGGTTTCTTTATTTTCACTAAACAGGCAATTGAAATACATGGTACAAAAATAAGTGGTAAGATTATTGTAAAATGAAATGGACAGAATAAATATTCAATTTAATTTTCCATCTATGAGAATTTCACAATAAAATCATAGTTTACTTTGTATTATAGATGTGCTTGTTGGATCTATTCATCCTCGCATAAGGCAACTGAAAAATCCCTCCAAGTTACCAATAGTTACTTGGGTGAAGATTTTTTTTTTAATCCTTCAAAGGTTTGGTTTTTGCCTTAATGGTACAGTATAAAGGGGGAAAGAATTCATAAACTATTTTCTAAAGTAGATGAATGCTATAACCGTTAATGTGATGCTGTGCACTTCAGTTTTATACAGCAAGCTGTTCAAACTGGCAGCTTATTGGTGAGTTAACAAGAACGAACATTACATGAATTTATTTTAAGATGTAAGCGTATTTACATACTTACTTAGTTTTGAAAATCCAGTGTTCTTTCCCCCATGGCAGTCAAGACTGGGGCTTGTTACCTACCACAGGATGTTTCAGCATGCTTCCCTATTTGCTTTTTTGCATATGACAATAAATGCAGTTTTGAAAAAAATATACAAACACTTCAAGCTACTATGGGCTTTAATAATTTGTTCACTTAATAAGGGGAATTCCCACTTGTCATATTTTAATGCCCGTGGCTGCCGTGAATAAGCTTACGTAAGTGAAGTGTTCTGAGCCTGAGTGGTTGCAATCTCTGGGAAACCCTAATAGAATGATAGCCACTCTGGTCTGAGCAGGAACTTCCTGTTCTTTGACCTTTGACTGAAATTTCCTTTAGCATACATGTTGCCATTGCAGCATCTTGACATCATCCCTTCTTTATGTTCCCGATGAAGTTTCAAAACAGCCCTGTATTGATACTGTCTCCTATTTGCAGATGAGCCTAGCAACCCGAACCCAGGTCTTAGTGCTACCACTTCCCTGTGGACTTCGATTCTGTTTATTTACAGGGACTACTAGGAAATGTTACTACAGGTAAACGTGGGATCTCATAACTACTCTTATGTCCATGTAAGCCACTTCTGTCCTTAAGGCGAATGCGCACCAGCCCTGGTGCAGTGGCCGGCCAGGCTGTCTGCCCCTAACCCGGCTGTGGCTGCTCATGGACATGCTGCAGTGGCTTCCTAGGCTGAAACCATTTCAGCTGGAGTTTTAAGGGTGGTCTTAAACTCCTTAGAGCACTGCTAAAGATAGAACTCTTCAGTGGCATTCACAGCGAGGTCCAGAGTACCCTCAGTCACACCTTATTTCAAAGGAGATAGATAAAAATATCTTAGATCATCTCTGTAATGAAAGTAGTAACTTTCTTGGGAAACCGGGTACTCTGAAATAAAATGCTCTGAAAATTCCTGTCTGTTGAAGCTGGCAATTATTAGGTTGGATGGGAACAGAACGGCATATTCAGCGTTCACTTGCTGTGACATTGGCCAAGTCTGTTTCCCCGGGGCTGTCGTCTTCAGGTTTTTTGTGAATAGAAACAGGTCTATCAAATACTAGCAAATAAATGGGTTTAACACCTCAGGGCTGTTGTAACAGTAGAAAGGCATGTACCAATTTATAGCCACATCAAAGAGAAGGTGAAATAGATCAATATAAGAACACAGGTCATTAGACATTTTTAAAGCATCTGTAGGTTTTTAAGAATATTTTACGTATGTAATTATTTGCTCTGGAGGTGTTTTGTTTTGTCCTGTCTTTTTTAAATCTCACAATGGAACTAAGATTAATATGGAGATGGCAGGGTTGAATTCTAATCATGCCCTTGCTCATTGGTAAATCATACCATAGCAGCAGGCACTTGAAATAGTGCACTTTATATAGTTTACTTTTGTAGTTAATCTTTAAATACTAGATTTTAACAGCTTCTTTTCCCAGTGACGATAAAGTCAGAGATTTTAAAGCAGAAAAGTCACATTTAATAATAGGACTTTAAGTTCATATGGAGGTAGATGAGATAGTGTTACGATTATGTGGCCCCAAAACTAAAGTCCTAAACTTCTTTTAAAGAAGGTAATTTTGTATTAAATGTTTTGTTCTGAGGGGATGTCAGAAGTCTGCTCATGAGAATAATCGTTCCAGTGTCACCTTCTTTAGGTTCAAGATGACTTGTTCATTTTTCTTTATAAACATGAGATCTTCCTTTCTTAAGAACCCTCCTCCAATGAGCATCTGGAAGGAGTTTGAAAAAAGATCTTTAAGTGCTTATCTCACATATATTTAAGTGTGAAGAATCCTTTTCTGAAGTCTTTAGCCCACCATAATGCTAGAAATATATAGGGGGAGATGTGATTTCCCCTCCTTCCATGTTCATTCACACAAGAGAAATTTTTTAAAGGTGTTTTTTTCCTTTTTTGCAGAATCTGTGGTTACCAGCAACAGCTGAACGTTTTGCTTTAGAAAGCTACAGAACTGATGGTTGATCCATATAGGTTTTTTTTTTCCTGTCAAGGTACATGTCACTCCCAAGCAATGAAGAATTTCCCTTTTCTCCTTCACCACTGACAGCCTTAGCTTCTGTAACCAGGCTTCGTGACCCTATCCATGCCCTTCTCCTCCCTGATCTTGGAGACTAGGAATGGACTGATGCGTCCTCCTGGAGGTACCCTTTAGGTGTGGATAATCAGGCCACAGTCCTGCGGAAGCTCAGTGGCAGTTCCCTAAGTCTCTGACACATTTTCCTTTGCCGTATTAGTTAGGCAGGCAGATGGAGCCCTCCTAAACCCTGAAGATAATTTAAAAAGTGTCCTAATAACCAAAAATAATTTGTTCAGAACTTTCTATTAATTTGGGGATTTAAAGTCTCTTCTAAAATCTTCAAGAGGGATTTATAAACCTAAGCTTAATTTTATAAAAAGACCCAAGTTCCTGGCCAGTGATTCATTTTTTTTTTTTTTCCAGTCTCTTGGGTCTTCTGGTATGCCTGAAAATACCAAGTATTTGGTACCTTCTCTCTCATGTGAACCTTCTTTAAAGGATTTCAGCAGGTGGACTATTTTAGGAGCTCTGTTTTTTTTAACTGGATTGGGGGGGATGGGTATGAAAGACCTGTAAGCCTTATTAGTCTTATTTTATCAAAAACTGTAAAGCTACAGGCTTTTGTAGAGAAGCACCAAAAGGAAAACCTCAGTTTGGAAGGATTCATTTTAAATAAAGAACAGTAACTCAAAAGCCCTTACTTCAGGGAAGAGAAGGGCATTTTAAAGCTAGTACATTACAGTTAAGTTTCCCCCTTGATTTGAGTGTTAAATGGCTCTTACAAGGGCTTCCTGAAAGTTTCCCACCAGCCAGGTTTTAGTCCACAGATTACATATCTGCTTGAGAAGATGCCTGAAAGAGAGAGAGAAACTTTTTTTTACAGGCAGAGTGCTGCAGAGGAAGAAATGACAACAACAATCACTGTATTCATTTTAGAACTAAAATGACTATTGCTCAAATTTCTTTGAGGCAAGTACAGGGACTCCCTCCTCTTGATATACCTTGATTTTATCCTTTACGTTCTCTTGGCTACAGTGAATTGTCACCTAGAAAGTCTGAGAATTAAGCATCGCATTTTGGTTGTAGGAGAGGAAATTTCAGAAAAAATATGGTCCAGTTGTAGAATCCTACAGAATGTTGGGCAGTGGCGATCCCACATTGGGCACCCACCCCCTCTGCTCTCTTAGCTCTTCTTCCCTATCATTCCCTGTTCGACTTTCCCAAAGATCAAAAGAAAGTTGTATTGTTAAGTCTCTAAGGCATGTTACCCCCGCCAATCCCCCTAGCCCTTTTTGGAAGGCAGTCTGCAGAGATCATTGTTGGGAAGGAGAGGGGTGGGGACCTATCAGTGAGTGAGACTCTGTGCGCACTTGGTGCTTTCGAGTTGCTTGAAGATGGAGCACCAAAGGAGGTGGGCAGGGGCGCCTGGGTGGCTCAGTCGTTAAGCGTCTGCCTTCGGCTCAGGTCATGATCCCAGGGTCCTGGGATCGAGCCCCGCATCGGGCTCCCTGCTCCGCGGGAAGCCTGCTTCTCCCTCTCCCACTCCCCCTGCTAGTGTTCCCTCTCTCGCTGTGTCCCTGTCAAACAAATAAATAAAATCTTAAAAAAAAAAAAAGCTGGGCAAGAAGAGCCTACAGAACAGGGAGCCTGACAGCGGCCCTATATTGGAGAAGTTTACATGCAGACATTAAAAAAGTTTAGGGATAGAGGAGTTTTGCCACTGTTGTCTTGAAGGGGCAGAGAAGTGCGAGCGCGGGGCACCCTAGTCCTCGGACAGGCAGCAAGGGTGAAAGGAAGTCCCGGAAGGCACCGCAGTGAGCCAGCTCACCACAGGAAGACCCTCAACCTTCTTCCGGGCAATGGTAGCATCTCCCTTTTTCAGTGTCAGGGTCTTCTAGCATCTCATTTGTTTCAATAACTTGGTTCAACAAGCTTCTAAGAACTAGCCAACTGTTAGAGCAGGAGCTCTGTACCCTAACTGGCACTGGGGTCCAAGGACAGATTTTCTTCTCTGGGGTTGCCTACTTACCAGGCGCATCCCCTTCACATCCGTGCTCTTGTGTGCCATGGGCGTCTTGTCCGGGGTGAGGGTGCAGCCGGCCAGCATGTCCAGAGAAGCTAAGATAGCGTCATATAGGCGATCTGCATGGCTCTCCAGCTCACTGGGCTGCTTTGAGATCCTCCCGAGGACATCTTTTAACACTAACAAATGAGGTTCAAAGCAATTAGGCCAAAAAAAACCAACCCCAAAACAAAAACACAACATGTGATTGCATTTTCTAAAGAATCATAGAAGGGTGTAGCATTTTTACACAAAATAGGAACATGGCAATAATTTCAGGATGTCCACACTTTTTAACAAGTGACTCTCCAGGGACTGCTGTTGCACTGGGGGATCCATGTTAACTTCTGATTAGAGCTGAGAGAAGAATTCCGCTGGCTCCACTTTGGATTTACGTAATTCACAAAAAGGCACAGAAGCATGGTTCTCTGGTGACTGGTGTAATCTGGCTTTTAGAGTTAAGACACAAGGCACACCCAGATCCTCGGGGGCAGGCTTAAAACAATATGCCGAGATTAGGACATTGGGTCCTGCTGTCAGGTCCTAAGAGCCTCTGTTGGCTGGGGAACTGGTACTTAGCAGGTATACAGGTAGCCTGGTAATGTATTCGGGAATGCTTGTGAACCCTTTTTGGTGGGTCCTCGAGGAACAGACTTCAAAAGAAAAGGATCTGAAAGCAAAGCTAAGACAAGAGGTGAGTGAGGCCAAGATTTCCTCCAACAAGGAAGGGATGGACTAGGTTCAGAGTGCATCACAGCAGGCTTGTTTTTCTCTTAAAAACCTTATTTCCTTTGTTAAACACAAAGGCTGCTTTAGCTTCCTGAGCCTTTATCAGCTGTGTTAACACTCGGTCCAGTTTCCTGCTGCAGCTGCAACATCTGCCAGCAGCGGAAGGGAAAGGGGAAGCTGCCTATCGGTAGAGGATGTGGCCGGAGAAGGAAGCAGGTCTAGCTGTGGGGAGATCAGCCTCTAGGGAGGCCACAGCAGGGGGTGCAGCTCCTCTGCGCGGGCGGCCGCTGGGCTCTCCCCTCCACTTTTACCAGGCCTTGGCTCAGTCCTGTGTGTTCGTCAGTGGAATTCAGGGGACCTTTATTTTTGTTTCTGAACTTTTATTTTAGGATGTTAGAATATTTGGTGGGGGCCAAGTAAAAGGAAAGCTGGGCGTGAGAATGCAATCTTTCCCAGCCAGGCTTTGGTGTTTTAATGGAATACATTCAGGAGCCTGGGTCAGCTTCGGGCTGATAGGTCCCAGTCGTGTGATCCAGCTGCGTGCGGAGTTTGGGTATGAGAAAGGACTGGCAACGCGTGCACCGAAGCAGTGAAAAAGCCAGCTCTCCACGGCGAGGCCTCTGGCAGGAGGCGGAGACAGACACATTTTGGAGGGGCAATGAATGTGGTTCTTGTTCCTATGGTTCTGCTTGTGGCCGGGGGAGAAAGCGGGCTGCAAAGCTGGGTAAGGGGGTGTGCGCTCAGGCTCGACCCATGCTGTGGCACTGTGCCCTGGAGAGAGTTGAACACTAGTGCATCTAGCGGAAGAGACCCTGTGAAGGTCAAGGGGAACGTGTGGTCTTCACACAACACCCAAGTTCCTGGTAGTCCAAGCAGAGGATGGCAGGGGCAATGAGTCCATCTCAAAGGGCCTGGGTACATACCTGAAAATCACAGGAACCCCCAGATGACTCTCAGGTTGAGACAAGGGCAAAGGGGGATGTTCTTTTTCCAGATTAAGCACTGAGAAGTTATTACTGGATTGGTTTTTGAAGGAAGGTCAAAGAACCTGTAGCTTTTAAGAGGCCCGTTGTTACAAGTGGCCTCTGTCTGGGCAGAGTTTCCTAGTATGGCGCGCGCTCCCTGCCTGCTCGGGCCCCCGCACCTCCAGACCCAGCAGCAGGGCAGTCGGCAGCAGGGGGCTTGAGCAGGCTGCCACCGCTTGTGTGCTCCAAGGCAAGTTCGCAACGCTGAGGTGAGGGTAATAACAGCATCCATCTCACAAGGCTGTGATTGAACGGGACAAAAACCTGGTATGTTAAGTGCTTCAGCGCGCGGCGTCTGGCGCACGGTGTTCAGTACAAGACGGATGTAATTACAAGTAGCACAAGAGCCTGACCTACCGAATTTCTGCCCCAATAAAACCCAAAAAACGCTCGTGCAAGAACCAAAACAAAGGCTTCCTGAAGGCAGGGGATTGCCAAGGGCTCCCCCAGTTCACACTGGATAACCACTGCCCGGCCAGAAAGTCCTTCGGTGGCTCCCTGTCCCATTGAAATCCCTCTGCCCGTTCACAGTTCTCAACCCTGGTCATTTTTCTTCCCAGGGGTATTTGGCAACGTCTGGAGAGATTGTGGGTTGTCACTACTGGAGAGGAGGTGGAGGTGCTACTGGCATCTAATGGGTGAAGGCCAGGGATGTTGCTAACCCTCCTGCAGTGTGGAGGACAGCCCGCCTGCCACAGCATCACGTGGCCCCAAATGTGGGTAGCGCCCATTGAGAAACTGCTCTAGGCCGCCTCGCTCACACGCACCCAGCGCTTCTGGTCGGGCCAGCGCCACCTCACTGCCTCTCAAGCCCAGGGGTCCAGCCCAGCTTTGCTTCTGTGCTTGGTTTCCCGCAGAAGCCCCACCTCACTCCAAAACCGCGGCAGAATACAGATGCGATCTTTTAGCTCCTGCCTGTTTAGTCTTACAGGAAATCAGGGGCTGCTTTGGGCAATCCGTCAGTTCTCGGCTTTAACCCAGCATTCTCCGAGCTCATCCTCCCTTTCCCACCTGCCCACAGCAAGGGCAACACCGATCGTGAATCCTCGCACCCTGAATGCTTAGGCGTACTCTTAAAAGTCTGTGATTTTACATTTTCCTAAATTGGGAACCCATCCTGCAAAATGAACTCTCAGCAGCTCCCTCAGAATGGACTGCTCTCAAACACCGAAACGGATACTTCCTCCTAGCAGAATACCAAGCACATAACCAGAGAGGGGTCCAGCCTGGGAAAGGAGGGGCACCCCTGAGGGCCCCCTACTGTGAATAGCCTATCAGAGAACCGAGGACGACTGCATGAAAACCAGCATTCCGGCGCAGGTCAGTACCAGGGGACGGTAAAAGAGTGTCGTTGCAGGCTCGACTCCGCTTACCTTTCGGTGACCGGCTCACCGTGAGGCTGCAGGGGCCGTGACGAGGTGAGGGCCGGCGGGCAGCCAACAGAATCTAAGGCGGTGGGTGGGGGAGGCGGGGTTGGCACTACTGGATCCTTACCGGTGACCCTGCGGCCCCTGACCTGCTGCTGGGAGGGAAGGAGTGCTGGCTGGATTCAAAACTTCAAGCGTCTCACCTGGGGTGTTATCCAACAGGCACTGAAGAAGAATCTCCCCTTTCTGTAAGACGCTCTCCGTCAGGGACTGGTGTTCATCTATATCTTTCTTAAATTGCTTAAAGCACATCAGAAAAGAAAGAAAGAAGCTTTGTTACTACTGTTCAGTAAAACTTACTCAAAATGATCCCTTGTGGAGTAGCTCAATTCCCCTCTACCCTGGAAGACAAACCCATCCCATTTTCAGAATTCCCCAAGTAAGCAGCACGTTAGTTTAACTTCACCTACTTTGAGCCCAGAGTAAATACAGACTCGATCCTTTTTTCCATTTACAGTTGGACAAAAGACGAGTTTTCTTTTCCCTGGGAGAGCCTGGTTCATGAACAGCTTGGGAGTCAGGGTTTCTTTATAAACTCACAAGGCTATGGGATTCTCAGAACACACTGTCTTCTGTTCTAACAAACCTGGTAAGAGCCACAGAGAAGGGCCCCCACCCACTTCTTCGCTCAGTGCCCTGCTCTGTGCAGACTGTGGGCCTCGGGGAGGCATCGGGGAAGCTGTGAGTCTCCTAAGTAGCTGATTTGTTTTCCCCTCGTGGGCCAAGCCTTGTAGTTGTTTTTGATGTTTCTTTAGCTGCTAAGATGTGTAAAGTCAAATCCATGACAACCTTTGGTACAGGGGACAGAACTTGGTGGTTCACATTCTGGAGTTAGAATCTTACTCTTGGATTTAACTGTACTCCTGTCTTTAGTTTTCCTTTGCCCTAATACCTGTACTTATTATTTTATTCTTTAGTATTTTCTGTAGTTCATATGCTACCATAAACCCAATGTGTTAAGACAAAGCATATGAGACAGAGTCAAGGTTGACAATATGTGAACACACGGACACAGACTTGCTTATACGAGCTATCCTCTAAGCAGCGGTCAAGGTAGCTCACACATACACATGCGGCATGCACCAATCTGTGTGGGGAAGGGGCTGACAGTGATCCCACATCGTGACACAGCTGTGTGGGTGACACAAGAGGGCGAGTCTTCACTGACTTGTGAGGATAACTCCCAGCTCCGCTCTCAGTTCTCCCCACAAAGCAAGAAAGGTGCTCTGGCTAGTCTGCAAGTTGAGGCAGAGGACAGAGTGAGGGATAAAATGGAGGGACTGGACTTGTTCTCCTTGGCACTTGCTTTGATGCGGATGAGGCTGAGGCTGAGGCACTCTGGAGAGACCACCCAGATAGTGTGAGCACAACTTCCCGGCAATTTCCTTTCTCCCCACAGTGGTACTGCCCCTAAGCCTCCCAGGGGTGGGCCCTGCTCAGCTCTGCACACGCACTTGGAAGCTGCACACAGAGGACCCCATCGCACTCAGTCTTCTCTTTCCTCAAGCATACTCGGGGCAAGAACTCAGGGCAACCTCTCTCCACCAGGCAGAAGACAGCATTCCCACGAAGGTACCGCAGCTGGCCCGTCCAGGCAAGGCCCCACCCCTGAATCTTAGCTGGCGCCATGTTGGCTCTCTCTCCTGCCAGGGTGTGGGGCTGCTGGGGTGCTGCTGCTCTGGCCGAGGCATACGTACATCACATTCTCCGCTAAAGGCACTTGATTAGGTTCCAGAAATTCAAAGGACTATCTGAGAAAATCCTTTCTAGACGAGCCTCCCAGGCTCAGACCCCACTTACTACCTGTGCTCCTTCAAAAGAGGTTAGAAATGCTTGGCCAACCAGACATGCTAGAGGGCTGTGGGTAGTTCAGTCAAGGCTGATGTTATACTGCGGGTGACTGTACTTCTGAGAATGAAGGGGAACCTACTGGTAACTATTCCAGAACAGCAGGCACAAACTATCACTCCAAATACACCTGATCTAAAGTCAAATTAACCAGAACTCGTAATTAAAGAGATTTAAAAAATAACATGACCTTAATGAAAAAGAGGCAAAAAACAAAACAAAACAAAACAAACCCCAAAACCCTCAACCCAAAAACCAAACACATGGAGAAGCAAATTCCAGTCAGGGCTGTCCAACGGAACTTTCTGTGATGATAGAAATGCCGGGACACTTGAAATGTAGCTAGTACAACTGGAAAATACGAATCTTTAACTGTACTTAATTTAAAATAGCCATCTGTGACTAGTGACTCGTAATAGTGCAGTTCTACACTTAACCCCTGAGACATCTGCAAAAGTACACTGCAAATTCCCTTAAGTATATCTGAAGATAAATATATTTTCTCCAAACTCTGCTTGGCCTGGGAAGTAACTCCTACATTTTAGTTTTTCAGCACGAAGAATCTGAAAAGGGCCTCTGATTAGATTTCACGTAAACAGCCAATTGCGCCATAGCATACCGAGTATCAGTTATTTGAGCTTCTACTTTGTAATCAAGTGCTTAGCCACCACTCTGGTGAGAGAACGGCCATAAGCCAGGACCACATATTACCCGGTAAAGCTGCAGAGAAGACTTGAGACCTGTAAGATTGGACTTGGATGGAATCAAGTGGTCTGTAACGTCCGCTACGTTATGCAGCCAGCGGATCAGCTCTTCCAGCTGACAGCAGAATGTCTGTGTAGACAAATAAAATACACGGTGTTACTGAACGAACTGTTTTACATTTCAATCCAGGGGATTCTGGGAGCCAGACTGTGCACCTTTCCCGAGCATTCCCTCACTTGAGGGGTCAGTCTCTTCCCTCCTCCCCTGCCTGTCCCCACCCCATGACTCCAGACCTCTGCGAGGGCAATATGGTTTCTGTCTCCCCTCAGCCTTTGTGACACCAAAAATGACAGGCTGAGAGCAGCCTGCCCTGCACGTGGGGAGAGGAGCTGATGGGAGGACAGGGACTGGCCCAGAGGAGGCACGCCTACCGTGGAGACCGATTCCTGGGTGAGTACCACTGCTAACTAACTGTCCCTGAGGAAAACAAAATAAATGACTATAATCTTGACTAATTTGAACCTATGGCAGGAAACAAGTGAATTAAAACTGCATGTCCCTGTTTTGCATTTTCCTCGAAGTATTTCAATCTTTTATCACAAAAGAGGCACATGCTAACATGCGCCCTACCTGCTTCACAGGACAAATAAAATCATACATGGGACATTGCGGGGCTGACTGAAGCCCTCAGATGCTAGGAAACGTCTGTCGTGCTGGCTCATGGGTCTCCCGCCACCTGGCCAGCCGCTGCGCGTGTGCAGTGTCCGTGCGCTCACCCAGGACACGAGGCCGCGCGTGGACTGTGTGTGTGTGTGGAGAGCCATGTTCCCGAACATCCTTGTATCAGGGACTACGCAAAGCCCTTGGCATGAATTATTTCATGTAATCCACACAACATCCCGAAGAGGCAAGGCTCCACGTCTTACAAATGAGCAAACTCAGAAGACTGAGCTGCAATTCCAAATATGGCAGTGATTTGGATTCAAATTCAGATCTGCCTGATGCTGGCGACCCCGCTCCCCAGAGTGAATTCTACCTCCAGACAGTCACGCGTCTACGAGGTCTGGTGACCAAGATGGCTAGGACACAGTGCATCTAATGACTCCCAACTCTGCAGCTCCACCACTTTATCAAACTGAAGCTCTCAGAAGTCCTACAGTCAAGAAAACCATTTACCTTCGTTCAGTATTTCCTAAAGGCATGTGAACAGACGTTTCTTATGCAGAATACCTCTTAATCCTCAAGGTCAAGAGGCCTAGGAAGCAGCCTTGAGTGGTGGTTAAGCTCAGGCTCCAGCCTTGGGTAGGCAGCTTACCTAACCGCTCACTGCCTTTTCTCCAAACATGAATGACAACAGTAGTCCGCACTGGGCCGAGTGGTGAGAACCAAATAAGAAGGCACAGCGCGGTGCCTGGCACATATAAAGTGCCCAAGGTTACTACGTTCGATTCCATGCACTGGCAGAAGCCACACCTCTAGGCGAAGCCCCTTGAACGTAGGTTTACCTTCACACACTGCACGAGCGATTCTTCTCCCTGCTCTCCCTTCCTGGGAGGCTGCCCTGTGGCATCTGGGTCCAAGCACGCGCGCCGGTCCCACACAGCTGGCAGGGAAGAGCGTGTTCCCAGCAGACCGGAGACCCCCAGGGCCTGGCGGCTCCCCACACTGCTGTCCCCTGCACAGCCCCTTGCCTGGATGAAGGAGCACAGCAAAGGGCGGTTCTGGCCCTCGGGGCCCCTGGGCCCTCTGAAGGCAGCCCCAGAAGGAAGCTGGCTTTGGCTCGAGTCCGACGGGAGGGAAGCTGGCTCATCACTGTCTGACACATCCAGGGAGGTCTGCCCTTTGGCGGCCCCAGTGGGCAGGGTCACCAAGGTGGGAATGGAACCTAGATATGAAACCAAACTAGAAACCTGCGTCAGCCGAGTGGGCAGGGCAAGGTACTCGTCATCACTTTCTACCTCCTCTTCTGATTTCCACCCAGACTCTGTGCAGGCAGGGTGCCAGATGCCCTGGCTGGCCCCCTTCTCTCTCTCTGTCCTGGGCAAAGGCCACCCTCTGTCCCATGTCCTCAGCTGGGGAGAACCCACCTCAAGGTGCTTGCCCATGGGGAGCCAGTCCTTCACACCCCTCGGGGCTGGCTCTCTGCTCTCCCAAGTAGCGTCCCTACTGCCTGGGGCTCTGGGGGTAGATGTGAGCTGGTTACAAGATGCCAACCCCACGCTGCCCTGCTTCTGGGGTACTCCAGAGGACCACCGCATAAGGCTTGGCTCTCTGGGCCTAGAGAATGGCAGGGCAGAGGCCTCTGCTGATGGGCAATTCTGGAAGCCATTAGTGGGTGACTTCAGGGTACTTGCTGGGGACACAGAAAAGCTATCCAGGTCTACGCCGGAGTCCTGCAGGACAGGGTCAGCCGGTATATGACTGTCAAGGTGCTTTGGGAGTTGAGGCTTGGGCCTAAGTGGGTAAGTATAGTCCAGCAGATCTTCATACTCTTTATTCGGGTTCCAGAGCGGAGAGTGGCGGTCGGGGGAAGGAGGCAGGGAGTCTGGTAGCACACAGGCCCAGTACTCGGCCTGGAAGGAGAGGCGCCTCCTGCCCAGCCCAGAAGCATCAACCCCGGGGGACGGGGGCTGTGGTGACCACTGGAGCCCCGGCCCTGGCGCCACCACGGAGGGGGCCGACTGCGGGACGACCAGCTCCAGGGAGGAGGAGACCTTGGCAATTGAGCAACGTGGAGGCTCTGCCTTCTCTCGGTGACCCTGCAGACTGCTGCCCAGGGAGGAGGCAGAGACGCTGCAGCTGGAGAACTGAGGAGCAGCGGCAGCCTGGCTCCCCAGTGGCCTCCACCTTGGCGGGAAAGGGAAACCCGAGTTGTGGGGCTGCTGGCTGAGGTCTAGCGCCCGCGGCGACTCAACCGGGGACGGGTTATCTTCACTGTCAGCATCGTGTCCTGAGCAAAGGCCTGCGGCTCGGGGAACGCTAAGAGTCTGAGGTAGATCCTCTGAGGCAGAAAGCCTGGTCTCCTCCATCTGCAATGAGAAGAGGGAAGAAAAGGCACTAAGGTGAAAATAAGCAAACCACATTTCTTTCTTAGAGGACAACTGTGGAATTTTCCTTGGGGACCCAGATGATATTCTGGAGAGCTCTTGCAATCAGAGTCTGCCATCTGATGCAAGAACTAGACAGCGTGTGGCGAGGGGCCAGCACGACAGCTCCACGTGCTCCGGGAAGCCGACCGTCGTCCCCAAACCACTCCCACCCTCCCGTCTTCAGGCAAGCACACAGCGGCTCCGTCACGGCGGGGCTGGGGCACACCACCTAACCTCGGAGAAGCATGTCCTGGGCAGGAGAAACCCCTGCCCCAAGACTCATCCACAGCCCGTCCCCTCTGCAGGTGACCCACCAGGCTCCACCTGTTCAGCTCATGCCTGTTATAAATGAACAAAGGGAGTCCCTCATCTCAGCCTCTTCAACTCATCTGTTCGATGAAGAACTTGCCCCCGAGGAAGGTAGGACAGCACGGTGGTTAAGGGCGTGGGCTTTGGAACCAGACAGACTTGATGCCAACCCAACTGCCACCTTCCAGATGGAGACTCTGGGCCTCCCTTCCCTCATCTGTAAAATGGGGAGAGTAATAGTAGCACTTCCTCGGGACATGAGGATTAAAGGAACTCAGGTGTGAAAAGCACAGGGTCAGAGCTCAACGAACAGGCACCACAATAATAAGCCCATTTGTAGTGAGCTCATGAAACAGCCTATTTCTGTGTTTGCTCATTTACTTGCTGCCTCACTAAATCTCGGATTCACAGGTGCCCTGGGCACCACTCCTGGCTCCCAGGCAGACGGACCCAGCTGCTGTTTTCTCCCAGACAGTCATACTCAGAGCATCCTCACGGGGCAGAACCACGTGGGGGCAGCATGCAGCAGCCAAGGCCACAGTGATCCTGGCGCAATCAAAGCCTTTCCCATGGAGGGCCTTGGCAAGCAGAACATAATAGGATGTCAGAGTCGGGAAGGATGGATCATTCGGTCACCTTCCCAATTATACTGAGGGCCTGAAAGACTGAGGTCACAGAGCCAAGCACGACTGCTTGCTCCCTGTGACTTGACTAGGCAAGGCTTCCCTGCAGTCAGGGAGGCCCAAGAAATTCTACTTACCCAGGGACAGTGGCGCCCACCATGGGAGCTCCAAGGCTCTGTCAGGTTCCCTGGGTCCCAAGGGGATAGAGTCTCAGAGCTTGAAGGAGCCCACAGCCCTGCACCCTCCCTCCCCAAGTCTCGTCAGGGCCCCCCACCCCCAAGAGTTCAGATCACCAAGTCAGAAACAGGACACGGCTCCCCCATCACAGCTCCCATGGCCCAGCCCTCTGGGCACAAGGGTCTTGGCCACAGCATCCCCAGTCTTCAGAAGGTCACCAGTCACACTCCTGAGGAACAGGAGATGCTGTGGACAGAGTCCCCCACTGGCCCCAAAGCCCAACTCTCCAGGTGAGCCTGTAAAACAGAAATCATCACACCCAGACTCCCCACCCCCCCATTCCCCTCCTTGTACAGGGGCTGGGAAAGCAGATAAGATGGTAAGGAAATGCTAAAACATACTCCCAAAGGACCACAACAGTTACATCTACCGTCCCATTCGCCTTATTACCTACCTGGCTTCCCACAGAGTGCAAAAGGTCTCTAGTCCCAGTGCCAGCAGGAAGGGGCAGGCAACCAAGAGCAAGCTTAGATCTACCAGCTCCTGGCTCCCTGCTGGTGGTGTTGGCCTGGGGCTGGTCGGCTCCAGAGGGGCTGGCGGCAGGCACAGACAGTCCCTCTGTCCCCCACACGGGGGAGGCAGACCCTGCCACAGCCTGGGCTTCCAGGCACGGGGGCTCCTCCTGCTTCCCGCCTACGAGCCCCGGGGTGTCCACCTCCTGCGCTCCGCAGCTCCGCCGCCCGCAGGACGGGGTCTTTGTGTCCGCGGATGCCTCCACCTCGGCCTTTTCTTCCCCCAAGGCCATGGAGACGTCCCCAGGTCAGGGTTCCCCTGAAGCCTGCAGCTCTCTACAAAATGGGAAGAGAAAAGAAAAAGATACATTCTCTGCATCTGTACCTAGGAAACCTTGCTTTTTAATGATTAAGACAGACATCTGCAATGAAGGAAACCAGCAACAAAAAGAAAAGGTAACCTACTGAATGGGAGAAGATACCTGCAAATCATGTACCCAATAAGCATTTAATAACCAAATATATAAAGAACTCATGCAACTCAACGCCAAAAAAAAAATCTGATTTTTAAAAATGGGTAGAGGACCTGAATAGACATTTTTCCAAAGAACACACACAGATGGCCAACAGACACATAAAAAGATGCTGAACATCACTCATCATCAGGGAAATGCAAATTAAAACCACAGTGAGAGATCACCTGACATCTGTGAGAATGGCCCAAATCAAAAAGATAAGAAGTGCTGGCGACAAGGTGAAGAAAAGGGAGCCCCCTGTGCAGTGTTGGTGAATTACTGAAACCGGCGCAGCCTGTGTGGAACAGTGTGCGGGCTCCTCAGGCAACGAAAGCCCGAAAGCTCGCAGGACAGTACGCTCCAGCGCTTCCACTTGTGGACAGTTACGGGAGGAAAAGGAAAACACTAATTTGAACAGATCAATGCAGCATTATTTACCACAATCAAGCTATGGAAACAGCTTAAGACTGTGGAAACAAAGAATGAAATCTTGCTATTTCTGACAACGTGGATGGACCTAGAGGGTATTATGCTAAGTGAAATAAGTCAGAGAAAGACAAATACCACATGTTTTCATTTATATGTGGAATCTAAAAATCAAAAAAAAGAACAACAAAAAGAAACAGACGCAGAGAGAACAAACTAGTGGTTGCCGGAGGTGGGGGGGATGGGTGAAATAGGTGAAGGGGATTAAGAGGTATAAGCTTCCAGTTATAAAGTAAATAAGTCACAGGGATGTATAAAAAGTAAGCAAGCACAGTGTGGGGAATAAAGTCCATAATATTGTAATAACACTGTATGGTGACAGATGGTGACGATACTTACCCACTTACATTGGTTGGCATTGTGTGATGTGTACGACTGTGGAATCCCTAGGTTGTACATGTGAAACCAATATAAATATGTCAACTATACTTCAAAAAAAAGGACGTTTTCTTTTTTTTTTTTTTTTTGGTCAAAGAAAAGAAAGAACAAACGGTGTTTACTTCCTCAGAGGAGAACACAGGTCTGGTTTTTCCCTGGCCCCGGAGTTTTCTGAAGGGGAAGGAGGAGCAGACCATTTTGTCCTCTGCTTTTACACGGCCGGCAGCAGCGCCAGCACCAGGGGCCCAGGCAGGTGAATGCGGGTCCAAATCAGAGCCAAGGCGCAAAGCCGCACTTCCGTCCCGGCCCCCCTGGGGCCTCCCTGCACCAGCCCGGCCGCGGCCACAGTTCTGCTGCAGCAGCGCTCCCATCGGCAGGCGGCTCGGGCCTGGCCCTGACCGCTGTGCTCTAGGGAACAGCAAGGCAGGGCCTGCTCAGGCCCTGGCTGAGCCCAGGGTGTTCCCACAGTGACCGCTTCGCCTGCTGGAGGAGGCAGGATCCTCTCAAAACACAGAAACCCCACCTCGGGCTGTGGAGCTGGTGGCGACTTCTCATTCCAAGGGTGGCCAGCGACCGGAGAGAGGGCGAGCCGCAACTCTTCTCCCACTAGCCTGGGTTGTGATTAACTTGCAGCTGAGGGAAGCCATGGAAATCCGGGTGGATAACAATGGCAATGGCCACATAGCATGTGTGCACGGGACAGTGAGAGTGAGAGAGTGAGTGAGAGAGCACGCGTGAGCGTGCACCGGGCTGGGGGGCAGGCAGGCGAGGGAGAACCAGGGCGAGCACTCAGGGAGGGAAGAAGGAACAATGTGGGAGCTGGACCTGAAAATACAACCATTCCTTTAAGAGTTTCAGGGCTAACAGAGACCCCTGTGGTCAGCCTAAGAGTACAGAAACAAGTACAGGCTGGGAGCCCTGGGGGCTGGGGCAGGAGAGCTGGCAGGCGGGGCAAGAGCTTCGGGAGGATTTGGAAGGGGAACAAGGAAAGCATAGTGCCCGGGATTTCGGAGGCCACCTGGAATGCACTGGACCAACCTCAAAGCTAGAACCTGAACAAAAACAGCCTTGCTTCCGCAGAGACCAGGAGCTGAAGTGACAGCAAGAGGAGGTGCTGGGAGCAACAGGGAAGCCTGAGAAAGTGGGGCTGCCAGTGGAGAGGGGCTCATCCTGCTCAGCTCGCACACTGGGGAACTGGGTGGGCACAGCCACACCTTGAGAGCATCCCGTCCTGGAAAAGGGTCCTACTCTGTCTGCCTGGGCACATGAGGCTCCAGGCCCATTCAGAGGTGACCCCAGAAGAGCATACACACTTCACACGTACTCTCTTACTTCTCACAACCACTGCACGGGGTTTTTTGGACAGGTAACGTGGTTGAAATATAAAATGCGCTGCAGATAGAAGTCTCCCTCTGCCCTTGTCTCCATCCCTCACTAAAACCAGCTACCACAGGGATGCCTGGGTGGCTCAGTTGGTTACACAAATAAATAAAAGTATTAAAAATAAATAAAACAAACCAGCTACCGCACACAGGGCATGCCGGGCACGTGCCCGGCGCACGATGTATACTGCGTGTCAGCAGGTGCCCATCAGCGTTGTGGGGGGGGCACAGAAATCAGTGTAACAAGTCACCTTACAAGCCACAAAGGAATCCAACAGAGGGAAAAAAAGCAGCCAATGTTTCAGAGAACAAAGGCAAAATATTTACTATTAGAAATTCCCATAAAAGTAGGTAAAGGGTCTCAGTAATTTGTATGTCTCTTACCTTTTTTTTTTTTAAGATTTTTTATTTATTTATCTGAGAGAGAGAATGGGAGACAGAGAGCATGAGAGGGGGAAGATCAGAGGGAGAAGCAGACTCCCCGCTGAGCAGGAAGTCCGATGCGGGACTCGATCCCGGGACTCCAGGATCGTGACCTGAGCCGAAGGCAGTCGCTTAACCAACGGAGCCACCCAGGCGCCCTGTCTCTTACCTCTTGACGCATATGCAAGCAAACACAAAAATCTCTTTCATCCTCCCTCTTTACGTAAAAGCAGCACACTGTACAGGACACCCTGTTCAAAATGTTTTCTTTCCTTTTTTTTTTTAAAAAAGGATCTCATATACCTTTCCTCAGCAATACACAGAGAGAGCGAGCTTCCTTTCTTTCCTATTACTGCCCAGCACTGTATTCCGGTAGAGTGCCTTTTGGTTTATTTCACTGGTCCCTTACGGGTGGATACTGGGGTTATTTCCAGTCTTTCCTTATTGCAAGCAATGCAGCAAGGAACCACCACCAACCAGGCAGAAGCACGCAGTGCACACAGCCCTTGCGCACCTGCTAGCACGTGCACAGCATCAACATCCAGAAGTACAGCTGCGGAGGGGAAGGCATCTGCACATACTTTGCCTATGTTGCCAAATGGCCTCTAAGGGTGGCACCCATTTACACCACCCCCCCAGCAGTCTGCGAGAGTGGGTTTCCCACGGGAGGCAGGTCCCCTTATCTCCCTTCACAGAGAGGGAAACCAAGGCTAAGAGAGATTCAAATCCAGGACGGTGTGACTCCAGAACCCGAGCTCTTTATGAACCATCAAGAGAACAAGTTACAAAGCAGATCAGCACATGGAAGAGGGAAGAGAGTGACAGGATGGAGAGATGAGTGACCAAGTCCTACTGAGACAGGTTTTCATAGAGCCACAGCCTCACCGCGTGGCTGTTTAAAAAGCTACACATGAAGATGTTTAGAAGCTGAGCCCATGAGCTGGAAAAGTGTAATCTGCAGCCCCCAATTTCTACTTCTTGCTCCATTCCTAGAAACTCTCTCAATGGCTAGAGTCAGGCCATGATGGGTGGCTAATTCCCCTTTTACCCGCTCTCCTGTTCCCCTAAGGGGGGTGTGTGGTCTTACAACAGGGGCAGGAATAAGATGATGCTGGGACAAGAAAAGAGTGCAAACAAATGATCTCTTTGTTTTGGTGATGTAATTTTTAGGTCTTGTCGGGACTCATTACTCAAAAAAGAAGGTATCCATTTATCCTGCGGGGTGGGGAGTGGTGAGCTAGAATTATAAGCTATTTAGGAGACACCTCTAGGTAATTTTCAAGTGTGCATACAAACCTGAACTAGGTTAACAATGTCGCCAGAGGCCCTTCAGCAACCAGGTAAGATGGTCTGAAATAATGATTTTCATGGAAACAGTGCTTCAGAAAAGGCAGGTTTATTTTCTCAGTATGGATGAACAGTCTTCATAATCTTACTTCTTAATCTGCCTGACAAATCATGCCCCCCTCCAACTACACAAGTTAAGAGAAGACAGATACATGTGAAAGCAAAGAATTAAAAGAAGTCCATGAGGGCGCCTGGGTGGCTCAGTTGGTTAAGGGACTGCCTTCGGCTCAGGTCATGATCCCGGGATCCTGGGATCGAGTCCCACATCAGGCTCCCTGCTCCCTGGGGAGTCTGCTTCTCCCTCTCCCTCTGCCTGCCACTCTCCCTGCTTGTGCTCTCTGTGAAATAAATAAAATATTTAAAAATAAATAAATAAATAATAAAAGAAGTCCATGAGAGCTAATTCCATGTTGTATAGAAGATGCTACAGAATACAAAGGGAGAAATCAACTGGGATAGAAATAATCAGGGAAAACTCCTTGAAGTGATGACTGTTGAAGGCAAAGCATTTTTAAAACATCAATCTTGATGAAGTGGCCTAACAAATGCACAAGTTTTAGATTTCTGGGGTTCAATCCTGTCTGCACTTGCCAGGTGGGCATCTGCATGAAGGCCCAGCCCTCATTTCCACAGGTTTAGATTTTACACGTCATTCCTTCTAACCTTCTGGGGTGTGGGTGGAGGTGGGGATTCTGCTTGGACACTTCCAATGAGAAGCAGCTTATTCCTTTTCCAATGGACTGCTCCGGATGAAGAAAATGACTTGTGGTATTGAACCAACTCCCAGATCAACAGCTAACAGAACCTATCACTCTATGTGGGGCCTTCCTGCCCAGAGCTCACATATCTTACAGTGTTCCTACAGGCTAGTGGCTCTGGGATGGGCAGAGGCCTCAGCCGACCTCCTCCCTAACAGTGAAGTACCACAAGGTTGGAGTGAGGGCCTGCAAGTCTCAGAGCACAGACAATGAAGAGTTAATTCAACCCTCCACCTGGGAGAGGTCTATACACACTGGAACTGCCCTGTTCTTGGCCAAACCAAGAGACAAGCCATATAAGCTTCAGGATATCCTAGCGACCACCTGGACTTTGCTATTAAAATTCTCATTAGTCTCCCACAGAGGCCATATGACCTGCCAGATATATATAATTAGGAGTGATGTAGGCTTGCATCTGCTTGCCCTACAGTAAAAATATGCTCACACGTCACGTATGTGGCAAAGCTATCTCTGTAAGCCTGGACACCTGACCCGTCATGGTATCGGCTGCGCCCCGCGCGTGCGGCCCCCGTCACAGCTGCCGGTGCTCCCTCCCACTTGCTCCTATCCAGGAGGGGGAAAGGAGGGCTGAATTCGGGGAGAGAGAAAGAGAGAGGATACGCCTCTCCTAACTAAACCATTCGGAGAGGAATGATCAACCAGGGAGCAATCCTCCTCTGATCAAAAAAAGGACTATCTCCAGGATTTGTTAAATCACAACCTCCCTACGAAATAATCTGATTTATACCAGCTTTGCCAGGGATGCTGCGTTGGGGCAAGGCCCATCTCTGTCGCCAAGCACACAGCTGGCCACCTGTAGCAGCTACACGGGCCAGGTATTACTTCACAGAGCAAGCCCTACCAGTTCAGGGGCCAAATGCTTCAAACTCCCCGTGTTTTCACAGGAGCCCACAGGTACAGGTGGTGAACACTGCACACGTAGTGGCAGAATCTGACCAGAGAACCAGACAAAGAAGCTCTTAGTACTGCTCTTTCTCTAAAAACATGAAACTGCCCACTAGGAAAGGGGGAGGGAGCGGCGTAGGACCCAACACTACAGCGTTGCTGGACAGTTTCTGGGGGAACTAGATTTATGGGAAAGAAGCTTAAAGGCAGAAGCCAATCCAGGCGTGGGAGGCAGCAAGATCGGGGGTAAATACATATGCAGCGGAGGCCAACAAAAGGGACAGTCACAAGAGGCCAGGGCCTGCCTCAGAGTGGGATGGGTCCGGACTGCTGTGGCTGGAGGTGTGAGACTGGGAGGTCAACAGCCAAGAGCAACTGCCTTTCTACCTGCTCCCGCCCTGGCTATTGAAGCCCCCAAGCCCCTTAGTCTTCCACATCGGCCCTGTCTTTCCCTGTGGGGCAGGTCACCCTGAGCACCGTGTCCACCTTTTTATTCGAAGGTCAAAGCCAAGTAAAAGGAAGAAGCCAAGTAAAAAGGAAGGTCAAAGCCAAGTGAAAAGGAAGAAGCTACGGAGGGTAGACATGTTTCCCATGGCTTGGTAATAGGCTGATGCCATCCTCAGAATGCTCCAGCACCAGCAGCCCCTTTCCTTCTCTTCCTGGGGCTACTTCCCTATGTTTTGCTTAAAGTCAGAGGGGAATCCTCCAGCACCTGAGAAGGAGCCACTGGCTCCCTGTAAATCAATATAGGTGGGAAGGCTGCGGCCAGGCTGCTTCTCTTGCTTTCTCACTCACTCACTCACTCACAGGCTGGCGACTGACTGGGACCACCAGATAGCCACACAGCAAGGCCAGTCTTTTAACTCATCACGCAGGTCTTCAGAACGCCTTTAAAGAGATGTCACTGCCATATCTACAAGGAGCTTGGCTGAGCTTCCAGTCCCCTGTCCACTCAACTGCAAGCTCTCTGGCCTTCTTAGCAGATTGTCCCCATCCAACAAAACTCAAACTATGAGGCCACTGAGGACTTCACGTGTTAATAACCGTACCTTCTGTTTCCACCAAAGAGCAAGGCAGAAAAACAGCTTTCCTGTAACAAAAATCTCTCCTACTGTCTAAGCAAGCTGGCCCTGGAACCATGGTTGCAGTTCCACAAGCCACTGCTTGTTCTGTGCTGGATGATTTCTGCGAGGCAGTCAGGTTACATGTATGAAGACTGATAAGAATCTTACTGATAAGAATGCTGCTCACTGTACCAAAGGATCCTCTTTTGGAGAACACACTGGAGAATTCTCTGGTCTTGGTAACAAGTGTTTCACTGAACAGCCAGTTTGTTTTTACTTGAAAGGTATTGGCGAAACTGATAAAAATTTCCTCTTTGCTTTGACTACTAGGAAGCTCAGCAACAAATCTGCAACCCTACCCAACCAAAAAGCTTAGGACAGAAAGGCACTCACCTTTTGTACTAATCTTACCCTTGACTTCATCTTACTTTTCTTTAACCTATCTGCCTCAATTACTTCTATTAAAAATCTTGTTATATGGAAAGTATCTTGGAATGATTTCTCAAGTCATTTTTTGGAACAAAATATAAGAATTGTTAAAAATAGAGTAACATGATAAATAGAAAAAAAGATCATAAATCCAAGACTTCATTCCAAAACCATAAAAACAAAACCGTTTTTAGCAGTACTTCTAAAAATCAAATGCAGGGGCACCTGGGTGGCTCAGTCGGTTAAGTGTTCTGCCTTCGGCCTCAGGTCATGATCCCAGGGTCTGGGGTCAAGCTCCACGCCAGGCTCTCTGCTCAGCGGGGAGCCTGCTTGTCCCTCTCCCTCTGCCTGCTGCTCCCCCTGCTTGTGCTCTCTCTCTCTAATAAATAAATAAAATCTTAAAAAAAAAAAAACACCAAATGCAGACACTTGTGTTAGTACCTTCCTACTCAGTGTGAAGACCAGCAGCATCTGCATCACCTCAGAGCCTGCTGGGAATGTAGATTCTCAGGCCCCACCAGAGTCTTGGAATCACAATTTACATTTGAGCAAGATCTCCAAGTGACTGGCAATGTTTCAGAAGCACCAGGTTAGTCAGTAAGCCTGTTTCAGCACACTGGAAAGAACTACTACAATGGCTTTACAACCATTCACTGTGGTTTGTTCGTTTTTTTTTAAGATTTTATCTTAAGAAAGTAATCCCTACAGCCAACGTGGGGCTTAAATTTACAACCCCAAGATCAGGAGTTGCATGCTCTACAGACTGAGCCAATGAGGCACTCCACTGAGTGACTATCCTATGCCAGGCACACTTGAGAAGGAAATTTATGGTCCTTGTCCTTAAAGTCTTTCCAACAGGACACTAGAGAAAGATCACACCTTGCAGCAGGTTTTTAACAGCTAATTATAGTATGTCACATCTGGAAAGGAGTCCCCAGAAAGAACCGTATTCCCTAGAAAGGATTCAAGATTCGTTGTAGCTACATTAAAAACAGAAGCAGAGACCAGAATTCTCCTGTGTTAGTTATAAGTGAAAAGAAGGCATTTGTTTTGGAGACTCCAAATAATTTAAGAGAAACTGACATGTCAAGGTGACCTACAGCTGGAAGGAAATGTACAACTTAGCCTGCTTCCTGCCCCCAGAAAGTGGTGCAGGAAAACCTGGAAGTGAGGCAACATCCCCTAGGGGTTCTATCTGCCACCTCTAGGTCTGGCCAACAGGGCTAAAGCCAACAAGACTACTTCCACTTTTCACAATGTTTGTGGATAACTTCAAAGACAGGAGACAGTTTCTTCATGAGAAGAGAGTTAAGTTATAAGGAGAAAAGCCACTCCAAGTCCATCTCCACAAGCTCTGCCTCTCTGACTGAACCAATCATCCTGAAGATTTCTTGTTAGCAACAACAGGCCTCATCTGTTTCTCTGCTCTTACAGGACCATTCTGAGTGTCAGAGCACATCAAGAGTTTATCAACTACTACTGTAATACTTGGCCAAATTATTATCTGGCACTTAATCAATCTCTAGTGGGTGGTGAGACTCTGAATGAATCACAGATAATCTATGGAATACTTTCACTGTGGGGGGAAAATCATGAAAGGCTTAAGGACTTTTTAAAGTCAAGCAACAGATAAGGACTAAAAGGCACATAGACCCTGAAGGGTCAAGTACTACACAGATACTTAGTATTAGTAAATCTATTCAAGTATCTGTTTATTTTTATCCTAATAACTGCTAATAGCTCCTGAACATTTTCTTTGAGCCACGAACTATGCTAAGCACTTTATATCAATATCTTTTTTAATCCTCAGAACCCATGGAGTAGGTACTACTATAACTCCCATTTTACAGATAAAGAAACTGAGGCACAGAGCAATTAAATAACTTATCCAGAGTTAGTAACATGACAGATAAAGCCTGTTTTAACTTAAGAGAGCCAGAAGTCAACTGCTTCCCTAACCTGTAAAAATAATTGGTCCAACAAATTAAGGGAATGAAAATTTTTGTTTTGTCAACTTTTGGCTACACTACTTGGTTTTGTTTTGTCTTGTTTTGGCTTCAGTCACTGAGTGTCTTGCTATGTTCCGAGCACTGTGCTAGGAGCTGGGGAAACCACAATACAATGTGATGTGTAAAAGCAGAGGCAGAAGAAAGTAGCCTAAAGGAAGACATGATTAATTAGCTGTGGGGTAGGGAAGAGCTTTAAAAGTTTTTCAGAAGAGATGAAACTGAGTTCTTTTGCTCTTTTCAGTACTGAGTAGCTTAGAATTGATCCAGGTGACGCAGAGAATGAGAATGAGAAGTGGTGACCTCTACTTCTTTTTAACCAAACCCTAGGCAAACTGACCTAGTACATTTTGTCATTCATTTTTACAACATCCTTCTCACCCTAGATCTAGGAGCTACTAGGGTATTTATGAATACTACCTACCTTTGTGCAGGCCCCACTCCCCACCCCCCAACTGAATTCTCAGTGAGGTCCAATCTGCTCTGGCACTGGCAGGTTTCCGCTCATTTTTATTACAAACAATACACCGAACCCAACCAAATAATTATGAAGGACCTGAGCATATATGTGCCCCTAGGCTGCTGAGAACAGTTCTGGTGATGACAGTTGGAAAGGGTGGCCCTTCTAGGCAAAAAAAGCAAGACATCTGCTTTTTCCCCTCAGCAGCTGCTGCGTTCACGGCACCAAGAAAGCATCATTCGTCTCTATCTTTCCCGTGGGAATGACCCTGAGCTGGTGAGAGAGGGTCTCCGCGGCGGAGCTGCGCAAGCGCCTGACTCCCAGGGCCACTTGGCCCCCGGCGAGCGCGCAGGGTAAACAGCACACGCCCGGGGAGAGGCCGCGAGGGAAAGTGAGTCCGCCCGCGGCCGGGGCCGACCAGCCGCGCAGCTGCTCGGACGCGAGGATACGTGGACACGCGCGCCCCCCTCGGCCCGGCCTCCCCGCGCTCAGGCTCTTACAACCCCGGCCTCCCGCCTCCGCGCCCCGCACCCACCGTTCCGCCTGCAAAATGGAGGCGAAGGCACGAGGCGCCCCTACCCCCAGGAGCCCTTTGTGCCCTTCCCGACGGGGGACGCGGGGCCCGGCGACGCGCCCGGTCCGGCCTCGTAGACCTGGAGAGGCTGCTGGGCAGAGGGGGCCGGGCCGCGGGGGCGGGGGCTGCGGAGCCCCAACTCCGGCGCCCGCGTGCCGAAAGCTACCTACCTCGCCTCAGACGCTTCTGACGCCCCGACCGGGCCTGTGGCGACAGCAAGCCGACGCGGCGGCCCCGACGTGGGGGTCCCAGACGGAGACCGCGGCCCTCACGCCCGAGCCCGCTACGCCAGGGGCGGGGCCGCGAGCCTGCCACGCCCTTCGGGCCCGCCCACCCATCCGCGCGGAGGCGGCCCTTGGAGCGGAGCGGTCATTCCCAGCCCTAAGACTGGAGGCTCGACCAATACGCGACCGGTTCCCCCAAAGGAGCCCACCCCTCGTGCCGTTCTGGCCTATGGGAGGCCGGATCTTCTTCGGCCGTCATTCCCTCGCCGTCCGCGCTCGCGGTTAAGGTTTGTCTGTTTCGGGCGAGCGGGGTCCCGCGAGAGCGTGTTGTCCCGGAGCTGTGCGGAATGGCGCTCTCTTCTAGCGTGTAGATCGCACCCTGAGTCATGCATTCATTCATTCATTTTGCGCAGGGCACGCGATCGCGTTCGAGGAGCGCCGCCACGGGGGAGGCGGTCCCACGGGGGAGGCGGTCCCACGGTCTTTGTGCATGTTCGCATCCGCATTCTCATCTAAACACGCAGGCGTGTGACCGAGGCGCGAACTGGTGCCACCCGGCACAAGCGCAGGAGGGGAAGGTCTCCAGGCCGAGTGGTTGGAGAAACTTCAGGGGTGAGGTGGGACTTAAGCAGTCCGGTAAAGGGTGGGTGGGGTGTGGGTAAGTGAGCCGGGAGCCGCTTAGAGGCTCTATGAGCAGCCAGGTCTGATGGGAAATCCGTGATGGAGTCCAAGGGGAAGAGGGAGCCAGCCTGTGGAAGGCTGTGATGCTTGTCCCTTTCCACCATCACCCCCGCCAGCAGTGAGACTTAGGAGTCTAATGACGCAGCTCTTAAGCGTTTACTGCCCAGCGGAATCCTGGGGCATAGAGGAACTACCACCAGGCTGGGGTGGGGAAGGGGGTCACACTGTAACCTGTGTTAGACCCGTTCCTCCTTTCTGATCCTTTTGCTCAGCAGCACTTTCGGCAATCTGGGTTACATCGAATGCCTCACTAGTTTATAAAAACAGGTCTGTAAAGGTCTGAACCCCAGCTGTGGATAGCCTACAAATTCCTTCTCCTGGAGCTCCTGGGCCGCACCAGTTTAGGACATAAAGACTTGGGTTTTCCTGAACCTGTCCTGATGGCTACAGGTTTTGTCTAAACCAGGAATCACAAACTTTTGACAGCAAAAGCAGAAACTAGCTCACAGATGGCTTTGTTTGGGCAGCACATTGATTTTATTTGCTTTTGTCTTTTAAGAAAAATTAAGTCCCATGAACACCACTTGTGTATTAATTAACAGCCAGCCTCTTCACACATTTGTTACCTGCCTGATATCAGAAGGCATTTGCATATGTGACCCTTGGTCTTCTCTGAGTACCCCAAAGACCTCTGGGAGAGTCACCTAGCCCCAGCGGCTGAGACTTGGGTCTTTTCCAGGTAAGACACCCAGCTGGACAGAGAACCGGGCCAAGTCCAAATAGGCAACCAGGTCAAATGGAGAAACAGGACACCAAATCAAAATGAAGGGAACTTGAGAAAAAGAAAAAAAAAAACAAGGCCAAATAAATAAGGTCTCAAAAAGCCAAGGAAGTTATGGGTGGTGGAATTTGAGATAAACAGACTATGAACAGAAAAGTAATTCTGAGTTTAGCAAAAGACCAGTATAGTCCACCCAGTGCGTGTCAGGTCCCAGGTTAAATCCCCCCCCCCTGCAGCAAGCCCATCCTTATCTCAACCAGTCCTGCACTACCCCTCCTTGGAACTCTGCACTGCTTGGTGTGTACCTTTTCCATGGCCGTTAGCACTTTCTGCTCCATATGGTTTCCTCATCAATACGGGGATAGGATGGATGACTCCCAAGGTTCTTTTCAGCTGTGACATTCTGTAATTTTCTGTTGAGCATCTTTTGTTTCTGCCTGAAAGTAATCTTTCCTTTGAGGAACTGCCTGAAATCCCCTGAAAGTTAGGGGAAAAATGGACCATCACCTACAGACGTGGGCTTGGGGGCAGATAAAATAATTCATGAGACGGAGCTGTCCTCTTTTGAGGAGGGGATGAGTGCATTTTTTGTTGTTGTAGGAGAGATGGTTGCATTGGACAGACTAAAGCATACATTATCATGGAGATCCTGTTGGCTACGCAGCATCTGAATATCCTTCTAATTTGCAGGAGCCTCCCCTACTCTCAGTCTTGGAAGGAGTCTGGGCCTTTCCTCCCACACTAGAAGCCAATGGGTCTAGTAGAAGCTGCACTAGAAACCAGAACTCTCCTTGCCTACTGGTAGCTGGAACACGGGCACATGACCTGGAGTAGAACAAGTCAGTGGTGAATTGAATCCTGAGTGAATAATATCACAAGAATTGAAAAACAATTCATGGTGGCAAAGTTCGCACATGTACCCTAAACAGAGTGTTGGAGTAGAATGGCTAGGCTCTCTGCCCTCAGGTCCACATCTGTATGTGATGGTCCATTCTTCCCCCAATTTTCATCATCATCCCATCTCAGTGTTGTAGTATGTAGACTACAATTAGAAGTAACCATCACCGGGGGCGCCTGGGTGACTCAGTCAGTTAAGCGACCGCCTTTAGCTCAGGTCATGATCCCGGGGTTCTGGGATTGAGCCCCACATTGGGCTCCCTGCCCAGCGGGGAGCCTGCTTCTCCCTCTCCCTCTGCTTCTCCCCCTGCTTGTGCTCTCTCTCTCTCTCTCTGTCAAATAAATAAATAAAATATTTTTTTAAAAAAGTAACCATCACCCATATTCTTTAAATACAAAATGAAGGGAGATGAAAGGAAAGGACCATAGCTAAAGATCTACACTTATACATGACACAACAAGAAAAGAAACACCAGGAGAGACTACAATCCTCATTTTTGCAACTGGTCATGAAGCTTTATTGGCATTTATGATTTCCCTTCTCCACTACCCATTCCAGGTTCCCCTTACCTTCAAGCTGGCCAGAATTCTTTACCCACTGGGGTGAACCAAATCTTCATGCTTGAGGAGTCTGCTTTGGTGGGACTGCTTACATGTGATGTAGTACCTTTCCATTAACTTGTGTCTCTGGCATGGTAGTGATGAGGTGCCCTAGGAGACCTCCTGGGCTCCAGTCATACTCCTCCTGCCATTCCCTCCAGTCTATCCCGTTGCTGGTCAGGACCAGTCACCAGCCAACATGATAGCCTCCAGCGGCATGAGAGGACCATATGAATCTCAGTTTCCGGTCAAGTGGAACTGTTAGAGGCTCTGCTGTGAGTACTGCACATAAGTATCTAAACAAACTGATGTGAGGAAAGGGAAGCATACATTTTGGAGGAGAATCATTAGGTATACTTTGAGAGGTGCCACACCTACTTTCACCAGCTGGTTCCCTGACATCTGCCTCCTGTGGAGGAAACTGAAGCGGCCCTTGGCTCAGAGTGTGCACTTCACCCAGAAGGACAATATGCAAATTCTCAGAGCACTGTCTCCCAGCTGGCACTTCAACTATTGTTTTTAATTACGTTTTTTATGTTATTAAATACATACTCTTTTTTTTCAAATCATGTAGTACTATAAGACTCATAAGACAAAGGAGCCTACTGCCCTTAATCTCCTTTATTAGAGGCTTTCATTTTCAAATCTTTAACTTTCTCTTCTGTTATTTCCATATTTTTTAAGTAATGTACTTGTACATTATTTTTTAATTTATGAATATGAGACCTGATCTGCTGACTTTTTATTGTGTTGGATGAGAACTTAGCCCTATTTTGGCTCCTTTCTTATTTTCTCTCATCCACCTTATATTTGCTATATCACAATTTTCATAACTTAAGTCAGTAGACAGTTTTTATATCATTATGACCTGGTAAATATTGTTTACTGATGAGTTCTATACAATGGTATGTTTCCTTTCACTTACAGCTTTCTGTTTTTTCTGGGGTTAATGATTTTTTTTAAAGATTTTATTCATTTGTTTGAGAAGAGAGAGAGCACGAGCAAGCAAGCGAAGATAACCAGGGTGGGGGAGGGGTAGAGGGAGAAGGAGAGGGAGAAGCTGACTCCCGGCTGAGCAAGGAGCCCCGATGCGGGGCTCGATCCCAGGAGCCTGGGATCATGACCTGAGCTGAAGGCAGATGCTTAACCCACTGAGCCACCCAGGCAGCCCGGAGCTAATGATTGTTTTTTACCTGCAAAGATTTCATTGTATCTGCCCTTATTTTTTCCATTAAGCATGTCATATTTTGGGGCGCCTGGGTTCCTTCTCTCTCTGTGTCAAATAAATAAAATCTTTTAAAAAAAAAAAAGCATGTCATATTTCTACCAGTACTTTGTTTTAAATGCTCACATTCATCTCCCATTTCCATTTTCCCCCAGAGGTTTCCTTCCTAAGAAATCATCCTTCCTTGCTGCCTTCTGAGCTTCTGCTGTAACGACCTATTAATTAGGCCTGCTACACTGTCATCTCCCCTCAGTAGAAACCCCTGTTATTTCTGGTGCAGGAGGATCCAAAACTTTTTGGAATAAACAGAAAATGGCAACCGACATCCATATAAAAACTGCAGAACAAAATAATAAACCTTTTGAGCTAATGAAAATACAACCAAAAAGCAGTGGAAAACGGCATCACAGCTCTCTCAACATGGATTAAATATCATTTAGCAAGCAACAGCAGCTATAAAGAATATAAAAAGTCAGATATTTAAAAGCTCAAAGAAGAAAGCAACAAAATGAGGATTAACTGAATTCAGGAAAGGAAAAAATAGTCTGGAGATATGAAAACTAAATTATATGGTGTCTAAGGGAAAATAGGTTAGATGAAGAACTCAATAAAGGCCATTGAGAAAAAAAAAATTATTTTCTTTTTGGAAAAAAATTTAAAGATGGTCAAGAGAACCAAAAGTAAATTTGGAAAGGAAGTAAAAATATCAAGAAAAAGTGAGAGACCCAGAAGATAAAGAGCCAATGTATATATTACCAGAGTCCCCAAAGAAGAAAAACATACCAATAAAACAAAGCTATTATATAAGGAAATTTTTTTGAAATAAAATAAGACATGAATTTTTGGAAGGAACCAAAGGTACCAGGGAAAAAATGGACTCAATATCATTAGCCTGAGGGAAATACAAATCAAAACCACAATGAGGGGCGCCTGGGTGGCTTCAGTCTGTTAAGCGTCTGCCTTTGGCTCAGGTCATGATCCCAGGGTCCTGGGATCGAGCCCCGCATGGGGCTCCTTGCTCAGCAGGGAGCCTGCCTCTCCCCCTCCCTTTGCCAGCTGCTCCCCCTGCTTGTGCTCTCTCCCTGTCAAATAAATAAATAAAATCTTAAAAAAAAACCAATGAGATTATCATTTCACATCCACTAGGATGGCTATAATCAAAATGACAGGTAATAACAAATGTTGGTGAGGATATGGAGAAACCAGAGCCCTCATACATTGCTACTAGGAAGGTAACATGCTGCAGCCACTTTGGAAAAGTCTGGCAGCTCCTCAAAAGGTTAAACATAGGCTTACCATATGACCCGCAATTCTACTCCTAGGTATATCCTTAGAGAGATTAAAACACATGTTCACACACATACCCGTACATGAGTGTTCATGGCAGAATGGTTTATAATAGCCAAAAAGTGGAAACAGCTCCAATGCCCATCAACTAATGGAAAGATAAACCAAATGTGGTATATCCATAAAAAGGAATGTTATCTGGCATTAGAAAGGAATGAGGTACTAGTGTGAGCCAGCACAACATGGATGAACCTTGAAAACATAATGCTAAGTGAAAGAAGCCATTCATGAAAGACCACATACTATGTGACTGCATTTATATGACATGTCCAGAATGGGCAAATATATAAGAACAGAGCGCATGGATGAATAGTTGCCTAGGCCTGAGGGAGTTGGGGGAATGGAAAGGGACCACTAAATGGGTAATGGGTTTTTTGCAGGAGGTGATGAAATGTTCTAAAATGGATTTTGCTGGTGGTTGCACAACTCTGTGCATAAACTAAAAACCATGGAACAGTATGCTCCAAATGAGTGAACTGTGTAGAAAGTGAATTATATGCCAGTAAAGCTTTAAAAAAAAAAAAAAGGATACAAGGGTCAGCTTGAAAGAGTTTCTCACTGGCTGAATTTGGGACAATTTGCACATCAAAAGAATAATGCTAATTGATAATATAATAATTTTTAAAAGCGTGAATTCATCATAATTCTAAAGCAAAGAAACAGAACATAAAAAAAGAGGGAGAAAAAGAAAAGTTCGTCTTTGCAGAGTGACAAATGTAGAAGGAATGATAGGTTAGACAATTAGCATTTGCCACCCCAAATATAATCATTAAACAAGTCCAGGATTACTCCTGGATGCTAACCTGCTGGGAAGAAGGTTGTTGGGGAACAGGATATTCACACAGACTCCCAGTATCCCCCCAAAGAGAATGAATGACAAGAGGGAAGTTATACGTTTATTAAAGGAGAAATCGAGCAGTTCCCAAACATCATTAATAAAGGCTTTACCAGACATGTGGTTCCTAAGTATTCTTTCCAAAATGGTTTAACCTAGCTTCCTGCTTACAAGTGGATATGGGGAGAAGTTAAACACCTCCATCAGGAGATAATCATCTCCACAATATGGGGCCTTCTATAAAGCAATTGGCCTGGACTCTCCAAAAATGTCAACAGTATGAAAAACCAGAAAGAGATGGTATTGGGGAGAACTGTTTTAGATGAAAAGGGATCAAATAGATCAAACAATCAAAAACAATATTGAGACCTCGACTGGATACTGGGGCAGAAAAAAAAAAATAAAGAGCTATAAAAATACTTTGGGGAAAGTTGGGGAGAAGTGAGTGTGGGCTATAATAGATGATATTACAGCCCTATTGTTAAATAGTGCAACAACGCTGTGGTTATGTAGGAAAATGTCCTTATTCTCAGGAGATGCGTGCTGAAGTAATTAGATGTGAAATGTCTTCACACCTGTAACCTATTTTTGATTGTTCAATCAAACGTGTGTATGTGTATATGTGTGTATGCTTATACACACACATGCGTTCATCTCTTTATATGTGCAGACTTTTTTCAGTACAATACAGTACTGTAAATGTATCTTCTCTTCCTTTTAGTTTTCTTAAATAACATTTTCTTTTCTTTCGCTTACTTCATTATAAGAATACCATATATAACACATATGCAAAATATGTGTTAATCGACTGTTTATATTATCTTCAAGGCTTCCCGATCAACAGTCAGCTATTAGTTAAGTTTTGGGAGAGTCAAAGTTATACATGGAGGGGTACCTGGCCTGCTCAGTCAGTGGGACATGCAACTCTTGATCTCGGGGTTATAAGTTTGAACCCCGCGTTGGGTGAGATGACTTAAAATCTTAAGAAAAAAAAGTTATACATGGATTTTTGACTGGGGGGGGAGGGTTGGCGTCCTTCAGCCCTACCTCGTTCCAAGGTTAACTGTAGCTATGGCTACATCTAGGGGAGGAGGAGCAAATGTGGCAAAATGTTAACAATCAAGGAATGTGGTTTACAGCCTCTGAGACAGCAATTGGTGCATCCCACCTGCCCTCCTACAGTTCAGACCATTGCATAAGCCCTTTCCCTTGAGACAGATTTAGTGTTGGGCTTCTAGCAAATTGCGTGTGGCAGAGATGATGGGGTGTCACTTCTGTGGCTTCCCTCTTGGACATTCTGTCTCCCTCGCTGGCTCAGATGGAAGCTGACTGCTGGGACCTGCCCCATGGAGAAGAGCTCCACGTGACCCGGAGACCTCAGGCCAAAAGCTGAAGAGGAATGGACACCCTCAGTCTAACAGCCTGTGAGGCACTGAATCCTGCCAGCCACCGTGGGAGTGAGCTTAGCAGGAGATGTCCCCCAAGACCTGCCCCCCTGTGAGACGGCAGCCCCGTGAATCACCCCCCCACCCCATGCAGCCTGATGGGGGACCCAGCTGAGCAGCGCCTGGGGTCCCAAACCAGGGAAGCTGCGGCACAAGTATTTGTTCCTTTAACCCGCCATGTCCTGGAGTCCTTGGTTTCGCAGCAATAGATGCCTAGCTCACTAAAGAAGGGGTAGCTCCCCTGTACCCCTTCACTGTTCCCAGAGCTTTGCAGCTTTTCTACCACTGGGACGGTTTGGCTTGCACACTCTGTGGGCACCCAGGCCGCTGCATCCTCTGAAAGCTGCCGCGGCTGACATCAGACCCTGCTGCAATGGTCTCTCAACGAATTCTGAGCGTCGGATTCAGTGGCAGGATCTCCAGAGGCCCAAATCCCAGCTTCCAGGGTGTGGGGCAGAAAGTGCCTGGCTCTCTCAGCTTCCGCCGAGGATCCTGTGCCCTGCCTTCGGCCAGGGCTCAGGCAATGGGGGGTTCCCCTCAAACAGAGAGGTTATTCAGATGCTGGGTAGGCCAGAAAAAAGAAGGGAAGGGAAAGAGAATGAGAAAGGAAAAGAAAAAAAGATGGTAGGAAGAGAGGGAGGAGAGAGGGCAGAGCAGAGCAAACATCTAAACTTTCTTCTCTACTCCCCAGCTGTCTGGAAAGCTCACCTGCTGTAGGAGAGAATAATATCCACAGAGTTCCTGATGGCCTAATTTATTATTTTTTTTAAAAAATTTTTAAGGGGGATGCAGAGGGAGAGAGAGAGAGAATCTTAAGCAGGCTCCACACTCAGTGCAGAGCCTGATGTGGGGGGCTCGATCTCAAGACCCTAAGATCAGGACCTGAGCTGAAACCAAGAGTCGGATGCTTAACCAACTGAGCCACCCAGCCGCCCCTGATGCCCTAATTTAAATTCATGGGTCCTCATTTACGGTAACTCTGCCATCTATCTCCAGCTCCGCTTTTACTCTCCTGCCCGTATCAGCTCCCCCTGTCTGCGTCTCCAGAGCAGAGAAATGGCCGGATAGTTTGGCCACCATGTAATAGAGGGTGTTCTGGCTGGTCAGCGCTTTCACTCTAAGCAACTTAGAGGGTCTAGATTGGCCACTACCTCGGATGCCCTTGTGACTGGGCTCCTTCCAGTCCATTTGTTTGCCTTTGAGGTCGTAACAGGACAACTTTTGTCAAGAAGCGCCTAAATTGGGGCCCTTGGCAGGCATTTTGAGGCTTCTGCAAGGGGCCAGTGTAGAGAGGAATGCTGCTTGGCTTATACACAGTGCCATCGCATTGACAGAAATAAGACAGGTGCAGGGGAAGCTGACTCGGGAAGAACAGCAAGGTTGGTTTGGGACAAGAAGTGAAAGGTGTCCAGGCGGCGCTGTCGCTTAGTCATTTGGAGACGTGGAGCTGAATTTCAGAAGTCAGGGCTGGAGATGGAGATAGGGTAGTTGGTCATATGGCCGAGAGAATTAAGGCTACAGACAGGAGAGGGACTTCCACAGGCATAGAAAGCTGGAAAAACCAAGTGCCGCTGCTGTAAAACTATCTGTCCTTTCAACCGTCTTCACCAAAACTGCAGACATTTGCATCTAGAATAAATGAGTGGGGTGAATGGCTTGTAGAAACTGTGTGATGTCCAGACTCTCAGCCTCTCTGTGCAGCCCACAGACTTCATGTGTAATATTCATTTTGACATTGCCAGCTCGAGCTTCTCAAGGGAGGATAATTTGTTGAGACACTAATGTGGGATTCTCCCCCATGTTTCTCTCTTCCTCCTCCAGCAGGGAGCCCTGGCGTTGGGCTTACTTTCCTCCAGGGAGGTCTGTGGCACGCTGAAAGAAATTGTCTACAGAGGGACCCCTGGCTGGCTCAGTCGTTAAGCGTCTGCCTTCGGCTCAGGTCATGGTCCCAGGGTCCTGGGATCGAGCCCCGCATTGGGCTCCCCGCTCCGAGGGAAGCCTGCTTCTCCCTCTCCCTCTGCCTGCTGCTCCCCCTGCTTGTGCTCATGCTCTCTCTCTCTCTCTGACAAAATAAATAAAACCTTAAAAAAAAGAAGTTGTCTACAGCACACTTCCCTTCCTGCCTTTGTTTTCAAAAGCCGAAACCCCCTGAGGTGATTTAGTGGCCATCCTCGCAGGCAGAGGAGACCGGCAATGGCTCTGAGGGAAAGCTGAGCCAGCACTGGGGGCTCTTTCCCAGGCAAGAGGTCCGCAGGCTGGGGGAGGAGTCCAGGGTCCTGTGCCCAGCTCCCAGACAGCGCTCCAGGGAGGTGGCCAGACCTCAGAGAGGAACAGTGAGGAGCAGCCCCACCGCGTATCTGTATGTCCCTAAGGGTGGCATATAGGCTCGTGAGCTCCTCGGACTGAGAGAACCTGGCAAACAGAGAGCGGGGCCTCCACAGTGACCACGGAGGACCTACCTGCTCTGCAGGGTCTTCCAAGGACCTCCCCAGGATGGCCTGGGCCACACTCTCCTTTTGGTTTAGAGTTGAAACGAACTAATTTACATCATTTATCCCATCATGGAGTTTTCAAAGTGTGGTAGAGGATGACTATTCCACATCAAAAATACTGCCCCCACTGTCTTTGTGCATTTAGCTTTTTCTATATACGCAGGATTCTTTCTTGGAAGTAGAGTCACAGAAATAGAATTACTGATTGACAGGGTATAGACACTGTTAAGGCTCTTGATACATGGGGCCTAAATGTCCTCTGGATGGGTTGTGCCTTTTCAGAGTTAGATTTTAAAATGAGGACCTTTCTCCAGTGGGGTAGCGTGCAGGAGGGACGGAAACTGTTAGGAGGCCGTTGCAGTATTTCACACGAGGGACAGGGAAGGGCCAAAGGAAGATTGTGACAGTGGGAAAGAGGAAAGGACATGTTCCGTTGTCCTTTAGGAGGTGGGGTCAATAAACCATCTCCACATGTGGGTGAAGGAGAGAGAATAATCAAGAACACCTTACTGGTTTCCAGCTTCAAAACCGGGGTAGATGAAAATCCTATCAACCAAGAGGCAGCGAGGCTGGGTGGAAAGAGCCTGAGTTGTCCATCTGGTTGACCTAGTTCAAATCCTACTCCTCTACTCATTAGTTGTGTGGCCTTGGGTGAATTATTGAAACTTGGAGCCCATTTGCCTAGATTTCTTTATCTGTGAAATGGCCACAGTAACATTTGTCAGTCTCTCAAGTTATTGTAGGATTAAATATGAAAGCATTTTTAAAGCACCTGGCCTGTTGTGGCTGTGAAGAAACCAAAGAAAACGGATAATAGCGATTGAAGAGAATGTAGAAACTTGGAGAATAAAGAATATAGGTGGTTCTGATGAGGGATAAAAGCAGAAAAATGTTCGCCTTTAGCCCACAAGGCTGACTTAGAGCCCGCGAAGTTCCGACAAGGATCAAATACATACTGGTTGCTACATTCTTAAAGGGTTTCATGACTGCCTGTACATCTTACTGATAGTTAATATCAAGCTGGATGATAAGCACCAGAGAAATCTTGCGGAAGTAGTTTTATAAGTAGAAATTCGAAGAAAACATCTATGATCTAGTACTCCCTGCACATCCCATCCCCCTAGAGCACTAAGCATATAACCACCAGCTTTATACAGCAAAGGTGCAGCTCTTTGTGCCCACGGGTCCTGTCCCTGAGCTACGGAAATAAACTTACTCAGTTGCCTGGGACAACATCTCAAGAATTCTTTCTTGCCTGTTGTGCTCACGATCCCACAACAGTTTGAGGCAAATTTTGTTTAAGATGTCTGCATCAGATTCCTCACAGTAGCCTTTATTTTGGTCTACTTTTCTTTTTTAAGAGACCTTGAGGTATGAAAAGGACTAGGGCGGAGGGGACAGTGATCCAGTTGCCCGGAGGGCAGTGGTGCAGTTCTCAAGTATGACACAAGGTGGAGTCCGTTTTGTCCCAAAGAGTTTCGCAGACCGTGGACTGACTGGGTGCGACTGCAGTGTTCCGTAGGCAAAACAGCCGCAGAGCGTCTTCTCTCTGCTGGAGCTGCCTTCCCCAGAAGCTCCCTGACACGTACGGCGAGGGCTGCAGCTTGGCGGGAGGCAGTCAGTTTCTGTTTGCACCCTTGGCCTGATCAGGAAAGCTTTCCCTCCAGGATGGCCACTGCTGTGTCTGACCAGGTTCAGACTCAACTGCAAAACTTAGTTCCGTAAGAGCTAAGACTTTTGTTTCTGAAAATGCACTTAGGAAAAAGGGAACATTAAACAGAACTCAAGAGATTTCCTGGGGCTTTTTACTAAAGCTCATCCCCACTCTCCTTTTTTACCAAAAACACACACGCACACAAAAACCAAAACAAAAAACAAGGACAATGACACATTTGAACAGGGCAAATCTGACTGAAGGCAACATCTTTCCTGTACAGAGTGCTGGGGGACAACAAACCTCTGCTATCTGATAGAGAAAACAAGATGCCGTATTAATGGGAATTACACTGTTACCAGCATTATTCATCTAACTGCATGTCGAAAAAGCTGGAGGTATGACTTATAATCCTAACAGCAACTTTAGTTTTATTTATTTTATTATTTTTAAAATATTTTATTTATTTGAGAGAGAGAGGGAGCATGAACGGGGAGGGGAGGGGCAGAGGGAGAAGCTGATTCCCCACTGACCTTCAGGTGAGTTCTCTTGACCTAGAAATGCAGCAGTTTCTTTGCTCCTCCAGACAGTCCCTAAAAATCTACTTCGAACTTCTCCTTTGCTCCTCCATTGCTCCTCTAGATGGGCCTTTTGGTGGTTGTGTAAGACAACCCCCTGGCTCATCTCTCTCGTTCAGCTACCATCATGTCCATGAGACATACTCTCGTGTTCCATGCCCTGAGAAACTGGGTATGCAGGGCCATCCATCCTCCTTCCAAAGCAGCTCATCAGCCCACCTCTGGCCTGTAGATTGCCCGAGTCAGGGGGAGACACTCATCCACTTGCCTCCATAGCTGCAGGGGACACACATACAGCCCTCCAAGAACTAAGTGATGCCCCTCTCACTTAGCCTGGGTGAGGGCAGGCACCACCCCACCCCGCTAGTCAGGGTCCAGTCAGGAGACAGAAACCACATCAATTAATTTAACTGAGAAAAGTTAACATAAGAATTGTTAACTAGGCAGAACTAAAAGGCAAAAGAACAGTAAGGTTTCGTGGAGATGGCACCTATCTATCTTGAGGGCTGGGAGCACAAAGACAAGCAGTTGGAATTATTTAATGTAGAAGCTTGTCGAGGCGCCTGCAGAGCTAAAACTCAGACTTCTTTTTTTTTTTTTTTAAGATTTTATTTATTTATTTGACAGAGAGAGACACAGCGAGAGAGGGAACACAAGCAGGGGGAGTGGGAGAGGGAGAAGCAGGCTCCCCGC
>NC_138378.1:71740957-71770622 GCF_054177405.1 Leptonychotes weddellii | reverse complement strand
GAGCAGGGAGCCCGATGTGGGACTCGATCCCAGGACCCTGGGATCATGACCTGAGCCGAAGGCAGTCGCTCAACCGACTGAGCCACCCAGGCGCCCAAAACTCAGACTTCTGAGGAGGGGGTGCCAGCCAGCTGGCGCTGGATGCCTAAGGGGGTGTGATGACCTACATCAGAGAGAGGTGGGAAACTAAACTGCAATCAGCTGATGCCACTGGCATGAACTTTTGCTGCCAAGCTGCAGAAGCATTGCTAGGGTGGTGGAGACAGGAAGAGTACCCAGGCGGGCAGGAAAAAGCCCTTCTTCGTCCAGCCTTGTGATCTCCTCTGCTGCCCCCACTGGCAGAGCCTAAATGCAGCCGCGGGCAAGGGAGAGACCCCACCTAGAATCGTGAAACCTAGTGCAGAGGGTGGGTTTGAAGCTGAGGGGCCACAGCTCAATGACTGCCAACCCCCTTCTTTATTACTCTAAAGAAATGCTCCAGAAATTCTTCTCTCCTCATTTCCAACCACCAGTACTCTTTGACAGTCTCAGTCTGGGCAATTTGTCTAATCTCAGCTCTCTGTTTTGAAAATCCTACAAATTAGTCTAACTCACAACTTATTTTAGTATCCCAATCTATTGTATGTTGGTGTCTCCACTGAAACTTCTAAGGTAATATCCATTACAATAATAATAGCTAACACTGAATGGGCATTTGCTATGTACCAGGCAGCATAAGAAATTCACATATTAATAATTCTCATTTAATCTCACCAAGAGTTTTATTATCAAATACTATTATTAGTATTCATGTATTTTTTAAATCCCCATTTTATAAATGAGGAAACTGAGATGCATAGAGTTAACTTCCTAAGGCCATACAACTAGCAGGTGATGGAGCTAAAAGTTGAACCCAAATAGTCTGGTTCTACAACTGGCATTCTTTTTTTCCATATCTCCTTTTTGCCTCTTCATGTCTTTCTATTCTTCTGCATGCTGTTCAGTGACCTTGGAAGCTAACCTGGATTACATCGGTGCACTCCCTTGCTCTCTGCCTTCCACTTGGGTTTGGCCCATGTGGAGCACCAGGAGAGCTCAGAGGATGGCTGGGGTATTTATTAAACTTCCATCTCTGTTGGGGTTCCCAAAAGATTGCTTTCAGCCCTCACCTGTGAGGTGACCCTCTCCATACAGCTCTTGCTGTCTCTGCATTCTGGTCATCAACCTCCCGGTAGGTCTAGAGTGGTAATGGCCCCAAGATACTTCACTGTTCTTGAGTTTTCCCTACACCTTGCCCCAACTGTGGATAGTCCATATATATATTTATATATATTAATTGCTCCTCAAATTGCCCAATTTGGCAGCTGTTTCCGGTTGGGACCTTGCAAAATGGTTTGTAGAAGTCCCAAATCATACATCTTCACACCACGCTGCGCAAGGGAAGGGACAAGTTCTCGTTTAGTGGTTTGAAAGTTTTAAAGGGCAAGGGGGGTAGGTGGTGTGGGGGACATATGGACTAAGACGTACCAATCAATTGCAGTGTGGACCTGATATAGACCCTAATTCAAATAAACCTTTTAAAAGTTACAACTTGTTTGGGGAGGCATGTTAATGATCAGAGACTGAGTAGGACTTTGCCAGCAATTTACAGTTGACCCTTCAACACCATGGGAGCTAGGGGCACCAAACCCCCCCATGCAGTAGAAAATTCACATATAACTTTGACTCCCCCAAAACTTAACCACTAATAGCCTACTGTTGACTGGAAGCCTTCCCAATAACAGTCGATTAATATGTATTTTGTATGTTATATATATTACATACTGTATTCTTACAATAAACTAAAGAAAATATTAAGGAAGAGAAAATATATTTATAGTACTGTACTGTAAAGAAAAAAATCTGCAGAGAAGTGGACCCATGCAGTTCAAACCCATGTTGTTCAAGGGTCAGCAGTGTTTAACAAAGGTTCACGGTGGGAATTTCACAAGCCAATAGCATACAGGATGTTTCAAGCCAGTAAATAACACACTCCAAACCAATGATAGATTAATCACGTAATTGTTCCAGGCAAGGAAAGACAAAAGGAGTAAACTCTAAATTTAATTGAGGTATATGATTATACTCAGCTGGTACTCAGGAGAGATGGTTTAACCAACCCAGAGCTGATGTCCTGCTGCCAGGGCAAAAGTGAAAATCCCCGGTTGCTAGGGCACGTTGCTGGGGACGCGGGCCGAGGATCTCCTTTATGGTTGCTGCTCAGCTTTCACGACTGGAGGAAAGAGTCACCTTTACGGCAGCCTTTACCAAGGCAGGAGCTAATTGCCCCAAGGTCTTCATAGAGCTATTTAGATCAGCAAAGTATAGTGGAGCCCAGACAAACACTCTCTGATAGTCCTCACAAACTCTTGGTATTTATAGCCTAACTTGCTGTAGTTGCTTCTTATGTCTTTATTGATAAGCCCCAGCAGGGGTCCCCTGCACTGAGCTCCTGAGCTCTTCTCAGTGAGAACAGATGATACCATCCTGACACAACTTACCTCATTCTTAGATCAAAACAACTTTACTTCTAAGAGATTTTTTTTTTTTTTGGTCTTTGTCATAAGCAAGTGGATTAAAACAACTTCACTTAAGTCATAAACAAGTGGATTTGAAATCATATCAAACTAATACATATTGTAACTTTACAAAGCGAATGAAATTCGCACTGACCGGAGTTTGATTTTATTAAATAATTACTGTTTATTTTTTTAGATATGATAATGGAATTTTGGGGATTTCTTTAAAGAGTCCTTACCTGGGGGCGGCTGGGTGGCTAAGTGGGTTAGGCGTCTACCTTCGGCTCAGGTCATGATCCCAGGGTCCTGGGATCAAGCACCGCATTAGGCTGGGCTGAGCGCCCCTGCTCAGTGGGGAGTCTGCTTCTCCCCTCCCCACCCCTGCGCACGCGCACTCTCTCTTGCTCTCAAATAAAATCTTAAAAAAAAAAACTTAAAAAAAAAGAGATATATACTGAAATATTCATGGATAAAATTATATGATGTCTGGGATTTGCTTCAAAATAATATAGGAGGGGGATGTGAGTGGATATAGATGAAAGGAGATTGATCAATGGATGATGAACATATGGAGGTTCTTTATGCTATTCTATTACTTTCGTGTACATTAAAAAAAAAACTTTTACTGTGGGAAATTTTAAAGAAAGGAAAGAACCCAAGGTAACAAGTTAGCAATTATTCCCCAGTCCCAGTCCCCCTGGCCTGTAGCCCATTAATGTGAAAAGATCCAAACTAGCAGTCTATTTGGCCAGTCAAGATTCAGTTTTCAAATTCTTCCTTAATAGAACTTTCAGGTACGTTTACAATACATTTACACTTAATTAACATCCTATTAATTCTAATGGAAATGAGATAGTCCAAATTTAATTAATCATTTATGACAACCGGAGAAGGCCCTTTAAGTTAAAATTATTTTGGTTAAACGTTTTCTAAAATGTCTGTATCATTTCCCAGTAAGAAATTAAGTTACTAACAATTGTTTTTCTTTTTTTTTATTTATTTATTTGACAGAAAGAGACACAGCGAGAGAGGGAACATAAGCAGGGAGAGTGGGAGAGGGAGAAGCAGGCTTCCCGCTGAGCGGGGAGCCCGATGCGGGGCTCGATTCCAGCACCCTGGGATCATGACCTGAGCCGAAAACAGACACTTAACCGACTGAGCCATCCAGGTGCCTGCAATTGTTTTTCTTTTTAATTTTATGACTCATTGTCGTTGTTAGGAAAGCTCAGGCACTGAGCTCGCTGTAATTTAGCCTAGGTTAAATTAATTAATTAATTATCTGGTGTTATTAGTGCTGATTCAAAAGCTCTGAGACTTCTTTCGTAGATGGTGGTCTTCCGTGTTCTCTCTCCTCTTTGTGTCAGCCAGCCGGTCTGCTCCCCCACCCCATGTGATTGTAGTCTGCTCTCTGCTGTCCCTTCTCCACTCCTCATGGCAGCCTCACAGGGTGCCCTGTTCACAGTAGGCACTCAATTAGCACTTATTGAATTGGATTAAACCTGGGAAGAATGGTAGGTTGCCAGAGGAAATCAAATAATTAAGCTCATTAAACCATTACCCTTAATTTTAGACACATCACTTAAGCTGCTGAGTATAGTTTGGGAATTCATACCTGAGTTCCAGATGGTTGAGGTTGCCAGGTATGTGGCTGCTAAGGTAAATGGGGGAGGGTATGGCTCTATTAGATATTAAAATGTATGTCTGCAGGCATGCATAATTGCTGCTAATTTGTACCGCAGGAAGAACAAAAGTAGCAAATTGGTAAAGGAGTTCTATTTCTACTTCTAAAATGAAGAATAGCCGTTGATTACCTTAAGTACAACCTCTACGTTCTTTGTAGATACCAGTGCATGAAAGTATGGTTTGTGAAATTCCACCAAGTTACTTATTGAAATTAAAACATTTTTATAAAAGATGAAATATATTGACTAAAACAAAGAATTAAGTAAATTATGTGGAAAGAAAAGCAACCCATAATCTTCATTTAATTGGTCTTGCCTACTAAAACATTTGATCTTTATGCAATACATTTTAAGTATATCGTTAGTAGGCACTTAATTATTTCCCACTAAATCTGTTTTGCTCAGGCACAATACCTTGGAGTCCACCTAGATTCCCTTCGGTCTCATCTCACATCCAATCCATCCATAAATCCTACTGACTCTACCTTCAAAATCCATCTAGAGCCAGCCATCTCAACACGTCTAACTGCCGTACCCCAATCCAAGTCACCACTCCTCCTCTCCCGAGCTTTGTTCTAGCTTCTTATGTTTTTTTTTTTAAGATTCTATTTATTTATTTCTTTGAGAGAGAGGAAGAGAGAGAGGGAGCATGAGCAGGGGGAGGGGCAGAGGGAAAGGGAGAAGCAGACTCCCCGATGAGCAGGGAGCCTGACATGGGGCTCGATCCTAGGACCCTGAGATCATGACCTGAGCCGAAGGCGGATGCTTAACGGACTGAGCCACCCAGGTATCCATTCTTATCTGTTGCGCTTCCAGCGACGGTCTGCTCTCCATCCATAGCCGAAGCGATTATTTATAAGACAGTCTTCTATCTCTTCCCTGCTAGCTCCCCCCAGCAGCTCCTGTGACACCTCAGTTCCCACTGCAGTCTACTTGTCTACACAACCTGGCCCCTGCCTGCCTCTCAAAACTCCTTTCCTCCACTCCCCCTCAGCCACTCTGCTCCAATCACGTAGGCTTTCTTGCTGCCCTTTAAACACACACTAGATATTGTTGAATGAATGCAACACAATGGCTGCTGAATAAGTGACACAATAATTATAATCAGCAACAATTAGTACAGCTGCTATGCTAGCCCAGCCCAGGGAGATGCTCTTTTACCCAGCGGGTCTAAACTGGTGGTTCTCAGGCTTTACCTGGCATCAGGATCACCCAGGGTGATTCTCCGATGGCTGGGCCCACCTCTAGTTTCTGATTCAGTGGGGTTGGGGTGGACCTAAAAATCTGCATTTCTAATAAGTTCCTAAGTGATGCTACTGATGCTGGTCTAGGCACATGCTTGGCCTAAATATTCTAGCTTGGAAAGCCAATTGAACATTCTGAGCAGAAACTTAGCAAATGTTGTCCTGGGGTTCCTGTCTACTCTTTGGATGGAAATATTAATTGTGGAAATGAAGGGGGGGAACCTTGGACCTCATTTTTTGACACTTAGCCACAGGGTGGCCCCCTAGCTCCAGTGACTCCATTGGTCCCTAGCTGAGATGGTTTGGGTTATTTGGTGAAGTTCCAAACCGTTTGTTTTTAAAAAGAAAGAGAAGGAAAAAAAGAAGAGAATTCAGTTGTAGGACCAGTAGTTGGCTGTTCACAAAAGAATGCCTCCGGAGCAGGCTGGTGGCTTCTTCAGCAACAAGCAGTTCTGGGCTCTGTTGGAAGACACCAGCATCCCTCAGGTGGAAATGATGCAGGTGAAAGTATGTTTGTAAGTGGGAGAAGGCATTAGTCAGAAGGTGAAAGGAGATTTCACTGTAGCCAACCAGGAAGTAGCATACACAGGACAAATGTTGAGCTCTGTGTAGCCCGCGGCACCCTGCCCATGACAGACACTGCACAGACTCATCAGCCCCTGACACCCCTTCCAACCCCTTGCTACTGTGGTGAGGAGGGCACCTTCCCCTCAGCTGCCCTCCCCTCATGTCTTCACTTCTCTCTCAGCCAGATAAGCAGCTTATCTAATGACACTTTGTCCATCAGACATATTTTTCAATGATACAGTTTTAGCGGGGGCGCCTGGCTGGCCCAGTCAGTGGAGTGTGTGACTGTTGATCTCAGGGCTGTGAGTTCGAGCCCCTCACAGTTGGGTGTAGAGATTACTTAAAAAGAAAATCTTAAAATATATATATATATGTATGTATGTAGTGTTAAAAGTTTAAATGTGTTCTGTACATATGAATAGGCAACTGATCTTTTTTTCCTCAATAAGGGTCTCATTGAGGCTATAGGCTGACTGCTTTGGGTACTCCTGGTAATCTTTACTTCAGTTTTATTAAACTTATGAAACCTATGCTTAATATCACAAACATCATCACTCTCAATTCTGTTTTTCTACTCATTTGAGGGATAAAAAAGAAGTGCAAGTTCACGTAGCTGTAAAACAAATACTGCTGAACTAAGATGGTGACACCACAGAGATCCACTGGCTGGTGGGCAGCCGCACCATGAGAAGGTTTGAAGTGTTCATTCACTCATATGAAAGTCTGCGTTTGTCATAATAGGCATTTAGGGAACTCCGGAACTTGTCTGGAACAGGGGCACGTGTCCTGTAAGGGGGGGCTGTGGCAGACCCATTGGCTCAAGGCCCATTCTAACCTCCCTCAGGTGTAGCTTCCTGAGTTGTGAGGGCTAAGAAACTAGAGACCGCTTTCCTGGATTTCCTCAAAGCTCTGCCAAGCAGAGGCACCTGCGTGAAACTCGGAAGGTGAGCCTGGGAAGGTGGAAGTGAGGAATACAGGGTAGAGATACGCTGGGAGGTTGCGGTTGCTGACGGGGGCGCGAGGTGGAGGGGTGGGTGTCTTTCCCATTAGGTGGTTCTTAATGTCCCAGGTGTGGGGTGGTGGGCGGTGGCAGTGATGCTACTTCTGTTAGAACAGTTCTTCTAGAACTCTGAACTCTTAGCTGCATTTTTACTGGCTACTAGCAACCTGCCTCCTTCCCTGTCCTCAGAAATTCTGTACACTCCTCACTAATACCGTGTAGTCAATGCTTTTTTGCTTTTCGTCACTACAGTGGATGCTGTTGTCTGCAACTTGGAATCCTTACTAGTAGAGGACTCTACCCAAATCAAAGCTATTCAGCCCGGGCTCAAGGAGATACGTTGGCATATCATGCTCTTCAAATGCCCTGAAGTTGTGACATGTCTCCTGTTACCCTTTCTTCTAGTTACTGTTCAGTTTCCATCTCGACCTCTCATGTGCTCTGATGTTTATTAGAGGGGTTCTAGCTCTCCATACCCGACTGCCGATTTTCGTCTTGTTTCTTCATCCGGTTCCTCGAAGGTGTTCATCTGGACATCCAGCTGGACTCTCTTCCTTGGTGCTTCTGTGGCACCTCCCACCCTGGCACTTGGATGTCTTGAGAGCTGTTGCCATGAGAACAAAAACTACCATGGGGAAGTACACACTCTGACTTACATGACTCAAAATGAACCCAAGTGCTCCTTGATCCGGGGCTTACAATAGGGCATGCCATGAGATTTCTCACTGGCTGAGAACACAGGATAATTCTCCAAACACTGGCTAACAGGTATTATTTAAAAAAAGAAGAAGAAGGAGAAAAGAAGAAAAATCTATGTTAACTCTTCTTCAATACTGTAATTCCTCATGTGAACGGCACTATCAGCTTTGCATGGAACAATACTAAATGTAGTATACTTTTATTGTACAAAAAGGCAGATGGCAGGAAGGTTGAATATAGGTACTAATAGCTGCCTAGAGAGGCTTTGTGTCAATAACACTAACTAGATAGTGAAAGAAGGCACGTGTGCTAAGACACAAAGTGGCTAGCTCTGATTCTAAGACCAAATGCCAATGTGTGTGTGTGTGTGTGTGCGTGTGCAGGGGGGGTTCCCCACACCACCAAGCACTTCCCCGTGTTTACCAGCCTGAAAGCTCTCAGCTCTCTGAATCTTGTCCTTCTGGGCTTTTATGCAGGCTTCGTTACATAGGCAAGATTAATTAAATCTCTGTCCATTGGTGATCAATTCAACCCCCAGCCTCTCCTTCCCAGAAATCAGGGGGTGGGACTGAAAGTTCCAACACCTGATTCATGATTGCTTCTTCACCTGGCAACCAGCCCCCATCCTTGGGCACTTTCCAAAAGTCACCTCGCCAACATGAACTCAGTTGTGGTGGAAAAGGGCTTATTATGAATAACAAGATGCCCGTTTTACCTCTATGGCTCTGAAGTTATTTTAGGAACTGAGGACAAGAGACCAAATATCATGGTAAAGGATGCCCCCATTGCTCTTACCGCTCAGGAAATTCCAAGGTTGTGGGGAATTGTGAGCCAGGAACTGTGGACAAAGACCAAATACATATTTCTTACGAATCACCATGTTGCACTAACCCAGTGGTTTGCAGGCTTGGCTGCACATTAGGATCATCTGGGACTTAAAAAAAAAAAAAAGTAAATGATCAGGTCCAAGTCCAAACCTAGACCAAATGAATCAGAATCCCAGGGTGGAGCTGAGGCTTTTTTTTTTAAGCTCAGGTGATTCTAATAAGCCCTCAAGTTTGAGAACCACCGGGTAGGGCTTGCTACTTTGCCACATTTATCCTTGTGATGAACGTGGCTTTTTCTCCTCTCTCAGCAGGTGTCTGAGGACTTTAAGATGAAGTAATCACATAGGTTTTTCTAATAAGTCATATTTTTGAGTAGGGGCCAGCTTCCTATTCCAAGACCGCCTGTCTTACACAGATCAGGCCTGCTTGGTGTGGATGGGACCTAGACACTGGTGGAGGGAGCCACCCAAGCATGGTTTCCATGGTGCACAGTGCTGGTCTGCTGGAGCAGTGTCTGAGGGCTGAACAAAAACAAGCAGTGGGCTGGATTTAACCTGGGGGTCACGGTTAGCTGACCTTTGCTCTAGATGGCCAAGATGCAGTTGGCTGAGAGAATTTCCGATGGGATGTAGGACACCTAAGAAAAGACAATGATCATCCAAAGCGACTGGTGGCCACTGCAGAGTTAGGTCTCCTACCAGGTCCTACCCCCCACCCCCATTTGTTTTCCTAATGAAGTATGACTCACATATAGAAACGTGCATGAAACCTATGTGTACAACTAAGTGAGTTATGGCAAAGCAGACACCCATCCAGTCAAGACATAGGATATTGCCAGCACTTCTAGAGGCCCCTCTTACCCCTCTTCCAATCACCAAACCCTCTCTCCGCCTGCAGAAGGCTACTAAACTGACTTCTAACTCTATACATCAGTTTTGTTGGTATAAATGTAGTAATACCATATACACCATTTCACTCCTTGGTGTCTGTCCTTTTTCAGTACTGGCCATTATTGCTCTTGTGTTTCTGGAAGGACTGAATGTAATGCATCACCACTCAGGAGCTCCTGGGGCCACCCTTTTGTCATGAGATCGGTTCTCTTAAAGGGGGTTTGGCTGGAGGTAAGTGGGGAGCGGGGGGGCTATGAATAATCCAGCCAGCCTGCCCAGGGTGCTCTGCAGAGTAGAGAGACAAAAGGTACGTTGATGCTACAAAATGCTTAGCAACAGACCCAGATGCCTTGTGACAGGCATGCTAGCAATTGGGAAAACCAGCCTGACTGGTAAAGTTGATGAAGCAGGTCCCTCTTGACCTCAACCCTATTGCCTCTGAGATTCATTAGTCTCCACTTATTAAAAATAATTTTTTAAGAGATTCATTTATTTATTTGAGAGAGAGAGCCTGAATGGGAGGGCACAGGGGGAAAGCAGACTCTATGCGGAGCGCAGAGCCCGATGCAGGGCTTGAATCCACGACCCTGAGATCACCACCCGAGCCAAACCCAAGAGTCAGATCCTTAGCCGACTGAGCCACCCAGGTGCCCCTAGAATTTTTTTTTTTTTTTTACAGGGCATTCAACATGCTTTGAGTGTGAGTCCAATCTTTTAACTGCAACTCACTTCCAGATTCGGGGCTGTCATGCAGAATTGTGAAGCACTGCCCAACTCCAGGGAGCGTCATTTACATGGAATACAATGGAACCACACTGTGCAGTTAGCAGAATGTTAGTAGAATCGGTTGCCTGAATCCAGACCCCATTTTCATTTAGCCAGTGGTCTAGATGCTTAGGCCTTCATCAGGTATACATGTTTGGGGAGAGGTGCTTCAAAGTAATTAGGTGTTCCCATTAACCAGAAATCTTTTTTATTTTTTTTCCTTTTTTTTTTTTTTTTGGCCCAACATGCTAAAATGAGTGAGTCTTATTTAATGATTAAGAAGATCTTATAGGGGGCGCCTGGGTGGCTCAGTTGTTAAGCATCTGCCTTCGGCTCAGGTCATGATCCCAGGGTCCTAGGATCGAGCCCCGCATCGGGCTCCCTGCTCGGCAGGAAGCCTGCTTCTCCCTCTCCCACTCCCCCACTTGTGTTCCCTCTTGCTGTGTCTCTGTCAAATAAATAAATAAAATCTTTCAAAAAAAAAAAAAGATCTTATAGGATCTCCTTTGGGTATGTGTGGGAAGAATGGGGTGTAGTGGGAATGTGGGCAGTGATTACATTTTGAACCTCAATTTTCTTTATCTGGGATGTATCTATGAAAGGAAACATCTCTACCTATAAATACAAAATGTCTAGAGTAGGCAAATCCATAGAGACAGAAAGCAAATTAGTGGATGCCAGAGGTCCTAGGTTTCTTTTTGGGGTAATGGAAATGTTTTGGAATTAGAATGTGGTGATGGTTGTGCAACTCTTGTGAATATACTAAAAAACACTGAATTGTATACTTTAAAGGGGTGAATTTTATGGTATGTGGATTATTTTAATAAAACTATTATATTTTTTTAAAAAGTGAAGAGACACTGCATCTTTACTGAGCTCAGGACACCCTGAAACTATTTTTTCAAAGAAGGAAACCTTCTGAGCTTTATGCATGGTTTTCTTTTTCCCCTAAAGGCAGAGCTTGGGGACAGTTGTGTCCTAGAACCTGGGGCAAGTTCACCTGTTACAGACCACCCGAGGGATCCCAAGGCTCTCATCTCAGTCTTGTGTCTTCCTCTAAATAATCCTACATCTGCTAAAAAACTCAGCCCAATGCTCTTTTATATATTGTTTCTAAGACACACAATTCAGGTTTGAGACTCTGATTTGAGAAATTTTAGGATACTCAGTGCCATTCTCTGAAACGATGAAAAGCCAGTGAGGACTCATGGCTGTCTTTCTTTGAGAGGGGGAAGTTTTCTTTCAAATGACTTAAGATTCTCCCTCTTGCTATGTACTCACTTACCGGCAACCCCAACTAAAGGGCACTGCAGGTCAAAGGCCCCGAGATTGGGAGGTAGGCCAGAACCCCCACACCTAAGCCTGCCTGCACCTTCCCCGAGCGTGTTGAGGAGGCATTGCGCTCGACCAGGAAAGCAAATTTCTGTCTGGACGACAGGGTGTTGCCGGCATCCTGAGTGGCAACTTGGAAGGATATAGCTCAAGAGAGAAAGAACGAGTAGAGCACTTCTTCTGTGAATAAGAGACATTCGAGTGCATCCTGACCATTGTTTACAGGGCTGGTTCTTTCTAAGCAGTTATCCAAATATCTTTAGAACACATGTTCGAAATGACAGCTTCAGACAGTGAGAAAGTGGGGTATTCCCCAGCCGGGCTCCTCTACTCTACAGCCACAGACCCACCAGCTGAAAGAGATCATCCTATCTCCGCAAGACAGCAAGGGATCTAACGTGAGCATGCCACTTGCTGGGCCCGCACATAAAGGGACACAGGCCGGTTGGGAACCTTTCCTGCCATCTTGTGTCTCATCTGACCGCCAACACTACCACAGCACATGCCATGTGAGCACTTTGTGTAAATTAACTCCTCTACTCTTCACAATAGCCTATGCCCCTCGTAAGATTATTGTCCCCATTTTAAAGATAAGGAGGCTGGGGCGCCTGGGTGGCTCAGTCGGCTAAGCGTCTGTCTTCAGCTCAGGCCCTGTTTCCAGGGTCCTGGGATTGAGTCCTCGTTGGCTCCTTGCTCAGCAGGGGGTCTGCTTCTCCCTCTCCCTCTGCCTGCTGCTCCCCCTGCTTGTGCTCGCTCTTTGTCAAACAAAATCTTATTGAAAAAAAGAAAAGGTAAGGAGGCTGAGGCTCGGAGGGGTTGTTGCGCCTGCGGTCTCAGAAAAAGCAAGCAACAGAGCTCGGATGGAGCCCAGACAGTGCACACTCCTTGCTATGTCACTCATGTCCTCCATGGATGCTGTGGGAAGTGCCTCCTAGCAGGCTCAGGTGACCCCACAGAACAGCACACTTTCCGCTCCCCTGGGAAGAGGCAGCTTATGGGATTGCTCTTGATTTGGCTATATTAAAAAGCTGAAGCACTGAGTACCAGTCTCAACCTTCAAACACTCTTCAAAACCGAGAAGCAAGACCGCTGTCCTCCAAGGTGGGAATCTGGTCATTAGTAACAGGCCCCATCAGGCCCTTGGTCTGTGTAAACAGCCCTTTGGGGCTTGTCCAGAAATTAAAACCGGTGTCTGTATGATATGAAGAGCTGGAAATGTCCAGGTCAGAATGGGACCTGTTTCTTCAGAGGCCCCAGAGCCTGGAAACTAAGGCTTCCAGTGTGAGCTTGTCGGATAATCTTTTATAAGAGGCTTCTAAATTCCCTAATTGTGCCGGAATGCGGTGTCACTGAAAATGAGATTATATGAAAGAATGGGCTGGGTGTGGTGTGGATGATGGTGGAGGCCTGGGCAAGTGCCCCACGCAGGGACTTTCTCAGTAATTCTATGGACTAGGGCATTCTTCCAGCATCACTCTTGGTTTACAGATGCTCAGTTAAGGCCTGTTGACCTAGTTCTAACAAGACTTAATTTTATGAAGGTATGTAGCAAAACCACCACTTTTTCATGAGCCCTGCTAGTGTTGACTAGTAGGCATCCAGAAGCAGCTGGACACTCACCTTCCGTGAGCCCCATCAGTGACTGCCCTGCAGCAGCTTGGCCCACCCGAGCGGGCCTACCCCGCTTCAGGGGGTCAGGCTGGCTAAAAGCGGCGAGAACAAAATCCATTCAGTCACCCCCAGGTGATCCCCTAGAAGGGCTCCATCGATAACTGCTACTTCACAACACAGGAATGGAATAAAGGAACGTGCAGATCCTAGTAGAAATATTGTATTCATTTTGAGGACTGCTATGTTTTAAGGCAAATGTCACGCACACAAAAAAGAGATGAACAGTATTTGAACAGTATTTATGACAACACGTTATTAGAGCGGGGAAGACAGCTTCAGACAGTGAGAAAGTGGGATATTCCCCAGCCGGGTCCCTCCTGGTCTGATTGCTCCTACAGACTGAAAACCAGGGAGGCACAGGGCACCTTCTTCCTCCCAGGGCAAGGGGAGCCATCGTGGCGGATTCCTTACAGAAGCACCTGCCCCAGGCCCCGGCACTCTGCCTACCGCCTTGCCGGCTTCAGGACAGAGGAGGCACGCTCACTGGATGGGCAGCTCTAATTTTTACGTTTTGTGGAATTTACTTTTAGACACAGGAAAATCAATTTGCAGAAGCCACAACACTGTGGTTAGTTCACCTCTATCCAAATTCAAACTTGCTTGGATTGGAGCTAAAACAATGTGGATACACACATGCATACACGCATTTGTGTGCATATAGAACCATATCTATATATGTGTGTGTGGAAGAAGGAAGGATAAGATCTACCAAAGGCGAAGGCGGAAAAGTAGTGAATGTTCATTTGCAATTTGGGATCAAACAATGTGATTGTTTCCCCTTTCAAAATAGAAGGGGATCAGCGAGGAGCCAGAGGGTCAAGGTTTCCAGGCAGCTCTCAGCTCAGTTCCTGGTCCCTCTTGGCCTCACAGGGGATGGGAGCGGCTTGGCTGGTTTAAAGAGGGGCCTTCCCACTGGCCGGGCCAGCTCTGTGCCCATGGCTCTTCCCCACTCCTTCCACTCAGGCACACACCCCCAATTTTAAAACGGAGGAGCTTGACTGCCTCTGTCCCCGCCTGCCCATTCTCAACAGCACGGACACACATCTCCAGGGCGTGTTCCCCTTCTGCAGGGTATGGGGGACAGCCATGCCACAGCAACAGGGAAAACAAGAAAACACACGAGGCCAAACATCAGGAGCTGTTAATGGCCCATTGTGGGGTGGCTGAGCCGGTGCCTGGGGTCTGGGAGTCACAGGGAAGCCAAGGACCCGGAATGTGCTGCAAGATGGGGTGGTCATTCAGGAACACCTGAACAACATCAGGAAGAGGTCGCACTTGATGCTAGCAAATACCTACAAAGAGAACAAGTGGCATGACAGAGTTGCTAACGCACACAGAGAACCAAGTTCTGCTCAGAGAAGCTGTCTTTACCGGGAGCATGAGGCCTCCGTGAAGAAAGGTATCATTTGGGTAAAACATAAGAATAGCAAAGGGGTGTTAGCACTTGATATCCGAAGTGAAAGGGGTGTTTTCATGGATTCACTCAGTTTGCCTCACCAAATCCCTCTGAGGTAGGTAAGAGGCAGGTGACAACAGCCCATTTTACAAATGGGGTAAAGTGAGGCCCAGGACTCGCTGCAGGTCACACCATGGAGACAGTAACAGCCACAGTGAAAGAGCATTCTTGTGCCTTTTGGTCTCCCTGTCCTGGCAACACCGGTCTTCTTGAAAAAGCCCCCTCACCTAGATTCAGACCAAGTCAGCAGGTATCTGCAGGAACGGGGACATTTGGCTTACAGTTTTAAACTCTTGATCTACTGGCAGGAAAAGAAACCGAGCCCACAGCAATGAGCCAAAGCCAGGGGACCTGGGGACTTGGGAATGGGGGCAGCCCACCCCACCCCAATTAGTGAGTGGCTTTATGTGTTTTCATTTTTGTTTTTGTTTTGCACGGTGCAGCATTTTAGGGGGCTAGCTGAATTCTAAGAATGGATTGGTAAACCAGCAGGTCCTGAATGTGATGATCATGGAGGAAGAGGCCCCTCTCGGGCCTGTTGCCAGATCAGATCAGAGTGGATGGGGATAAAGCTACAGTGTTGTCAGAGGCCAGGTCCTGGAGGCAGAAAACTTCCGTGGGGCTGGGACGAGACTGAGGACGACTGTGTGTACCTGTGTGTGTGTGTGTGTCTGTCCTGACAGGGTGCTTCCCTTACCCTTGCTGGCTACACCCCTCCCCCCTTTCTCTGACCTCAGCATTTAAACTGTTTATTTCATGCCATTGACCAGAGACCCCCACAGTGCTAAGGCCATCTGGAGTATTTCTAACTGGACCACGTGCAGCGCCTCCAAGCCTACCAGCAACCGGTGAATCAGAACCAGCCACACCTCGAAGTTCGAAATCTCAACACCTCGAGTCGCAGCTCAGTGAATTCCAGCCAAGGGTAAGAATTTGGGAATTTTTCCAATTACTCTGGCTCACGAGGCAGCGTGACAGAGGACTGTAAGCCCCCTACGTCTGCCCAGAAAGCCCCCGCGCGCAGTGAAGGGCACATGTGCGTTGTTCCAAGCGCTAACCCACCCGGTCCCTGGGAGCCCACACCGCCCCCAGCCTGCAGCTCCAGGACGGGCTTCCGAAGCACACGCAGTTGCACCTGGACATGGATCAAGCCATATGGCAGAGCGTCCTGGTCTCCGGGAACCAGTTCCTGCTGGGAAGCCCAATGCCTGCACGGAGACGCAATCCTCGAACCGGTGACTGGGCCAAAGCATCGCTTAGGGCTAAGAGTCGGTGAGCACGGTGCCCACGCCGGCTAGCCGCCCTCCCACGGCGGGGCGCTACTGCCCGGGGGGGCCAGCCCGGAGCCAGCCCCCTCACAGAACCGACTCCTTGGATTCCAGTTCGGGGGCGCTGACTGCGGGGCCAGCGGGGTTCTGGTGCGTCACCAGGGGCGACGTCTCCTCCTCCGATTTGCAGTTGGGGACGGCCTCCACCTTCACTTCGCTCAGCTCCTGCTCCCCTTTCTTCATGGTCTTCTGATTGAGGTGGTGGAGAATGCCCGCACCCAGCGCGTCCCCTTCCACGTTCACCACCGTGGTGGTGCGGTCCCTGCGGGGGGAGAAAAGGCAGGCGTTGCCGCGGGTGCCGCTGGGCCGGGCCGCCACAGCAGCCTGCGCGCGCCCTCCTCGTGCTCCCCGGGGCCAGGCCTCACTGTGCTCTAAACGGAGCTTCTTTCGGGATTTCTTATTCTCAGGAAAGCAATAGACCCTGGCTGTGGAAAACCTGGAAAGAAGAGAAGTATAAAGAAGAAAACAAAAGTCACCCCCCCACACTTCACAACTCCCGGCGAATCTAGTAACATCTTTCTATGTATGTATTTTATGTGGAGTAGACACCATCGTATGAGAGTCCCGCGTAGCTGGGACGCAGAGTGTAGACAGGGTTTCGGACCCAGCTTCTCTCCTGCTCAGCAGTACACTGTGGGAACGCCCCTTCTTTTTCTCGCCCCAACACCGTGTCTCTGCTCAATGTTCAACTTCACACGTATTCCATGGCAGTTGGCAAACACCGTCTCATAGCACTGTCCTTTCCAGGAGCTTGTCTTCCCACAGATTAGTCCAATCACCACCCCATCTCTCCTGGGGCTCAGAGCAAGTACAGTGCCCGTTTTGGGGCAAGGAGTGAACTCGCCTGCATGCACCGGAGAAGCTGAGGGCTGTGCAAGCAGAGGCCGCGGGGTGGTGGACAGCTCATGTGACTTCAGATCTCTCCTGGGCAGTCTGCCTGGTGCCCTGTTCCTGACTAACTGCCTCTTAAGGGCCTGCCTTCCTCATGCAGAGGCAGCTGGCTGAGGAAGCAGACGGGGCCTCTGACACTCCGCTCTGGTCCTGTCCAACTCACCAGCTCAGGGACTGAGTTCCCTCTGATGAGCTGTGTGGACAATGTGGGTCTCTGCTGCACATTTCACCCTCCTTGTTCTGAGGAACTGTAAGGATTCTGAGAATTCCTTTCAAATTTCCAGGGCTTACACAAGAAGTTGGAAGCCACCATTCCCAACCACAATGGGCAGAGCCACGAGCCCAGTGCCAGACTCCAGCGTTTAGGTGATGCCGTGCCTGGCTCTGGCTAGCCTGGCCGGCAGTGTCTTTCTTCACTAATGTTTACTGAATGCTTTACCACAAGGCTGGAACTCTTCTATGAACTGTGGATATGCTAACTTAGTTCATCTCCAACACAGCTCTGGTGTAGCTTCTATTATTATTCCCATTTGACAGGTGAGCGGATCAAAGCACAGAACAGCTCCTATCACGCAACTAGTAAAGCTGGGATTTGAACCCACGTACCTGGGCTCCAGGGCTTCACTTTCTTATCCATATGCTCTACTGTCCAACATTAGTACCTCAGGTGACCTTCCCTATATAACAAGTACTGTTTACACCTAAAGAAGGTATCACACAACTCAAGGAATCCACACTCAGAATCAACACTCACTGTCCTATGCCCTTATAGGAGCCCTGGTGATGGTGGCCTGAATCACACCTCCTACCTAACTCCTCTTCCCCAATCCACTCACATCAGCTGGGTTCATCTTCACTTCCCTCGCCGAAATCACTCCTTGCATGTTCCAGGCCAAGGACAATCATCCCCAAAGGCTCACTGCTCCAATGGCTATGACCCCTATGCAGCCAACAACCTCCATTAGATCCTCGTCCTGCCTGTGCCTACCCTGGGGGCCCAGCCTGGGTCTTGGACCCCCGTTTTCCTGGATGCTCAAACCAAGTTCTCAGTAATGACATTTCATGGTTATTCATGGCCTTTGACTCTTACCCTGTTTAATTTTTCCTAGCTCTAAATTTTGTCTTGCTTGGGACACCTGGGTGGCTCAGTCGGTTAAGCGTCTGCCTTTGGCTCAGGTCATGATCCCAGGGTTCCTGGGATCGAGTCCTGCATCCGGCTCCTTGCTCAGTGGGGAGCCTGCTTCTCCCTCTGCCCGCCACTCCCCCTGCTTGTGCTCATGCTCTCTGACAAATAAATAAATAAAATCTCAAAAAAAAAAATTCTGTCTTGCCAGCTCAATTGTAGGCTCCTTCACAAGGCATGTTTGAAGTTTCTCCGCATACCCCAGACCCAGCAGGGTGCCAAGCTCCTACGGAAGTCGACACAGACTTGCTTTTATTCAGTGCCCTTAGGACTTGCTACTTACACAATCCAGTCCACAGCCAGGATCAGAGAAAGGTCATGAGTGGGCAGCCCGATGGCCTCCAGGATAATGGCGATGGTGAGGACCCCTCCAGCTGGCACGCCGGCCGCGCCGACACTGGATGCTGTGGCTGTCACTCTAGGGGACGGCACAGAAGACTAGCCATTGACACAGAGCACGGTGTGAGCACAGAGAAATGCAATATGGCACCTGTGGCTTAGAAACCGAAAACTACACAACCCTAGGTGCTGCTGGCTGAGCCCTTCAGAGATGATTCACTCTCTTCAAGTAATGAACTCACGCTGTCATCTCCAAATGGGACCCCCCCCACCCAAGTCATGGTGAGATTGGTATTCATGGGGTGTTTCAAAGGAAATCACACACATAACGAAAAACCTCTGAAGTTTTGACCCAGACCTGAAGATGAAGAATAATGAACTTACAGAATCGTGAAAATCTGTCCTGCTTTGAGCTCGATGTTGTTGAGCTGGGCAATGAACACCGCGGCCACACACTGGAAGATGGCTGCCCCATCCATGTTCACAGTGGCCCCGATGGGGAGGATGAACCTGCTGACCCTCTTGTCCACACCGTTGTTCTCCTCAATGCACTTCATCATGGAGGGAAGGGTTGCTGAGCTGGAAAGGGAGAAATGGCCAACCATGACAAGAGTCCTTCCCAGCCTGGCTAAGAGACTACGCAGCTCAGACCCAGGAACAGAGCAATTTGCACCATCCCACTATCTGGTTTTCTTCCCTTGAAGGAAGAGAAAAATTGGAATTGTTTCAAAGCTTCTGTCACAATGTGAGGTAATGTCAATCCCCAAAGTATTCAATATCTGACTCCCTAGATTTACCTGTTATGTTATTTACCTGGATACACCTGTTCCAAATATTTCAAGAAACGCCACATTACCTCATGGTGCAAAATGGTCTCAAGACAGCAAAGAACTATTTATTCTACATGCGCATCTCCTCTCTTGAATTGTTCCCCCCAGAAGTCAAAGGCAAACTATGACGTTTTTTTCCTTTTAGGCCAAGAAGTAGCAAGGGCTGTGAGAGCCTGAAGAGGACTATGTTCCTGGATAACTGGAAGAACAAGCCCTGCTCTCTCCAGCTAGCCCCGCGGGTGGCTGCCACAGCTGAGAAGCAGATTTGTTTCTAAGCCAGAGAAACTTTCCTCCCTAATTCTTTTTACCATCACCACCTTATCATAGAAATAGCCATTCAGGATGGGAGGAAACATGCAGCAGAGAGGCAAAAACCAAATGTATGAATCCAATGTGCAGCCATCCTTTGAAAGTTTTCTTTAACATACTTGGAAAGCCCAATTTTTTGGAAGCATTTCCAATAATGACAAGGTGCATCTTTTGTATTAATTAGATAATCCCACAATACTGTGGACTCCCAGAGAGCTAAGCACCCATTCCTCACCGTGATGCCTTGGTCTTATTTTCTAATCCATATATCCAGAGGGAGAATTGGGCAGGCATCATTCTAGAAACTTCCCTGCAATGCATTTTGAGGTAAGTGGTTGCCTTCTTTTACTAATTAGGGTGAAGATCCACAACTGAGTTAAATAATGATCTGACCTCTACGGAGCATGAAGGAGAAGAGAATGAGACAATCCCTCATTCTGGCAATCCCAGAGACCCACTTCCATAAAAGTGTGGGCTGGTAATTCAAAAAACCAGACAAGACCAATTTATAGTTTTCAATAAATCAAAATATGCCAAACGCTGGTTGTGCAGCTACGACTGGACTCAGCTGGTCCCACAGGACTATGACTCAGAGCAGCCGAGGGCGCCTGAAACCGACTCACCTAGAGCAGGTGGCAAACGCTGTTGCAAATGGCGTGACGAGGCCCAGGAGGAAGCTGAATGGGTTTTTTCGTGTGAAAACAAAATAAATAAGTGGCAGAACAATTCCTCCATGAATAAAATGGCCCAATATAGATGTGAAGATATATTTTCCAAGGCTGGTCACCAGCACGATGATGTCCTTCATTTCCAAAATCTTGCTTCCAACCAGGAACATGATGCCCACGGGTACATACCTAGAGCGTGAGCATAGGTACCTGTCAGTAAGAGTGATGTGATGATGGGACCGGGAGACGCAGGCCCTTCTTGAATACACAACACAAGGACTTTCAACTAAGTGGTCTTCATTTCTCCCTAGGATGATGCTAAGGGCACCTGGCTGGTTCAGTCAGTACAGCATGCAACTCCTGATCTCAGGGTGGTGAGTTCGAGCCCCAAATTGGGCGTGGAGCCTACTTAAAAAAAAAAAAAAGAAAGAAGCTCTCTCTAGAATGATCCTGAGGCATTGAAAACGATGGGCCCATTTTATAGGCTGTGAAACTGAGTAGAATAAACATGATAAATCACCATGGGTAATAGAGTCAGGACCAGAATCCAGATTTCTTTCTCCTTGGATATATTATGTTCTTAACAGAAGGATGCTACCAACCACATGGGCTCCAAAATGAAAAGTCGAGGAACTCCTCAAGATCAAAGCCTCTGGGACTGAGAACTTGACTTTCAGCCTTGGTCAGGCTTGTTCTGAGAACTTAGAAACACAAAAGACTAACACCTATTTTGCAGAATTGCTGTGATACAGAATTGAGCCAAAGCTGGGACTTTTGTTAAGTTTTAAATTCTCTGTGGTTTGGAAAACATGATTCCGTGGGAAAAAGTCATTAACAATGACCCTCAGGGAACACTCCTCGAATGTGGAGATTTTTTTAATGGCGAGACGGGAAGAAGAAAGGGAAGGAAGGAACTATGGGAGCCACAAAACCCCAAAGTCAGCTGTTTTAAATTAAAATAAATTTAGGAAGAATTTTATAACCATTGACTTTATTTGTAAGTTTCAATTACATAGATAATAATATCACATAGTTCAAATTTGAAAGGGTTCAAAAGGGCGAATAAAGTCTCCCTTCCACATCTGCCTCCCAAGTACTGAGTTTGTTTCCACCTTTACCTTATTCTTTTTAAATATTAGCCTCAAAACTGAAATACTATAGATTATCTTGCCATTGTTCTGCTGATGGACCTCCAGACTATTCCCAGGTTTTCATCATTATAAACAATGCTGCAAGCAGCCTCTTTGTGCCTACCTGCCTGTGTTCTCTAGGTAGAGACACCAAGAAGTAAAACTGCTGAATTATGGGGTGTGCATATTTTAAATTTTAGTAGATATCAACAAATTGTTCTCTAAAGTAGCTGTTCCAATTCATATTCCCACCAGCCGTCCAGGAGAATCATCTTTTCCCTGAACCACTGGTTCTGACCCAGGGATGATTCTCCCCCTGTGGGACATTTGGCAATGTCTGGAGATATTTTTGGTTGTCATAGCTTTGGGGAGGGGTGTCACTGGCATCTAGTGGGTAGAGTCCAGGGATGCTGCTAAACACCCCAACGTTTGCTCAAAACTATCCTCACTCTTATCAATGCCTAATAAAACCAAACTTTTCATTTTCCTAATCCTAGTAAGTTGGGCATCCCTTAAAATGTTTATTGATCATTCAGGTTTCCTCTTCTATGAATTGCCTGCTCACATACTTTGTCTACTTTCTAATAGTATATTCAGTCTTTTTTCTTTTTCAACAACCAGAACTCTTTGCATTAGTGCTTCTCAAATGATCTTTGGTGTATTTCTATCCAGTTGGTCATGGACCATATTCTTATAAAAGACAACAGAAATAAAATATTAGAAAAGTGATCATGTGCTTGGATGTTGCAGCAATATGAAATTGCTACAAAAGTTTCTAAACACTTATCCTCAATTTCCCTATAAATCTCACTGCAGCCAGATAAACAGTTTGTGAACTTGTACCAGTCCTCTGGAAACTAGGTACCTGAGATGTGTGTGTGTGTGTTCATATATACATTATATGTAAATATATATAAATTTTTTTCAGTGTCTTCTTTTGTTCAAGGTATCTTTTGCATGCAAACATTTTATATTTTGATGTAGTCAGATTTGGCAGCTTTTTATGGCTTGTACTTTTTGCATTCCATTTAGGCAGAGTTTCCATACCCCTATGTTTTCTTCTAATACTTTTAGGGGACCCCCCTCCTCCTTTCTTCCTTCCTCCTTGGATGGTTTAATGCATGGGTTAGCACCCTGAATTTTATTGGAACAACCACATTCATTCATTTATAAATAGTCTACAGTTGCTTTCATCCTATAATGGCAGAGTTGGTAGTTGTGACAGAGACCATATGGTCTGCCAAGTTTGCCGAGCCTGTATTTAATCAACTGAGGCATTATTTCTGTGAATAGTGCAGGATAGGCAGGTGCTTTGACATTACAGTAGGTAATTAGCAAAGGCAAGATAGCAGAAAGAGCTGCTACTGGAGATCCCTCTCAAACCTAGTTGAGATCCTTTAACCAGGTAAGGCATTTTAAACCCTAATTCTGTGTGAGATGCACTTGCTGGGCAACAGATCTCCCACTGCAGTCAAACACACAGCAGGATCTGCCTTACTGAACACCCACTTATATAACTAGTACATCGAATTGAAGGAATGACTATAAATTGGTTTTCAGATTGAAAACAAATGTCTTAACATCGCAACATCACTTTCTTGCATAATTTCCTTTAATCCAAACATTGGGAGGATTTTAGACCTAAAAAAATAAGGGAAAGAGAAAGAACCTGACACGTGATGCAAACACTTTTTCCTTTCTGAAAATATTTTTCTCCCCAGAACAACAGCAGTCACATGAACAGTCATGTTTGCAATGATGGAGTCAGACTCTGGAATTTTTGATTGAGGAAGATAAACACCACTAGTGGGGGCTCTGGACTTGGCCTCCCCTTCAATTCCAAACTTCACTACCAAATTCCAGTCTTCTCTCCTAAGATCTGCCACCCCCATGCCATCTGATAGAGAGAAGTTGTGGGATAGTTAAGGGTTGACGATAAGGAAAATGCTTCATGTATGAAAGGATAAACTACATTTCTGGACAATGTACCAGTAGAAGCTAAAACCCACAGAAGTTTGGTTCAAGTAAAACAGCAAGATGAAGCTTATGAGGGATAGGCACTGGAATTGGTATGATTTCTGAGAAGTCACTTTGAGACCTCTGGTCAAATTTTTACTTGTTAGCCAGAAATCAATCCAATGTTTTTTATTAAACAACTGTGCTTTTATTGATGTTACATAAAGAAACATTTATGTGAAAAGAGACCAGTCCAAGTTTATATATGCATGGGGTGAAAATGAATTTGTCTTCCATGCTGTGAAATATTATAGGAAGGGGCCCCTTTGAAGCTTGAAGTCTACTGTTTTAAGATAAATAAGCTTTATTTTATGCTGCAGGTAGCACAGTTATGGAGTTCATTGCCCCACAAGATGATATGGGCATCCCACATGCTATGGATAATGGGGGAAACTCATAAATAAATCACCAGTGATAGAACCATAAGGCGTCCCTGTGGGTGTTGAAGAAGGGACTGGTAACTATGGCACATGCCTGATTCTCTGAGGTCCTAGACAAGAGGAGAAACTGTCTCCACCTCCACAACCCCCTGTATCACTGTATCAAGTTTGGCCCATGGTGCATCAACCATAGGCGAAGCACTTAGCCGGGCAGCCCCACAGGGGTGACCTAGGACAGCAGACTTGGGTTCTTTTCTGGATGGCAAAAGAAATGAGAGGGAGAGTAGCAGGGGGGCCAAACTTACCACATAATCCACGACACCAGCACCATTGTTGCCTCATTGAAGGCATTAAAGAAACGGATGAGCTCTTCTCCTTCAGAGCCGAGTTTCTTTAGGGCCACTCCTAACACTAGGGCAAAGAGGACCAATCCTAAAATGTTCATCCCTTCGATCTCGGTGCCAATGGGAATCTGTGGGATCAGAGGGGACAGAGGGTCTAAGTTTACAACAGATGAATGAGAATTCAAGTAGCGGTTGGACAATCACTTCAAAGGGTTGCTTTTATTTTATTTTATCAAGTAGCATTTTCAACTCAGGACTTGAACTCATGACCCTGAGATCAAGACCTGAGCTGAGATCAAGAGTTGGATGCTTCACTGACTGAGCCACCCAGACGCCCCCAAAAGGTTGCTTTTAAAAGAAGAGCTGGTTAATATAACATTGTATGTCAACTACACTGCAGTAATAAATACAAAAAAATAAATTAAAAAAAATAAAAGAAGAGCTGGTTGGTGAAAAGTTCCTTCAGATCGAGAGTCAATGATTTTAACTGTGCCTCCCAAAGGTCAACAAATCTTGTTGCTAGACTGTTACTGTGGCCTCCTAGCTGACAAATTTCACAAAAGATTTTCAGGATATTCTTTCCTGAGTCACTGACTTAAAATAAAATATATGGATATACTATATTCCTTATTTTTTTTCCATAATGCTCAATCTCACTACTACAAGCATACATTGGACAAACGTATTATTCCATCAAAATACATGAAATTCTGAACGGGAAACATGTATCAGCATGGTAAAAAGAGAAAGAACATTTTTACCACAGATCTGAGTTCTAGTCCCAGCTCTGATATTAAATAACTTCTCTGACCTTCAGGTCCTTCATCTGCAAGAGGAAGTGATTTGGACTAACTAGTAGCTTTCGACTTTTTTTTTTTTTTTTTAAGTCCAACTTTTCCTCAAAGAAAGGCTGGTAGAGCTCAGAGCCCCTCAGCCCTGAGAAGCTGTATGTGTGGGGATGGGGAAAGGGCGAAGTACTTCCTTCTTCGCATGACAGCTCTGTAGCAGCACTGAATAATCCTTGATTATCTTGGTCCCTCTCCTTGTCCTTCCAGCTCTATCATGAAGGCTGGGACCTTACCCAGTGTCCAGCCGATAATGGCTACTCAAAAATATGTGTGAGTGAATGATGGCTATAGTGAGTTAAGCCCCTGAGACAAGTTCTATGTGTAGAGATAGGTTAAATCACCTATTAGTTATATTTCAGGATAGCAGAAGGGGTGTTATAAAAGATTTTTTGAAGAAAGGGACATCAGTTCCAATTTGAAGAAATGGATCTGCTAAAGATTGCAATGCTGCAGAGGCTGGCCTTGGGCCATGTTGGTAAATAACCCAAGGAGCAAGCCTAATTATGTTCTTCAAATAGTTCCTTCAAACCCCAGTTTTCAGCCCTGCTGAGAGGATGCATCTTGTATGCTCCCTCAGTTAAAAAGCATTATTTGCTTTATAAGTTACTAGCCACAAGTGATCTTATAAAGAGCTTTACCTTCTCATGGGTTACATTTCCAGAGCTCGTGTTGTGGGTCACCTCTCTATAATCAGTTGCATACTGGGAACAAGAGAAAGAAGAAGATGCTGTCAGTTCACAGGTGAAGGCCGACCAGAGAATCTGAGAGGACTGCTGGACCTCTTGCTACTCTTCTTATTCACTCTGAGCGTTCTGGGAATTCCTCACTTGGTTGGCCTAACGAGGGCCTCTGAGAACCGTACAAAAGTTACTTAAGACCAAGGCAGCATACATCCCAAGAGGCCTCTGAGTTTTTTAGGGACCCACACCATTAGGGGCAATGATTTGGAGGAAAAGTTCTGCACAATTTCATGCTGATAGTTTGATATTTCAAACACCTGACACTTTGAACTTTGGTATTAATTTCATAATGTCGAAGTTCACTTTTAAATGTGTCATTTTATTTTCATTCATATGTTTATGTTCCACTTTGTTCCAGAATTTATTTGAGCTTGACTGCTTTTCAGCATCTACTCCTTTTTTCTTTTTTTTAAAGATTTTATTTATTTATTTGAGAGAGAGAGAGTGAGAGCATGAACCAGGTGTGGGGGAGGGGGTAGGGGCAGAGGGAAAGGGAGAAGAAGACTCCCCGCTAAGCAGGGAGCCCAATGAGCAGTGATCCCAGGACCCCAAGATCAGGACCTGAGCCAAAAGCAGACACTTAACCTACTGAACCACCCAGGCGCCCCTCAGCATCTACTTCTAATCGGCTTGACCTCCGCTCTCCAAAGCAAAGGATGTGAGGCAAGATGGCATTTTTTGGCTAAGTCTTGTGGGAGACTCACTTATCAGAAGTGAAATGACTCTCCAAACTTGGGTCCTACAATTGACTTCACATACTTTTGCACAATGCATGCAGGTGTCTCCCTATGGCAGAATGCATGACTGAATGGAGTTTCTTATAAAATGCCTTTCCTGACCCCTTCTAAGGATACCTGGCTCTGAACTGTCAAGAGGAACCCATTATAGGGTACTGCTTTGTGCCTGCCTTTGATGCGGCCTGGTCTCTCTCACCTTTGATTTATAAAGCTTTCAGACAAGCAGAGGTGTTCAGCTATCCTGTGATTACAGGTGACAGGAGAAAAAAACCCACCCCATGCCTTCTGTGATAGGCACGAGCAGGGGGGAGGGGCAGAGGGAGAGGGAGAAGCGGGCTCCCTGCTGGGCTCGATCCCAGAACCCCGAGATCATGACCTGAGCCGAAGGAAGCCACTTAACCAACTGAGCCACCCAGGCGCCCCGCAGATTTTGTTTTTTTGGAAAGATAGAGAGGGAGAGGCTGTAAATAGAAACAGAAAAGTCTTTGCTTGGAAAAGGCAATGAGATTAGTCCATCTAATCTAGACCTTTATACTCCTTCTCCTCACATAGCATGGCTACAGGGACGTTACTTGCAGTCTTGCGAAAATTAGGAAAAACTAGAAACAATCTGAATGTCTATCAATAAGGAAGTGACAGAATAAAATTATGATATGCTCACACAGTGGAATAGGGCCATTAACATTATGCAAAAGGGTATTTACCGACATGAAGAAATGTTTATAATACGCCGCCTTAAAAAAAGAGGTTAAAAACAGTATGTGTAGCATGTATACATCCTAACAAAACGTGTAGTACAATTGTTTTTATTTTTAAAACACGTGTGGCACATGCAGAGAAAAACATATCTGAAGGATGTATACCAAAATGTTAATGGGTATCTCTAGGTAGTGATTATGAGTGATTTGTAATTTCTTCCATATTTTTGCACTTTTTAAAAATTTTTTTACATGAGCATATATTACCTTCATAATCAGAAAAAAAAGTATATTTTTAAAAAATTCTAAAATATTTAAGGGATCCCCAAAATGTTATTTAAGAGTCTTTCTCAGGTGATATGAAAGGATGGTGGAACCAGTGGGATATTTTAGAAAACCTTTTTGTTTTTTGTCATTTCGTTTGTTTTAACTCCAGGGTCCCCTCTACAAAAATTTAGGCCAGGGTTACCAAGTTTTGTTAACAATACTACCCCTCTCTGACCCACCTTACCTAACTCCATGGCATCATTTATACACCACCCCCATAGAAGTTTCTTAATTTTTGCAAAGCATCAAGCCTTACCGTACGGAAAGCGGCAACCACAAGATTTGAGGGAAACAGGTTTCTGTTGGAAAAGAAAGCACTTTGTCAGTGTTCTTAAAATTCAGCAAAGTGTCCACTTTCAGATGCCCATTCCTGACAGCCTAACACACAGTGTTCCCTCTCTGTCCAGCAGTTACTGTGGTCCCTGCTTGATCCAAGCATCCAGCTAGGGCTCGGCTGCCGGGTCACAGTAGATACTCGGTGCGCACCGGTTTTTATCCTTACCTCCATCATGGTACTCCAGAAAAACTGCATCACTTCCCCTAGAAATTAAAGCCTGTCACAGCGGTTTTCAACAGTAGTGGTATTGCCCACTGGTGAAATCCAAGGGAGTGTTTTCATTGTCAAAATAACTGGGGGGCATTCCTACCATTGGGGAGTGTGTATAGGGGGGAGTGCCAGGTCCCAGCCATTCATTCTACTGAGTGTGGCCCTCACACTTTCCAAATGTCCCATATGACATACCTGTAGATGAAAGCCTTATTTATAATTACCTCAGCCTAAACTCATTCCAAAACAAGGTTGTTTTTTTGTTTTTTTTTTGCACAATTTGAACATACACTGAATTTTCTAGGAATGCAATTACTGTGCAAAACGTGGAATAAGTTTTATTTTGGTTTGTTCAGAATGTTTCTAAAGATTGTTCATCTTTCAGGAAAATCACATCACCAATGGCAAATTGTAGGATCTGGGTCCTTAATTGCACACACCAGTATCAAGTACCAGCCCGCATTTACAGCTGTCTCATTAATGGTGAATGTAAATTCAGAAGCAAACACCTAATTAGGATCTTTACATATTGAAACACATCATTTTTTATTATGAATTACTCTCCTTTTATCTTTCTGTTGAGTCATATTGATGCTTTGAAATTGAAATGAACTGAAATTCTATTTATGGATTTCATTTCAGGATGAAGGATTTTATAAAGTATTTGTTGTAAAAGGAGGGCAATAGGACTGGTCAAGTTAAGCTAGATTTTGAAACCAAAATCTATTCATGTGAACAGTTTTTATTGAGGGCCTCCTTTGGGTCAGGCTCTATGCAGGATGCTGGTCTTGATATATAACAAAATCCCAGTGATGGTCCATTTGTAAAAGACTGAATCATCCTTTACAATTATGCCAAACTTATCCATTAACACTTACTTCTGTGGCTGAGTTGTTTACCTAGCACTAGAATCTCTAGGCAGCCATTTGCAGTGCTTTTTGTTTCAGAGGTAGGTAGGTCTGACTGCAACCCAGCTTGGCAAGCAATCTAAGACAGACTCCTGGTAGTTACACCTTGTACGATACCTTCCCCTTGAGTGGTGGGGCCTATGACTTGCTTCTAGCCAACAGAATTCAGCAAAGGTGATCGATGTCATTTTCATGATTAGGTTACATAAAATTGGGGTTTCCTTCTCGCTATTAGACTTTCTTTATTGCAACTCATTCTTTATTAAAACTCATTGAACTGTACACCTAAAATAGGTGCATTTTATTGTGTTTAAATCATATCTCAAAACTGCGTAAAAGGCTAAAAAATAGGATATAGTACTAACTGCAAAGAATTTACAACAAAAAAATACATACGTTCAAAGGGATGACTGAATTTTCTATAGCTCAGCTCTCAGATATTAATCCCTGGGAAGGCACCACCTGGGGGCAGTGAGACATAGCTCATGCATCCACAAAATCATTCTCCTTTTCCTTGTTCCTCCTGCCCATACATACAATGGCAAGGAGCTGAGGCTGTGGAGTAAAGTAAAAACACTTCTCTGCACCATTCACAGATTGTGCCTCTGGTGTTGTATCTAAAAAGTCATTGCCATAATCAAGTCAAAAAATGGGCAGAAGACATGAACAGACACTTCTCCAAAGACATACAAATGGCTAACAGACACATGAAAAAATGTCCATCATCATTAGCCATCAGGGAAATTCAAATCAAAACCACACTGAGATACCA
>NC_138378.1:71694183-71740457 GCF_054177405.1 Leptonychotes weddellii | reverse complement strand
ATGTAGTGAAAAGAAGGGCCATATGCACCCCAATGTTCATAGCAGCAATGTCTGCAATAGCCAAACTGTGGAAAGAGCCGAGATGCCCTTCAACAGATGAATGGATAAAGAAGATGTGGTCAATATATACAATGGAATATTACTCAGTCATCAGAAAGGATGAATACCCAACTTTTACAAAAACATGGATGGGACTGGAGGAGATTATGCTAAGTGAAATAAGTCAAGCAGAGAAAGTCAATTATCATATGGTTTCACTTATTTGTGGAACATAAGGAATAGCATGGAGGACATTAGGAGAAGGAAGGGAAAAATGAAGGGGGGGAAATCGGAGGGAGAGATGAACCATAAGAGATTATGGACTCTGAGAAACAAACAGGGTTTTAGAGGGAAGGGGGCTGGGAGGATGGGTTAGCCCGGTGATGGGTATTAAGGAGGGCACGTACTGCATGGAGCACTGGGTGTTATATGAAAACAATGAATCATGGATCACTACATCAAAAGCTAATGATGTATTATATGGTGACTAACATAACATAATAAAATAAAATTAAAAAAAGTAAAAAGTTACTGCCATATTGAAGGTCATTTAGGTTCTCTAAGTTGTCTTCCAGGAGTTTTAGAGTTTTCCGTTTTACATTTAAGTCTGTGACCCATTTTGAGTCAATTTTTGTGACGGGTGCAAGGTCTGTGTCTAGGTGTCAGATGTCCAGCTGTTCCAGCACAATTTGTTGAAAAGATTACCTTTGTGCCACTGTATCGCCTCTACTTCTTTGTCAAAGATCAGTTGACTATATTTACACAGGCTCTCTATTCCGTTCCATTGGTCTATTTGACTATTCCTTCACCAGCCACCACACTGTCTTGACTACTGTTGTTTTATGTTAAGTCTCATATAGTCGGGTGGTGTCAGCCCTCCGACTTTGATCTCCTCTCTGCAAGCTTCTTATTCCTCTTCCCTTTGGCTTTTAAACACAGACGCTGCTGTGCATGAACTCTGGCTTCCTTACTCCTGAGCTCTCCTGCGTTCAGGCATCAGCTGTTTGTCATGTAAGCAGGTTTGCCTGCCCCTCAGAGCTCTGTCTTCAGGCACTTTTCCTAACTCCTCACATTTACACAATAACTCCGTGTGCTTTCAAAATAAGAAACATTTGAGCTGGAAGAGATTTTAGAGGTGGTCAAGATCAACACCCTCATTTAGCACATGGGGACACCAAGAACCCAGAGACATTAAGCTGGTACATCTCCCATTCATGCTCCACCTAGACTAACTGTCCAATACGGTAGTCATGTGGTTATTGGATACTTGAAATATGACTGGTGCTACGGAGGATCTGAATTCTTTTATTTACATTGAAATGTCTTAACTGTAAACACTTGCGGCTAGTGTCTATCATCCTGGACATTGCAGATCTGGAGTTCTGAGATCCAGAGTCTGGGAGTAAGAAGGACCAAACGGTCTTTCCATGCTTTGCCTCTCCACAGTACCCAATTTCACTGGGCATTAGGGGGTATGAGAGGAGGCTGAACTTCTGTTAGTGGTGGTATACACACATGCAGCTCACACAATGAAGAACTTCAAAAATGTTCCTTCTTTATACATCTGGTACTGTTTGCTCTTCTGATCCTATTTAAATGTCAAGGGTGGTATGCATTTCCCTGTCCTATATGAGAAGAATGGAAAACAATTTACTTTTGCTTAGGTATATTTTTTTGTTCCAGAAATATTTCCTTTTATTTAAGTTCAAAAATTCTTTACTGAATTTATGAAAATTTCAAAAGACTGTTCAGAACAGGATATTGCACGGTATGTACACCTGCTAAATATTTATTATCCTTAGTGTTTATTGTTATAGAGTTGGTTAACAGGGACATGCCCCTTCAGATCTTGGTACCCCCCACAAGGCTGGGAGCAGAGGAAGGGTTGGGTGTAGTGGGCTTATACTCTGGTGACAGTGGGGGGCAGGGGAGTAATCTACCCTCTTTTGAAGGCCCATATCCAGTTTTAGATTCCAGCTGGAAAGGTTAATGCCAGGCCCCTGGGGTGGGGATTTTTGGGGAAATAAGATTAAAAACAGCACCAATCCTCTGTAACAAATGGCCTGAGGGCTATCCCTGAGGGGCTGGGACACTTGAGAATATTAGCAAGGCACTCCAATATTAACTCACTTAATCCTCATAACAAATGCAGGTAGTAGACACTATTATTAGTCTCATTTTACAGATAAGAACACTGAGGCATAGAGAGGCTTAAAGACTTGTCCATACAGCTAGTAAGTGGTAGAGCAGGATTCAAACTCAGGTAGTTGACCCCAGTGTCTGCTTTTAATCCCCCCCCATGCCGCCTCACTGGGTGTATGCTCTTTTCAGTCTCTGAACTATTCAGGTAGTCTCCTGGGTGGCAGAAGGAAAGGTGTCAAGGTAAAAGCTTTTATTATTTTTTTAAATAACAAGCTGCCACTTTTTCCCTTTAGTGACTAACTAGGCTGAGAAACCTCCATTAATGGATCCTTGTTAGATTTGCTAAGAGTCTTCTTCTTGCCTATAGAAGAGAGACGTAGGCATATGCCAAACGGCCTGCCATGGCCAACATTTAAAAGAAATTATTCACTATTCACTCCCTTGACTACGATCTAGGGGCTAATATTAGAGCTCGGCCTCCTACAGGTTTCTTTGAAGCTATTCAAGAAGTGTGTTCTTTGCAGGTTGAGAGGCATCATATTCACACCAGTCCTTGACCAGGCAAGTAAGTCCCTCATGCTTCCCTCTGTGAAGCGAAAGGCTCAAAGCACTGTCCACTGTTGAGAAAATGAGCACAAGAAAAAAATATAAAGCCTAGAAAACTGGGCAACAGGCAAAATCTCATTTGTGTCTACCAGGCAGGCACAGGGCTGCATCCTGCTAAGCTTTTGCAAAAGACAGTGGCCTGGGGCCAGAAGGAGCCCTCGGCCCCACCCAGGAGCTGTCCTTACCTGCCACCTTTGCAGAGAAGCCTCTGGTTTTCCATTTGAAAACTACAAATTTTAACACCCAAGGGAATGTTAGAAGCCAGTGGTCTCAATCCTTTCCACTTATAGCGGAAGAAAATTGAGGTCGATGGTCAGCTTTGGAGACCACAAACATCTAATGCGGGGGACAGGAATGCAGAAACTGGAATGTCAGAGAGGGTATGTGAGGATTTCTGCTCCCTTTTAGAATGGAAGGCTCTTCTGTGTTCAGTTTTGACTTTTCTACATTTTCCAAAATTCCCACGTGTTGATTTTTTTTTTAAGATTTTTATTTATTTATTTGAGAGAGAGAGAGAGCATAAAGGAAAAGTGAGAGGTAGAAGCAGACTCCCTGCTGAGCAGAGAGCCCGACGCAGGGTTCGATCCCAGGACCCTGAGATCATGACCTTAGCCGAAGGCGATGCTTAACCGAATGAGTCACCCAGGCACCCTCCCCCTTTTTTCCCCACAGTGTTGATTCTATTAGTCCAAAACATAGTAACTGTTCACTTCTTTTTCTCCAAGTTCCATGTAGTTCCCAACACACCTAAAAACATTAGCTTCAAGTCATCCTGAGCTCCCCCAAACATTCCCCCCCACCATTTATTCTCTTTTCTTTTAGACTATGAAAAGAGGGCCATCCCTGTAAGTTCATGTGAAACAAACACAACTTCCCGATAGCTCTGTAATCCTGGCCCATTCATAACCAGAGTAAGCATAGAGTCGGCCAGCCCTGGTCAAACAGCTTTACAGACATAACTCATGTAACCCTCAGAACAATCTTCCGAGGCAGGTACTTTCATGATGCCCGTTACAGAGATGAGGAAGCTGAGACACAGAAATTAGGGACATGCTCTAGGACTCCCAATCAGTAAATCTTGTTAGGGACCAAGAAGTTCCATAATGACTGAGTTCCTCGTAACCTGTTTCAGTGGCTCTTTGGTGCCGAAACCATTTCATTTTGGATGAACAGTCACAGCTCAATCACTTGGGTCACACCCAGTTCTGAGAGTCCTGTACTGTTCTGAGTCTCCAGGCATAAAGCTCTGGGCTGCTCAGGAGAAGACCGGCGCTCTCCCACCTGCCAGCTGCTCTCCATCACCCCTTCTCAGCTCTTGAAGGGCCTGCTTCCAGCAACCGTGCTTCACACACACTCCCTGGCCTTTGTTATTTCTAATCCACTGTGGCTTGGGAAATCAAACCACTCAGCAACGGCACTCTGAAAATCTTCTGAAAGTTATACTGAATATCTATTAGCTTCATTTCTTTTATTTTTTTTTTAAGATTTTTATTTATTTATTTATTTATTTGAGAGAGAGAGAGAGAGAGAGAAACAGCATGAGAGGGGATAGGGTCAGAGGGAGAAGCAGACTCCCCGCCGAGCCGGGAGCCCGAATCGGGACTCGATCCCGGGACTCCAGGATCATGACCTGAGCCGAAGGCAGTCGCTTAACCAACTGAGCCACCCAGGCGCCCCTAGCTTCATTTCTTTCTGACTTGTAGTTCCGTCTTGAGAAAAATTAGACACCGGAGCAGAGAGACCCTGAGGCACTGCACCACCAGCAAAGCCCCAGCAGCAGCTGCGCTATATTATCAGAGACTGCTCCCACTCCTTTTGGGTGTTTTGAGTTCTGGGCAGTTACCCGGTGAGGGCCTGTTGGATAACTGAGGTGTTTGTCAGTGTTCTCACTTCATTCAGTGCCCACAGGCAGAAAGGACTGCGCCCTGCCTTTACCAAGGAATGTGCCCAGAGTCCCATAAAATCAGTATCTGCGGGGTTTCTTTGCAGGAAGCAAATTTAAAACTTTGACCCAGGGACTCAGGAAGCACTTAGACATGGCTCAGAACTCAGTTCCCTCTCACGAGCTCCTCAACGTGAAGGCAAATCGGAACAGCAGTACACAGGCTTTCCTTCACTGGACGGGGCTCAGGTCCTCTGTTTAGAGGAAGTGGGCATCTGCCCCGACCCAAATCATATTCTTACCTGATTCCCTTTTGGCCCAGGGCAAACATGTCTGAGATGGCGGACTGGACCAGCAGCATGGCCCCATTACCTTGGCATATTGACTTGGGGGAGGGGAGAGTGGGAGAAGCAGAACCCCGAACTGTGGGGCACAAGACCCATAGTTTTGCTAATCCTTCTTTCAATAAACCACTCTGTGACCTTGAGCAAATCACTTGATCTCTCTCTGCCTCAGTTTCCTCAGTCGTAAAACAGGATCATAGCACCTGCCCTACCTTTATCTGTGAGCAGCTAGAGGCTGGCTGTGGAAGCATTATGAAATGCTGCCTATTCCCAACAAGCCACGACAAAGGTTCTCTTAGTCCTTTCCTGCATCTGCAGCCCAAGTCACTGAAAAGTCTGCACCCAGACAGACCACTAAGCCATGATGCTGGGTCACCATTCGCTTCAGAAGCAGCAGCTGTAGGGGCTTGGATCTAAAACTAGAAAACCACGATCAAGAAAGAAGATGTCCCTTCTGAGACAGGTGGTAATAAAGTAACCCCTCACCTTACCTTGCGCCATTTGGGGGCTACTGTCCCTCTTTTGGAGATAAAAGAATGCTACTGAGCCTCCCTCTGGGGTACCACCAGCAGGTCAGAGCTGGGCATCCATACTCCCTTCCCTGGGCCACTGATCCCTGCAAAAAAGAATCCTTTAACCCCATAACCACCTTCCCTCCTGGGGAAAACTGACTGATACACTGAATGTAATAAGCCCAAAGCACTCTCAACCTCAGCAGACTTTGTTTTCAGCACCCACCTAAAAGTCCCAAAACTTTAAGGATCTCAGAAGACCAAATATCAAGTTGCCAGATACCAAAGACTGTGATCACATCAAAGTCCTCTTAGGCCATCCCCATCTGCCTTTTTGGTATGAACTTTTTGGTCCCCCTCATTGGAGGTTTTTGGGTTGGTTTTGTGTTTTGTTTTTTTGGTTTTTTTTTTTTCAATACAAAAGCCTTGGACTTTTTATTGTTGTTGTTGTAGTTTCAAATGAACACACACTCAAGTGGCAGACATTCATCACATTTTCCAGAGAGAGAAAAGCAAATAGCAGGAAGTCAAGTCACTTTGCCCAGGATTTGCTGTTTTTTGTAGCCTCAGCCAGGAGGAGCTTTGCCTCAGTGACTCAAGACAAAACATACCTCCAAGGTTCCGAATCCAGAATTTTCGGAAACCTGGAGGAGCCAGCTGAGCTCCTCACTCAGCTGAACCTGGCCAGGACCGTAAATGCTTCCAGGCTGCAGTTCTCCCATCTGTGAACTCTGGGCTAATGGAGAAACCAAGAGAGGCTGAGGCTTTGGATAATCCAAAAACAACATTGCATCTCAAGGGATAAAATGCAACTTCTAAGAATCACAAAGAACAGGCAAAACTCCTTCCCCTCTAGAACTCACCCTTCCAGAAATAAAGCTCCTTGAAACCCAACAATACTCTACAGTGATCCTGACTATGGGGTGGAAGCAACTTGTCCCAAGCCCCCCGGAGAGCCATGTTTCTGGACAGTGGGCCTCATACAACTAACCCCAGCCCTGTTATCCTTGGGTCCTCTGATAAGTCTTCAAAAATTGCTACCTTCCTCTCAGCCGAAGGGCTGAAACAGGGAAGGCCAGAGATTACAGGTGAGGATGATACAGGCAAAATTTAACTAATGCTCCCAACAGCTTTTGGGGACCGCGCCGAGAAAACAGGGTGAAGATAATGGGGTATGGTTGGAACGTTCCTACTGGTAAGGGCGGCCAGATGGTACAAGGAGTACAGTACAGGTGGGACAGCTGCTCTTCCCTAACACTCCCACCTAATGGTAGGGCTGGTTCATCACCAGCAGCCAATTAAGAATGAACTCTTAGCAGTGTATGAAGGTGGTGTGTGTGTCCGTGTGTATGTGGGGGGGTGGGGGGCGCACGCACTGGAATGCATTAGAGAGCTTGTGTCCCTCACTGTGCCCTTGGCGGAGGGGGGGGGGCGTTACCTGGCCAGGTCGAGGAAAGAGTCCACTGTCTCTTTGGGGACCGGAGGGGACCCCGACTCCTCCAGCCCCAGGTCACTGGACTGGAGGGTCTGCGCGCCAGACCCAGGCTTGATGATGAACGCCAAAGCGACAGCGAGCGCCGAGGCGCCAAGCGTGGTGAGGCCGAAGTAGGCGATGGCGATGCCGCCCAGGCGCCCGAGAGAACTGGCGTCGAGGGAGGCGGCGCCCGACACCAGGCTGCAGACTACCAGCGGCAGGATGATCATGCGCAGCATGCGGAGCAGCATCTCGCCGGGGAAGGACAGGTAGGCGACCTGCGTGCGGGTGAGGCCAAGCCCGCGCAGCGCCGCGCCCAGGCCGGCGCCCGCCACCACTCCGGACACGGTGAACAGCACCAGCGCGTGCCGCCGTAGGAAGCCCGCGCAGCGCCGCGCGTGTCCCACCGCGGACCCGGGCGCGCCAGGCCCTGCTGCAGGCCCCGTCTGGGCGCCGTCCAGGTAGCCGTTGGTTTCGCTACTCTTCTCCATGGCGCTGCTCGCGGCGCCGAGCTGGAGGAGGCGGGAGACTTGGCTCTGGGATAAGCCGGGCTCTCAATGAACGGATCAGGCAGAGCTGGCGACGTCCGCCGGTTGCGCTCCGCGGGTTCTGGGAGCCGGCGGGCGGGGAGCTCCCGGCGTGGGTGCAGAAGCAGGTGGGAAAGGGCCAGGAGAGACACGGGAAAGCAGGCTGGAGCCACGGCCTGAGTGGATCGCGCCGCGCCCAGCCTTCCCACAGCGGCCACAGGCTGGAGATGATGCAACGCGGGAGCCGCGAGAGAGGACGCAGATGGGAAGAAGGGAGGGAGCGGTGAGCAGCCCGAGCCCGCCCCCTTCACACCCGCCGCCCCGCCCCCCGCGGCTTCGGCCAATCAGCGCCCGGGAGCCGCCGCCGCGCGCCCCTCGCCCTGGAGGCCGGCGCGGGGGGAGGGGCGGCAGGGCTGGGGGCGCTGCCAGGGACGCTGGGGCGCCGGCGGAGCCAGCCAATCCGGGCGCCCGCAGCCGCCGTCCGGCCCCGCTAACTGGGTTGGGCTCCGGGTGACCGCGACGGGGCGCGGCCTGAGGCACGGCCCGGGCTCGTTTGCACCTGCCGGGGCCGCTCGGGCCGGCCGGGATATGGGCCCTCGGGGTTAGAGGGCCCGAGAGAATGTGGAACCCAGCCGCGTTCCCTGGCCTGGGGATTGGGGGAGGGGAGGGGTTCCCGCCCGGGTTGGTGCCTTCAAACCCGCGGTCTGTCCGAGAACACACCGGCCTCTGTTGCAAAAGGGCCGCGCGCGGTGAGGCATCCCACACCCCCTCATCCCCCCATCCCCCGACCCGGACGGTTCTCCGGCCGCGTCCTCCTCCTGCCTAAATCCCCTCCTCCAGGAGTCCTGTAGGATAAAGCACGCCAGGGTGCCCAGCGCAGGCCTGGCCCTGAGACGGAAGATGGATGATGGATGGATGAATTAGAAAAGCCTTATCCCACGTTCGATAAGGGCTGTGACAAATCTTCACCTGTAAGTGAAACCGGGGTGGCACCAAACCCAGCGCCCGGGCTCGCGTGCTAGCGCTCTCCAATGCAGGGGTCTTAAAGCCTCCCGGATAGGCCCTCGGTTGCCCAACAGCTGTCTGCGGGCTGTATGTAGCCTGAAGACGCAAAACTCTTCTAGAATCAACAGCTCTCTCGCCACCACTTGCAGTTGCATTTCTACCACGTAGTACACAAGCCACTGGATTTTTTTTTTTAATTTTTTAAAAGATTTTATTTATTTATTTGACAGAGAGAGAGACAGCGAGAGAAGGAACACAAGCAGGGGGAGTGGGAGAGGGAGAAGCAGGCTTCCCGCTGAGCAGGGAGCCCGATGCCGGGCTCGATCCCAGGACCCTGGGATCATGACCTGAGCCGAAGGCAGACGCTTAACAGCTGAGCCACCCAGGCGCCCCCAAGCCACTGGATTTTAACCTCTTCCATCTCTCGGCCCCCAGCCGTCGCAGGAAAACTGTACATACAGTGGTTTAGCCAGCCTGCAAAGATGGTTTCTTAATGTTAACGCTCAATTCATTTCCTTTTTATTTCAACTTTTATGTAATACCTGCTCTGGTCATGGCGGACATATGAGAGACCTCTGCAGAGTCGTTTTACTCTGTCACATGTATTAGTTTTTTCATATTTTCTCATTCTGCTTTTGAAAGGAATTGGTCTTTTAAGACTTCTGGGAAAAGGGAGTCTTCTTACATGTGGCTAACCTGAGTTAAGGAGGAAGGCAATTACTCTAGATCTCTTGCTGAAAAGGAGGCATCTTTGAACATGTCATGACAGATATTTATACAAATCCAAATGCCTTCCTAAGGAACATTAAGGAGCTGTCCAAATTTTGAGACCTGGGAGGATTTCCTTGCTTGAAGCCAGCCAGTCAGCCAGCCATTGGCTGGGGTTTGTAGGGGTTTTTTTGATGGAAGGAGGGGAGCATGCGAACATATTTTTATGTTTTTAGAACACAGTTTATTTCTCTGTGTGCACTGAAGAAAGGATTTTCTACAGACAGACTCTCTATTTTGCCAACCAGCCCCTCCCCTTGTTTTACCCAAAGGACTCTCAAATCATGCTCCAGAAATGAATTTTCAATTACCTGCTTTAGATCTCCACCTGAATGTCCTGCAAGCATACCCACAGCACGTCCAAAATCAAACTCATGGTGGCATTCCTCAAGGCTTCTGGACCCCCTATATTTGCTAACATTACTAACATTAACATTATTGACCACCTAGTCATGTCTGTATGAAGCCTCAGGTGACCTAACATTATTGACCACCTAGTTGTCTCTGTATGAAGCCTTTCGTTCGTCCTTCTCTAGTGTGTCTTCTCATCTGATCAATTGCCAAGTCCTACAGACACTCCTTTCAGAATATTTATCACATCCACCCTTCCCATCCATTCCCACTGCTGCCATTCTGGCTCAGTTCTTATTTCCTCACTTCTTATCTTGGCTATCAAAATGTTCTCCTAATTAGTCTTCCTATCTCCAATGCTCTTCTTGTTCCAGCCATCCTATATTTTGCCTTGCCCCAGGCCAATCTTCCTAATGCACCATATACATGTTAGGATTAGGTTCCACTTTTCCAGTAGGAAAAAAAGAAGGAGCAGTGTCCTCTCCCTTTAAGAATATTTCCTAAAAGTTGTTCACGCTATGTGCTTTATATTTCATTAACCAGAATTTACAACATGACCTTACGTAGGTGCAAGAGAAGTTAGGAAATGTAATCTTTATTTTGCACAGGCATATCCCCAGTTAAAAATCGGTGCTTCTGATGAATAAGTTGTGGGAATGAAAGGGACAGTGTAAGGAATATAGTCAATGATATTGTAATAGTGTTGCATGGTGACAGATGGCAGCTATCCTTGGGGTGAGCACAGCTTGACATATAGACTTGCTGAATCACTATGTTGTACACTTGAAACTAATGTAACACTGTGTGTCTGCTATACTTCAATAAGTAAATTAAATTAATTTTTTAACAAAAGATTGGTGCTCTGTTACTAAAAAAGCAGGAAAGAATTGTATTCTAGGACATACCACTTCCTTCATCCCATACTCCTTCATACCACTTCTTGTTCAAAAGCTTTCAATGGCTCCCACTGAATTAAGAATACGCTCTTCATCCTGGCATTCAACACCTACCAGGATCTGGTGTCTGTTCCCTCTCCAAGCTTGTACCCTCTAGGCATGCTACAAACATGGGGCTGTGTGCTGCTTCCACATTTTCTTGCCTCTCCATACAGTCCCAGTTCACTTCTCTTGCAAAGCCTTTCTGAAGTCCCCTTGCTCCCACCGTGCTTGCTGCCCACAGCTTTGTGCAGCCCAGAGCTGTGTTAATAGTTAACCCTCCATTGGGAGTGACGAACGACCTGCCCTGCTGGCACTTTCCCTGGACATAAGTGGTGCCGAGTGGGAGAGCCGTGTTGTGGGCACCTTATGCTGTGCCTAATGTTTGAACTAGAAACACTTCTCTTTAAGTAGGAGCTGGTGTCTGGGGGCCTCTTTCAGGGACTGGCTGCCCTGGAGCTGCTCTCCCTCCAGGTGAGGCAAACCAAGAGACAGGTTATCTGCTCATGGCCTCCCCAACAGTTGCTGAAGTGTTTAACTTTCTGCTTTCTCTCTCTCCTTTTTTTTTTTTTCTTAATTCTTCTCCTTCTGCACTTCCATTACATTTCTTTTGTCTTTTCATAATTTTACACGCCTCCTCCTTGTTGGTATTTAGTACAAAAAGTCATTGATTCCTGTATTTAGACACCTCCCCCTGCAACACTTACATGTGTTTTCTCTGGATTTTAGATGTATAAGTACCAAATTACAAAATACCTTACAAGTGGTCCAGTCTGATACCACTCGCCATCACCACCACCACCATCGTTTGATGCTTGAAACTCTCAATAGGTTGGAGTAAGTACTGTTCAGTAAGTATTTCCTCTCTTGTTTCTCCCACTTGGATTGGAGTATATTTACTCACCTTTTTGATTTTGAGCTTGACCATATGACCTACTTGGCCAGTGAAATAAGAGGATGTGAAGCAAGCAGAGGCATCGAAATGTTTTGCAGAGTTGTACTTGGACTCCTGCTTATGTGTGAGTCAGCATGCCCCAGGTAGATGCTGTCCCTTTAGCCTGGCAACAGAACAAAGGTGAGAAGCGTGTCTGAATCCAGCCTGCCCCTGCAAACCCAACTGCTTTGCTACCTAAAGAAGACATCCCAGGCAGCCCATGGGCCCCTAAGTGAGAAAGATAAAATGCTATTGTTGAAACCTACTGAGATTTGGAGTCATGTGTTATGCTGTATCATTGTGGCAATAGCTGAGTCATATAAACCCTCTTTTCAACATCTGTTCCAGTTATCTATTTTTATTGAACAAACCACTCCAAAACATAGCAGCATAAAGTCACAGCCATTTTCTTATGCTCATGATTCTGTAGGCCAGAAATTCAGGCTGGAGCCTTAGCTGGGTGGCTTCATGACTGGACATGGCTGCACTCCACCAAAGCCACATGCCTGGCTATCTGCTGGGATCCTCAGTTCTTTTCCACATTGTGTCTACTGAGGCTGGAATGTCCAAGATGGCTCTTTCATTCGTACCGCGGGTGCCTGGACTATTGTGGCTGGAAGAGCTGGGCTGGCTGAGCATCTCTCTCTGTCTGTCTGTAGGTCTGTCTCTCAGTGTGGCTAGCGTGGAATTCCTCACTGCAGAGTGATCTCAGTGTAGTCGAACTTCTTATAGTGGTTGACTTCCCTCAGAGGGAGTGTTCTAAGAAATCTAGGTAGAAGCTGCAAGACTTCTGACCTCGCCTCAGAGTGTCCCTTCTTGCACACGCTGGTGGTCAAGCAAGTCACTAAGACCAGCCCTGATTCAACAGAGGAGAATTAGACTCCACCTCTTAAAAAGGGAGTAGCAAAGAATTTGCTGCCATCTTTGATCCACAGTAACATCCTTAAAGCTTACATGTGTGTGCATTCTAGATCCGCACACATACGTCATTTCTCCCACAAATGCCCTCACTCTGAGGTCTCTTTGGACGACTCTGTTAGAAAGTTCCTTTGGCATCATTTAGTCATGTTCTTAAAACCATGACTGCATCATCTATCATGAAGAAGAATTCATTTCCCTCACTAAAGCAATGCTATGGATTTTTTTATTTAAGAAGTCGTAAGAATGGTGTCTTTCCTATATTGTCAACAATGACTATCAATCACTCCTAATATGCTTATGTATTGGTGAATACTTTGTATAGTACATGCTTGCAGACTTCTGCTAGTAGAGAGATATTCTCAGTTCTGATTTCACATCTGATGCCAGTTCAGTATTTTCCATATTATTTCACTAGAATGATAATGGCATCACTAGAATCACATAGCAGGAATTATTTTCTGCCATGAATGGACTCAAAAAGGAAAATCATATCCCACAAAGGCCAATTTGGATTCTAGAGTACTTCTTTACCTTTACTGAGAGATGCCAGATAGTTTAACAATTATACTTAAAAAGTTAAACTTTAGGGGCGCCTGGGTGGCTCAGATGGTTGGGCGTCTGCCTTCGGCTCAGGTCATGATCCCAGGGTCCTGGGATTGAGTCCCGCATCGGGCTCCCTGCTGGGCGGGAAGCCTGCTTCTCCCTCTGCCTCTGCCTCTCTCTCTCTCTTTCTCTCTGACTCTCATGAATAAGTAAATAAAACATTTAAAAAGTAAATAAAAAAAAAGTTAAACTTTAGCCTCATTCTTTCCATGTTAGCAAAACACAGCTTTGTAGAAAATGCAATGTGATTTTTAAAAAATAATATTTGCCTTTCAAATAGATCAGATTACTTAGCAAACAAAGCAAGTGAGGTGAAAATCCAAAATAATAAATAAGTTCTTTTCCTTGCACGGTGGACGAACTTCGTGTGCAGGGCATTGTGGCAGTCAAAGCACTGGTGACTTCGTAATCTGTGCTCCTTTCTCAAGCTCTACCCGCCAAAAAGAAGGCAAAGAAAAAAGGGGGCCGTAAAGAAGCCCCTAGAACCAAAAGGTCAGGTGCACACTCAGATAAACACTGTGAGTCAACACTAAAAGGGAATTTGGTCAGAGTGGGAGTAAAAGGCAGAATGAAACAGAAATAAGTCTGTTTCTATGGTTTTAGAGAGGAGCTAAAGCTACGTTAGCTGACGTGTGCTTCTTAGAACAGTGAACTGGGAGCATCAGAAGAAATGAGTACAAGATGGGAATATAAGTTAGTTTGGTGTCTGTGTTTTGTGGGCAAGGGTTCTGTGGGTAGGAATTTAATTCATTGACACAACCAGATGTTTACTGAGTTGCTTAGTGAACGTTAATCACTCTGCAAGGTCCATTGAGTGAAATACAAAGAAAGGAGTATGGATTACTTGGGGAGCTGATCAAAGTGCATCTTCCTGAGCCTGGTGGATGGCCTAGGAACCTGCATTTCAACAAGCCAACCCTCCTCTCCTGCATTACCCCACCCCACGATTCAATCAAAGAATATTTATAGGGACATTGAGTTAACAGAGTTTGAATTAAAGAGAAATCCAAGAAAAGGTCTAGGGCTAGGCCTTCGAAGCCTATCAATCAAATCCTTCTTCCTGAGGAGGGATCTTCCTCCACTTAAAGGGTTAACGTCCCCAAATTGAAAATATTGTAAGTTGAAAATACATTTAATATACCTAAACTATGGCCCAACATAGCTCAGCTTAGCCTACCTTGAGCGCACTCAGAACATTTGCATTAACCTACAGCTGGGCAAAATCCCCTACCACAAAGCCTATTTTATAATAAAGTGTTGAATATCCATGTCATTTATTGAGTACTGTACTGAAGGTGAAAAAAAAAATGGAATGATTCTATGGGTGTAGACTGGTTGTAAGTGTATCAGTTGTTGACCCTGTTGATTGTGTGGCTGCCTGGGAGCCGGGGCTGCCACTGCCCAGCATCGTGAGAGAGGATCTTCCTGCATATCACTAGCCTGGGAAAAATATCCAAATTTAAAATTCAAAGTACTGTTTCTACTGAATGCACATCAATTTCACACCATGGTAAAGTCAAAAAATCATAAGCCATACCACCTGTACAATTCTAAGAAGAGAAGCAGGGGGAATTAGAGGAGAGGGAGGTTAGATAGGGTAGAAAAGAAACGGACATCAATTAGAATGGGTTATGGTTCTCCCAAGAATTTAGTTTAATTTAATTTAAGCCTGGCCCTAGAATTCTCTGAGGTCTGTTTGGGAAACAGTGGTGGACTTCTGAAAAGATAATTAACCTTACAAGTAGAACTCAGTGGTCCCCAAACTTGACTCTCATCAGAGTCATCTAGAAAGAGTTTAGAAAGAATAGATTCCAGGGCTCCAACCCTGGAAATTTTATTTTTGTAGCTCTGGGGTAGGACCCAGTCATCAATATGTTTTTTATTCTTCCAGCTAACAGATTAATCAGATATAACAACCAAATCCAATGGAATCTGAATTAAAAGAAAAGCAAAGTATAATTTTGAGACCATTGGGGAAATTTCATGTATGTTAAACCTAATGTGGAGTTTCTTAGATGTGGCAACAGTGTTCTGGATAATAGGACAGTGGCCCCATTCTTGGGAGAGTGCTGAGAAGTATTTAGGGACAGTGTCAAGGTGTCTGCACAGCATTCTTGGATGGCTTGGCAAAGGGGAAATGTGTGTACTTATACAGAGACCAATGCAGTGGGGGAGGCAAGATGCTACGGCTGACAAACGTAGGTGAGGAGTATATGGGTGTTAACTGTTTTGTTCTTGAGATTTTATTCAGGCTGAAAAATTTTCAGAATTATAAAACATTAATTATTTTTACAAGAGAGAATAAATGGGGGGGGTGCATGGGGTTGGAAGTCTCCATTCTTGATTTTGTTGCACAAGAGATTTGAGAAACATTACCAGAAGGTATGGGTTATAGAAGTTTGAAGCAGTGAGAGAGAGGTCACTGTGGCCTACAACTGAGGTTCTCCACTCATTTTCTTCTAGGACACACGTGACAAATGATGTCTATACTCAGTGCCCATAGCTATGGTGAACCTAGGCTTAGATGTGATTCCTGGCTACTGACCTGAACCACAACAGATTCTCCTCCTACTTAAGAAAGAATGTTGCCTGCAAGTAAGTGATGTTATCATATGGATAACTTCGAATTCATTCAAATTTATTTTAAAAATAATCATGCCCGAACTTCTCTATTTTTGTGTGGAAGGGGTTTGAAAATTCAACCAATCACTATAATGCACAAAGAAAATGTAGATTACTTGCTATCTGTAGTTGATCTAATCTTTGTCCTGGGCAGTCACAGCACTGGGTCATCAAGGTGGGGGGTGGGGGGCGGGGAGAAAATGGGCCTTAACTTGACAATGAATGTCATGGAAGTTTTTCTCCAGTTTAAATAGTTTCATGTGGATAACTCAGAGTCTCCTGGTAAATACTCAGCATTTCAGACTTCTTCTCTATCAAGTTACTCTACATTGATGCGGTTATAGAAAATTTTAAGAGAGGTTACAATTTTCTATAAACTGGGAAAGAGTGGTGCTTCACCACTAGGGAAAATGCACAGACATTGTAGTAGATTCTGAAAATAGCCCCATTCTTCACCTTTCCCTGTATCCTGACTTTTTGTTATGTTACTTTTCAGGGTCCTCCAACTCAATCTGCACTCAGCCATATGATTTTCTTCAGCCAGTGGGTATAGCTGACCCAAGGCAAGCAGAGGTTTGAAATACGCTTACACGGGGCGTCTGGGTGGCTCAGTTGGTTAAGTGACTGCCTTCGGCTCAGGTCATGATCCTGGAGTCCCAGGATCGAGTCCCGCATTGGGCTCCCTGCTCGGCAGGGAGTCTGCTTCTCCCTCTGACCCTCCCCCGTCTCATGCTCTCTCTCTCTCATTCTCTCTGTCAAATAAATAAATAAAATTTAAAAAAAAAAAAAAAGAAATACGCTTACACGTTAGGCTTTTCTCTTGTGCCATTGCCATCAGAACATGCCTGCAGGGGGAGAGAGACACGTGGAGCACAGCTGAGTCCTCGGTCATCATAGCAGAGGTCATCCTGGATCAACTACCAGCCCGACTACCCCAAATATGGAAGCAGACCCAGCCAATCAGCAGAGCTGTCTAGTTGCCCGCCCCCCACCACTCTGAGAAATGTGAGCAGTAAATACCATTGTTGTATCCATGGAGGTTTTGTGGTTCTTTGTTACAGTGTTAGTCCAAATCCACCATGAAGCAGATGCCGAGATGGAATAAAACGTACAAGGATTTTATGCAGGGAATATCAATGCAAGAGAAAAAAGGGAGGAGCGAACTGAGCGCCAGGACACCTGTCAAAAGGCAATGTGAGTCTGACCCAAATGAAGGAAGGAGGGAAGGAAAGTTGGGTAGACGTGTCTGCCATGCAGTCTAAGGAAAGTTCAACCTCAGCTATCAGAGGAGTCTCGAGCCTCCTAGGAACAGGTCTGCCTTAGTATGCCCACAACACTCAGCCATTGGCTGGGAGAAACCTGGGGGAAGCATGGCCTTGGCACAAAATGGGCAGTGGGTTTCAGAGCACACTAATTGGCCAGTTAGACTAATAAGTCTGCGAGGTTTTTTTCTCGTGGCTGCCAAAATTACACAGCATTATTGTGGGAAGACTTAACGGATAGAGGCATGCAGAAGAGCAGTTCCTAACGTGGGTGGTACTGCCTCCTAGGGGGAGTTCTGGAAGTGAAGGGGGCATTTCCTGGCTGTCATTGTGATTGAGGGGGTGCTACTGGCAATTAGCGGGCATGGGCCAAAGATGTTTGATATCCTGTAAATCCCTGGACCGTCCTGCACAACCAATCATCCTGTGTCCTTCACAAAGTTTCGGTGTCCTATATGATATCCACAAGGGGAAGAAGCTGTTGAAAATGATCTCAGCCAAGAACCCAATACTGTTTTAGACAGAAACATCAAATATTTTTTGCTCACTACAAATATGCACTGTGTTTCTGTGATTACAATTACTGTGGATTATGAAGAAAGATGGCTCTGTTTCAAACGTGACTAAGTATTGGTGACCCATATTAGGAAATCATGCCACCAAGCAACATTACTTGTGGTATTTGAGTCACCAATACAATGCTCCTGAGACAAGCTACGTTTATGGCTGTGACCACCATGTGCAACGTGCAAACGTTTGATTATTTCATTATATTCCCTGTGTGATCATTCCCAGGTATTTACTCACAATAAAATATATATTATTTCATTATAATGATTTTCCTGAAGCTATGTGGTAGGTGAACTTTATTTTTTTATTTTTAGAACGAGAGAGAGAAAGGGGGGAGGGGCAGAGGGAGAAGGAGAGAGAGAATCTTAAGCAGGTTCCACGCCCAGTGCAGAGCCCCACATGGGCCTCGATCTCACGACCCTGAGATCATGACCTGAGCTGAAATCAAGAGTCAGATGCTTAGCCAACTGAGCCACCCAGGTACCCTTATTTTCAAACTTCATTTTTGGCTGAAAGAAAGTGCTAGGTCTGACATGGTTAAGACCCACTCCTGTAGAATGAGGATCAAAAAGCTATATAATAATTATCAAAGAGAAGGGAAATATACCCATGTTCATAGCAGCATTATTCACAATAGCCAAAAAGGTAGAAGCAACCCAAGTATCTATTGACAGATAAATGGATAAATAAAATGTGGTGTATATACACATATACATAACAGAATATTAAAAAAGCCTTAAGGGGTGCCTGGCTGGCTCAGTCGGAAGAACATGTGACTCTTGATCTTTGGGTTGTGAGTTCAAACCCCACTTTGGGTACAGAGATTACTTAAAAATAAAATCTTAAAAAAAAAAAAAAGAGAGAGAAGGAAATTCTGACATAGGCTACAACATAGATGAACCTTGAAGATATTATGCTAAGTGAAATAAGCCAGTCACAAAAGGACAAATATTGTATGATTCTGCTAAAACCAGTTACCTAGAGTAGGCATATTCATAGAGACAGGAGGTAGAATGGCGGCTGCCATTGGCTGGGGAGAGGGAGATTGTGAGTTATTGTTCCATGGGTGCAGAGATTCAGTTTTGCATCATGAAAAGAGTTCTGGAGATCAGTTGCACAACCGTATGAATATACTTAACACTACTAAACTTAAAGATGGTAAATTTTATATTATGTATATTTTACCACAATAAAAAAAGAAAGAAAGAAAGGGAGTATAATTTCAGTCCCCAGGTCAGACCCGGAGTAAACTATAAATGGATACTAGCCTGTGATAGTGTCCATTAATGTTATACTGATATTTTTAATACATAGTTTCATGTAAATGTGTATACATATATATTCGATGGCATATCAAAATTGATAAGAAATATGACACATGGAGAACTGGTAACTCAGGAAATATTTTCTACCAGAACAAGATTTTTTTTTTAATTTTATTATGTTATGTTAGTCACCATACAATACATCATTGGTTTTTGATGTGGTGATCCACGATCCATTGTTTTTGTATAACACCCAGTGCTCCATGCAGTACGTGCCCTCCTTAATACCCATCACCGGGCTAACCAGTCCCCCCTCCCCCTCAGAACAAGATTTTTAAAAAAATTACTGAAAGAAGTTGGAGTTTAACTGGAAAGTCCCGGTGACCTCATGATCTTTGTGATGTTTGTCCAGCTATTGTTGCCCACATCAGGCCCACCCTTCTCCGCTGCTGGGGGTGTTGGGGCTGAGCCACATTTTCCACATTTCCCACATTCCCTTGCCAGACTGCTCCCTATGGTTCTGGGAGGCAGTGGTGGGAAATGGGAGGGCAGAAGAAAGGGGGGTTCTCCTGCTCCTCCCTCCCATTGGGAGATGACTGGCAGCAGCAGACAGCTCTAGCTCCAGCTTCTAGCTTCTCTCCATGGTCCCCGCCGCTGTTCCCAGTCTTGCACAGCCCCTCACAGGTGCTCAGCAACCGGAGCTCCCTCGGAGCTGCACCCCCTCAGGGAGGATGGAGCATGCACCTGCAGAGAGAGCTCTGGGCCTCAGCCCTGCTGAGCCCTCCTCGGAAGGCTTGGTTTCTAGAAATACCACCTCTTCCCATTTGCTCCCCAGCCCAGCAGTAGCTGCTAGGTTATTAATCTGTGGTTTACCTCAGCATCCCTTTTTGCTTTCACTCCTCCCCTCCCCCGCCGTTATCTAACGCCTTTGTAATCAACTGCCTGTATTATCTTTCATCCAGTGGGAATTCCTACTGTGATTGCTGTTTTCCTGCCTGGATCCTGACTGATGAAATCTTTGAAAGATGTACCACATCTGTCAGTGAAGTGATCTGTTAGTGATGCTGTGTTCCACCTGTGTTCCTAGGGAACAGTCTGCTAGAGATCCCTAGAGCAGCAAGATTTTCAAATACTCTAATACTATTTTCAAAGTTGTTTGTTTGTTTGTTTTGAGAGAGAGAGAGAATGAGTGAGAGTGGGGAGGGGCAGAGGGAGAGGGAGAGAGAATCCCAACCAGGCTCCACACTCAGGGCAGGGCCTGACATGGGGCTCGATCTCACTACCCTGGGATCATGACCTGAGCTGAAACCGGGAGTGGGATGCTTAACCAACTGAGCCACCCAGACGCCCCTCTAATATTATTTTCTACTAAAAGGAATCAGGGCTCCTTGGAGAGTGGCTGACTTTATGACTCTCTGTTTGGAGCAGAAAGTAGAAATGGGTTGGAAAATTTCATTGTTGCGAAAAAGCAAAAATGCTTGCAGAGATTTCAGGAATTCCTTTTGGCCAGACTATAACAACTTGAGCATTGAAAAGAAAAAAAATTCTGTGCAAAACAAGAGTACATAATGATACTCAAAAAGAAACAACCAAGGGGTGTCTGGGTGGCTCCGTTGGTTAAGCGGCTTCCTTCAGCTCAGGTCATGATCCCTGCTTTGAGCCCTGCTTTGGGCCCCCTGCTTGGCTGGGGGGGCCTTCTTCTCCCTCTCCCACTCCTCCCGCATGTGTTCCCTCTTTTGCTGTCTCTCTCTATATGTCAAATAAATAAATAAAATCTTTAAAAAAAAAAAGAACTAAAATATAGTACATTCAAGGAAAAGGCAATTCTGAGTCTCAAATAGTATTTGTAGAAAATGCTCTTTATGCTAATGCAAACCATATACACAGTAGCATCAGATTTAGTTAGCAGCTAAGCACCATCAGGAAAATCCAGGAAGTAGAATTCAGCTTAGACCCCCAAAATACTTGCTTGGACAAGATCACCCTGGAAAGAGAACTTTGATCCTGTGCTTCAGTCCCAAATCGTTAATTCAGGTATTTGGTAATTCAACCAATTATTTCAGCAAATATTTATTGGGTGGCTATTATTCTAAGCACTATTCTAGGCATCTGGGATGCAACAGTGAAGAAAAAAACAACACAAAAACATCTGTCCTCCTGAAGCTTACATTGTAGCTAACAGAGGTCAGTATGCAATAAGCCTAATAAAGCAGTAGACTCACAGTAGGTTAGAGCACGTGAACGCTGTGGAACAGGGTGAAAAGGATCCAGAAGTGGGCAATTTGCGGTATGAAGCTGGAAGCCCTCATTGTGAACATGAGATCTGAGCAAAAACCGGAGGAGATGAGGAAGTTAACCAAGTGGGTATCTGGAGAGAACATTCCAGGCATGGAGAATGGCCACAGCATTCCCTAACTTGGGAATGTACCTGGGGTGTTCAAGGAACAGCAAGGAGGCCAGTGTGGCTGGAGTAAAATGAATAACGGAAAGTGACAGGAGCTGTGGTCAGAGAGGTGTTGAGAGAGCTGCCCGGGCAGGGCCTCGTGGGGCACGACCGTGACTTTGGCTTTTATTGGGAGATGGAGAGCTGCTGCAGAGCTTTGGGGGCATGATTCAGCTGGTTTAAAATGACCTGCTGTGTTAAGAATAAGACCGTCAGAAGACCGAGAATAGAAGCAGCAAGGCTTGCTGGGAGGCTGTTGTAATTACCCGAGCGTGAGGTGATGGTGGCTTAGTTCAGGGCGGTGGTACAGGAGGTGGTGAGAAATGGTTCAAATCTGAATGTATTTTTGAAGGTAGCGCCAAAGGCATTTGCTAATAGATTAGACACAGGATGTGAGAGAAAGGGAAGAGACAGGGATGACTCCGAGTTTCTGGCCTAAGCAATTAGAAAAATGGGACTGACACCCACCTGAGCTGGGGAAGGTTGAGAGCAGCAGGATTTTTAGGGAGGAAGATAAGAAAATCAGTTGTGGACCTGTTAGGTTTGAAATATCTATCTAAATATCCAGTGGAGCTGCTGAGTCAGTATCTAAAGTTCAGGGGAGAGGGGTGGACTGATAAATACTAGTCAGGATGGGCAAGGCTAGGCTGCTGTAACAAACAATTGCAAACTCTCACTAGATTAACACAACAAAAGTGGATTTCTTGCACTGAAGGGCTCTGCTCCATGTCCTTTTCACCCTGGAATCCGGACTAATAGAGGCTTCACTACTGGGACTGTTGCTGTGGCCAGAGGGAAAAAAGAGCTGGAGCCTCACACCAGCAATGAAATGCTTCCACCTTGAAGTGGTCCATACCTCCCACTCACATTTCCTTGGCCAGCGTAAGTCCTGTAGCCACAGTTCACCTGAAAGGGGTGAGGAAGTACAGTTCTCTTGTGTTCCTGGAAAAAGAAGACCCGGAAGTATGGGTGAGCAGCATTAATGCCAACTAGAGCTGAAGGTATGCAATAGGGAGTCATTGGCACAAACTTGGCATTTAAAGCCAGAGGACTGGATGAGACAGCCAGGAGTGATCACGGATAGAGAAAATGAGAAGTCCAAGGGCTGAGCCCTGAAGACCACCAATACCCAGATAGCATTGACTTCAGTCAATATAACAAGCCTTACATGGCAATTTTCCTTGGTTACAGGAGTAATTTGCTACTATAGGATGAAGTAATGAATCAACAACATTGATACCTTAGTGTAAATTGTGCTTAAATAGTACAACACCAAGTTTTTAAATTGTTGTGCGGCTCATGTATGGTTTGTTTGTTTTGATGCTTTAAAGTGATCAAAGTTAATCTGATTTCTTTATGAAATTTGTAAATCTGCTTCAATTTATGAGTCACTCGAGTAATTAGGAAGATTTTACTTTTTAGATTTATCAGTCTGCTGTTTGGTGTTTGAAGTTCTTGAGAGAATCACATATGTTATATTTGTGACCGTGGTTTGACATCTCTAAAGGAATTTAAGGACTCAAGTTTGTAAATGTGTTCAATGTTTAGGGAAAAATTAATCTTTCACATGTATAAACTCATTGAGAATAAATCAAAGAGAAAGTGAAAGTGAGTGTTTTTCATTTTAACACAAAAATTACAGAATTTATAAATAAAAAAATCTGTATGTTGGGCTTAGAGTCTTCAGGAAAAAAATAGGTTTATAGGTTTATAAGCTAACACAATATTAATGAAAACACAAGTAACATCCAGTGTTTTTTTTTTAAGATTTTATTTTTATTTATTTGAGAGAGAGCGAGCGAGAAAGAGAGTGCACGCACGTGGGCTCGCGCATGAGTGGGGGAGGGGCAGAGAGGGAAGCTGACTCCCCACTGAGCAGGGAGCCCAACTCTGGGACCATGACTGGGCTTGATCCTGGGACTCTGGGACCACGACCAGAACTGAAGGCAGCTGCTTAACTGACTGAGCCATCCAGGCGCCCCATAGTGTTCTTTTTGACAGAAAAAAGACGTGGAGGCTGAAAACCCAAGCAACCCTCTTCCTCCTTCGGTGCTCCTCGTGCGTGGAGGGAACCTAGTGATCCTGTGGTGATAAAGGGGCCTCTTGGGCATGCACTGCTCCATTTCTGAGGGTTGTCTCAGGGCTAATGTCCAGTCCCTCCTACCTGTTCATAGCTTCCACTGTTTTGATAGGCCTATCCTCTATCTTGATGGGTGTATGTCTTTTCTAATGGGTTGGGACTGACTGACTCTTCAACGTTTTGAATATTGTTAGTTATTTTTGATCATGGTGAAATTCCGTGGCCATTTCCTTTGGTCTCAAAGTCACCGCAGCCTGAAGTTCTTTATCCTGACCTGAGGTCTCCTTTGGACAGCCAACTCTCCCAGCACCCCTGAATGTGCTCATAAGCATGTGGGGACTTCTGGATCCCTTGCGCTTCTGGGAAAGAGTGAAGCAACAGTGAGATCTTTTCGGCCAGGACTGTGTTTTACTTATCCACCTTTTCCCAGCACCTTGCAGGTTGCTGAGAGCATTATAGATACTACAATACAGTATGGGGACTTGTTGAGCTGTGTGGCAGCATGGAGTAGTGGTATGGTGATTGCTGAACTGTGTGGAGGTATGGAGTTCTGGTTTGTTAAATGGTATAGCATCTGGAACAAGGAGTCAGACTGTGTTTCTGTCTTTCCTGGCTATTTATTAGCTATGTGATCTTGGGCAAGTTACTTAACCTTCCTGTGCCACATATAATCATCTAGAAAATAGAGCTAACAACCACAATGTGTTGCTGAAAATTGCATGAGCTACATACATAAAATAATTAGCATAGCTCCTGGTACATTGTAAAATGCTTAATAAATGTTGCCTAAAGTAATAATTACACAACATATTTTTATTACTATTTTGTGTGGTCTAGGGCAGTTACTTGAACTAGTTAATGTATCAGAATAAAGAGAAAAGAAAAACAACACTCACAATCCTAACTCCATCCAAGGAAAATGCATTTGAATTCTTGTCTGTTTACTGCAAGGAAGAATCCAGCAAAGCCTTGAAGTGTAACAGAGAGGCAGGCAGACATCTTCTGGTGAACTTGGCGAATGTAAATCCTTTTCTTTTTTCTTTCCCTTGTATTCTGGCCTGGCTTCCCTGGACTCTTATTGCCTCTGAGAGTGCTGGGGGGTGAAAGTCACCACCCTCAGGAAGGCACTTGCAGAAGAGAGGGGGTTGAAAATCCAAGCCCTACCATGAAAGGTCATCTCCAGTGAACAGGAAGAAGACTGGGCACTTGGCCGTGCTTGGCAGCTGACCTTGGCCCTTGGCAAGCCTCCCCCACGGGTTTGGCATGCTGTAGAAGTGGGCAGGTCATCCTGATTCCTCTCAACCCTGTACCTCCTCCCATGCCCAGGGCTGGTGTGAAGGTCACACATCTCTCTTTTGAATCATCTCCGTGTTTAGGTTGCTCAAGTCCAAGCTAACTGGGAACACTGACTGTTCTAAACTGGAACCAGACGTTCATTTTGATGTGAGAGACAGAAGGTTCCATTTAGTGGTATATAAGGAATGGTTAAATTTGTACAGGAGTCAAGGTCAATATCAACAGTGGTAAGTCATATTGATAATATATACCCTTTTAAAAAGATTTGATTTATTTGAGAGAGAGAGAGAGACAGAGATAGTGAGAGAGAGCATGAGCAGGGAGGAGAGGGAGAAGCAGACCCCCAGCTGAGCAGCAAGCCCACTGTGGGGCTTGATCCCAGGACCCTGAGATCAGGACCTGAGACCAAAGCAGACGCTTAACCGACTGAGCCACCCAGGTGCTCCAATAATATATACATTTAATGCACTTTACTTCTATGGTTTTCCTTCCTGAAATCCATAACCCCTGTCTAATCATGTGAAGAAGATCAGACAAATCCCAAAAGAGGGCATCCTACAAAATACATGACCAGTACTCAAAACTGCCAGGGTCATCAAAAACAACGACAATCTGAGAAATTATCACAGCCAAAGAGGAGCTTAAAGAGACATAAGGACTAAATGTTGTGTGGCGTCCTGGATGGGATCCTGAGCAGAAAATGACATTAGGTAAAAACTAAGGAAATCTGAATACAGTGTCAGTATTGGTTCGTTAATTGTAACAAAAGTACCATTCTATTTTTTTTTTAAAGATTTATTTATTTATTTGAGAGAGCGAGAATGAGAGAAAGAGTACATGAGAGGGGGGAGGGTCAGAGGGAAAAGCAGGTTCCCCGCTGAGCAGGGAGCCCGATGCGGGACTCGATCCAGGGACTTCAGGATCATGACCTGAGCCGAAGGCAGTCGCCTAACCAACTGAGCCACCCAGGCGCCCACAAAAGTACCATTCTAAAGTAAGATGGTAAAAATAGGGGAAAGCGGGTGTGGGTATATGGGAACTCTGTATTACCGTCACAGTCTTTTCTGTAAATCTAAGACCACTCTAAAATTAAAAGTTTATTTTAAAAATCCTGCCAAGGAGAGGTCTGCAAAGCAACACCTTAGCTCGTTAACTGTGGAAAGGGGGTGCTGCCACTTTGAAGCCCTACTATGTGCAGGGTTAGGGATTAGAGAGATTGGAGTAGATAAAACAGGCGTCCTGCCCTAGCAGAGTGTTCAGTCTGGCAGGGAAGGGCTTTGTATACTTTGGCATTGCTGGAATTTCTCTCAATGAACATGACCCAGTTTCATAATCTGATTTTTTATGAATAAAAAAATGTAGTAGGAAGCCGAATAAAAGTGACAACTAGCAGGTTCTCCTTATGAATATTAACCTGGATTTTCTAGGCCACACTGACTCTTATTCTTAGACTATGTTTTTTTGTTTTTAAGTTTATATATTTTTTCTAGTAATCTCTACACCCAATGTGGGGTTTGAACCCATGACCTGAGATCAAGAGTCGCACACTCTTCTGACTGAGCCAGACAGGTGCCCCTTGGACATTGATTTTTAAACATTTTTTTTATGTTAAACTAGAAATCTTACCAGTTTAGGATAGAGTTTTCCAAACTTCCTTAACCTTGACCACAGAATACACTGAAAAGGATAATATATTGTCGGAATAGCAGCAGATTCTACAGAAAGCAGGGGGAAAGGGTCTCGCAGAGGAATTTCCTTAAGGAAAAACCTTCAAGCAAAATGGCTTTCTATTTTTCATATTCTTATAAAACTTGTAAAGTAATTTTAATATATGTTGTGTCTTTTCTGTGTTTTAACTTTTTGTATATTTTGTGTCTTTTATATTGTGTTTTAAGTATTGTATGTCTTTTAAAAAATCACCTATCTTTCTATTGGGAACAGCCTTGCTGTGGCGGAGAGTCTACCAGGTGCAACCCCCAGCCTCTGGTTTCAGTGCAGCGTGCTGTGGAAAGCCCCACCTTGGCCAGATACTTTGGAGCAAAGGCAGAAAGGATGTCAGCTCTATGTTGGGTGATATTTGTGTCCTCTGAAATTAGGCTACTCCAGATCATATTCCTTGCTTCAGCTCAGGCAACACACACCTAAATTTTTTTTTTCTTTTAGTTCAAGCTCAGTTTGTTTATCTTCACTTTAAAGTATTCTCAATTTGTGTTAGGTTCAGATACCATTTAGAACCCCAAGGCCCTTCTTTGCATTTAAAGCTCTCTTATTTTGGCCATAGATTAGAGTTAAACGTGTTAGTACTGTATAATTGTTTGCTATTGAATAAGCAGTGCTTAGTAACATGAATATATGCTGAAATTATGTGACCAGGGATGTGACATTTATGGTAATCAATCAATAAATGATGTACATGGGCATACAGTAGGATTATGTTTGCCTGCATTTAACAAGAATCTGACAATGGTTTAACTAAATCGTTTTTTCCCCCATACCAAGAAATCTGGAGGTGAGCAGATCAGAACTGGTACAGGGACTCTATGATGTCATGAAGGACCGAAACTTTGTCTCATTCCTTAGGTCACTATCCTTAGCATGTGACTTTTGTCCTCATGGTCACAAGGTGGCTGCTGCAGCTCCAGATGTGAAGTCTGGATCTCAGGCAGGAGAAAGGGCAAGGACAAAAGGCAAAAGTTGCAAAGCAGCTGAGTCTTTCCCTTTCATCAGGAAAACATCTTTCCAGAAGCCCATTTAGTAGACACATTCTTACATCTCACTGCATCCGCCACACTCTTTTACGTGGCTGCTACTAACTGTGAAGAAGCTCAGAAAAATCGAGTCTTATAGCCTGAGGCACCCTGAACAACACGAGGGTTCTACTGGTAAGGAAGGCATTTAGAGTGCGTGTTGTGGAGGCAGTTCCTGGGCATGCGGGTATGAGCTTACATGTCAGTGGGAAAATGCTGCCCCTCCCTCAAAGCAAAGAGCAAATGTCCTCCAGGGATCGCTCCAGCGGGGTGTGCTAAAGGCAGATCATTAAATAATGATATTTGTTTAGTTGATTTTTTATATATATGTTTTTCTAGAATAAATTTTGGTAGAAAAATAGCATCAATATAAATTATTTTCATGGAACATCATTAAATTTCTTCAGAGCACAGTTCAGGAAAATTCTGGCCTAAGTCATAGAAATAACTTATTCCATATGGCAGATACAGTTTACATTAAGAAAACTGAAAACTTACCTCAAGATTTCTTTAAAGTATATCCTCTCTTAGATTAAAATTTTAACTTAGTTTAAAATTTAAAAATTGATTTCAATTTCTCAGCACCAAACCTATTTTATCCTCCTTAGGACTACAGATTTTCATTTCCAAATTCCAAATGGATAAATAGTAACACATTGCTCACTTCCTGGGTAACTCTTTTAAAAACAGTAATGTGTGCTTGATAATCTGAATCTTTTTTAGTCTCTGCTTCATGGTTTTGACATTCTCCCAGTTAAAGTCACAAGTCTTCTTTTACTCTTTCTACTGACACTAGTCCCTGTCCTGAGTGAAATTGATCCTCCTTTCTTATACTCAATTCTGACTGACTTCATTTTTAAGATAGAAATGATCATGTTATGAAAATAATACATGCTCATTGTAAAAAAACAACACATGTTTATGTCTTAGCTAGCACAAGCTCCCTCTCATAGATAACTGTTAACTCTCTTCCCACACCCCTCCCTTAATCTTCATCTCAGAAGTAGTATCTGGTAGGTGGCTCTAAGATCTGGGCACGCTGGCCCCAGCCCCTTCCTCTTTTGCGGTAGACCTGTGTTCTGACATCTCTGCTGTGCAGAATAAAGCATTCACCCAACTGGGCCCCAGACTGGGGAGTGTGTCTAATTCAGAGATTAAGCCTTCCTAAACCCACTGGCCACAGACTTTAGTCATGTTATCTTAACAGCTCTACAGACAATAAGAGTGATATTTTCATTTCCACCAGCCAGACTCCTGTGTCCGCATCTCAAATAGTTCAAAACTCAGGAGGGAGGGGGAAAAAAAAGCATTATTTTTTTGACTTCCTAAAACCCTAATAATCTTTTTTTTTTTTAAAGATTTTATTTATTTGACAGAGAGAGACATAGCGAGAGCAGGAACACAGCAGGAGGAGTGGGAGAGGGAGAAGCAGGCTTCCCACTGAGCAGGGAGCCCAACGCGGGGCTCGATCCCAGGACCCTGGGATCATGACCTGAGCCGAAGGCAGATGCCTAACGACTGAGCCCCCCAGGCGCCCCAAACCCTAATAATCTTTATCTATGTGTCAGAATGTTCCCCATCCTTAGGCCCAGACCAAATGCCATCCCTCGTACACCTCCTCCTGAAAGCGTACACAACCTGTCCTTGCTCCGGACTCTTCGATGTCCTTGCCTCACTTGTGGGCACTTGCCAAGTTTGACTGGAGAGTGAGCTGTGTGCTTATTCCTCACTGCTGCATAGCCTAGGTTGGTCTCAACTTCAATGGTTGGGCTTTAAGACAACCTAAATTTCCTTTTTACATTCTAATGGACACTCCTAAATGGAGGGTTATACACCAAATTCAGACTCTCATGCATCAGCTGAGAAAAATGCACATTTCTAGCTATCACACAGTAGATTTGCTTGCTAGCCAACTGCTCTGTTCTGTAGCTTTATCACTTTTGTCAATGTGACAGTTTGGGGATAATTATTTAAATATTTTATTATATTTGCAGTGGTTCTTTTATAAAACAAATGTAAAGTGGAAAATGAGAATGCTCATCCTGGTGATCAAAAATAAAGAGCTTAGACTTGATTCAGTTAAGGTAACGATGGAAATCATTAGGCATGCTGAATGCCAGGAATAGTTAACCTCGATTTGGATATTTGTTTTGTTTATGGTAGTTGACTTTTGTATTTAACTGTGAAGGAAAGGAGCAAAATGGAAAAAACATGTATAACATGGTGTATCAGTCCAGGTTCTCCAGAGAAATTGGCCATGTTTGTATCACCCCTTAATTTAGGATTGAATGGACCAGGGACGTCACCTGACCCAGGGTGGGCCAAGCAGCTTCCCTTTCTTCCAAATATGGAGCTGGGAGTGAGAGACTGCAAGTTTCTCAACATGGGAGTATAGTATGGTGAGTGAACTTGGGAGCCACGGAGAGAGGAAGGCAATGAGCATATTCCATTTTGTGAGACTCAAGAGACAGAGAAACCAAGTTGTAGTGACAATGAGGATGAAACAGAATCACAGAGAAATGCAGAGACAAAGAAGAGTCCCAGTGGCTCTCCAGTTCCTGATTCTACTCCTCCCTGAGATCTCTCAGCATTCCTGCCCTTGGGTTCTGAGATATACCCCTGCATCTTTATAATGTTCCTTGTTTGCAATCACAGAGTCTTACTCCCAAAGAGTCTTAACTAAACACCTATAATAATACATACAAAACCAAGAAAGTCAATGACTCACCATATTCTTTTTTTATTGTGGTAAAATATAGAAACATAAAATTTACCATTTTAGCCATTTCTGAAGGGTACAGTTCTGTGGCATTAAGTACATTCTCACTCTTCTACAACTACCATCCATCTCCAGTTCTTCTTGCCATTTTCTTAATCAGGATCCTCCATGACGTAAGATCCTTCATATTGTAGTTTATGAGCATGAACTAAGGTGGTGCCATATTCCAGCACTTTGAGATGGCTTTGGGGCTCATTCATTTTAGTTATATTCCTACTTTGAACTTATTGTCAGGGGACTTGTTTCTTCCTCATAATTTTAGAGTTTAGAAAAATATGCTTACTGAAGGGTTCCAGTTAACTGTGCTCATTATAAAAATTTGGGCTGTTTGATAAAATTCAAGCAGACACTTGCTTTGATTTCATCCTTTTGCTAAACATCACAAATAGTTTTACACCTAGACCTACATTCATATGATCCCCATTTTACATCATACCTTCCCTCAAGAATTTTATAGGCAGTCCCTTAATATAATAAAATATAAATAAATAATGGAATTATTTGTTAAAGATCCAAAATTAATGCATGGAAGGCACAGAAATACATTACACACGTTAGTTGGGATATGTGCACGGCTACATTTGTGCTTCTCATATGTTCACCTCTTGCAATATACTCTATCACTTCCCAACTTTTCTTCTTCTAAGTTATGGGATTTTAGGCCTCTTAGGCTAACTACTTAATTTACAGGCTTCTCAACTTTTTTACAAGATAGGTTCACAATATGTATGAATGATATAGGCAGAGAGGTGCTTCTACCGCTAGGAGAGCGGAGATGGGTCCATGGCACAGCCTCTGCCGAGAATTACCGAAACCTCAACGTTGTTGTTGAAGCAACAGCAATTCTCTAATGGAGTGACTTTTGATTCACATAGTGAATTTTTAGTAAAAATGTTGCCAAGTTGTTACAGCAAGCATTTGGAGAGTGAGCGTTTCGTATGGTGCTGGGGACATAATGATGAAGAGAAACAATGGTTTCCCTCTTTGAGCAAAGCTTCTCCATTGGATAGATAGCTGCTGGCCTCCATTCTGGACCTGCCATGTACACTGGGCTCTTTTCAGGGGCTAACTCTTAATCCCTGGAAGGATTATGGACACTCCCAACCCTTTTGCTCACAGAGTTTGGCCAGTCACGCCACAATGGTCTCATTTCAGATGCAGACATCCCAAGTGTTTCCTCCCACAGGTCCACAGAGAAATGTCCACAAGGGCTTTATCTTTTATCTTCACTTGGGCACTTCCATGAAGAACCAGCAACAGAAAGGAGTTAATTCACTAAATCATTACAGAGGCTAGTAGTATCTGAGTGTGGGAGGACAGAAATGATTAAGATTTGGGACACTGACCTCTGAGGGCTTGCAGTTTAGAGGAGTCGTAAGAGAAATTCTAAAGACTCAAGCCTTTTGTCTCCTAGGAAGGCTGTACTCACCATATAATACCTCTCATTCATTATGTGTTAAATAATAACTATGATTTAATGCATAATCACTATAAATAATCATTATAAAGAATGCATTGCATTCTTTGTAAAAACAAAACGGAAACTCTTGGGCTCACTGTTTCCCATAAGAAGCTGCATAGTGAGGGAGTCTGTACCTTGATACTGTTGCTTCAGGTGGCCTCTGGGGGTAAGGGGCTGTGTGTGTGTGCTTGGGGAGGGTGGCGGGATCTTCCCATTCCAAGCCTGTAGTCTGTGATCTGGGTGGCTGCCTTCCTCTCCTTTCTGGAGTGGGAAAACTGCGAGGTGCTGTGCAAATGGGTGGCTTTGGCAGCTTCTCCTGGTAAAGAAATCAATGGTATCTGTTTTTTAAGGCTCACTGAGGAATAAATTGTATCTATGTTTCTACCTGCCTCCCCACCCCCATGCTATGTCCTGGAACTAGCAACTTCTCTTGCCTCATGGGGCAATTAATAGGCCTTTGTTTTCTAAAGCTCAGGCATGTAAAACTCCTAGAATGAAACATATACAGTAAGCTCCTTGACATTGGTCTTGGCGATGATTTTCTTGATCTGACTCCAAATGCAAGGGAAACAAAAGCAAAAATAAACAAGTGGGATTACATCAAACTAAGAAACGTCTGCACAATGAAGAAATAGCCAACAAGACAAAAAGGCAACCTACTGAATGAAGATTTGCAAATGATGTATCTGATAAGGGGTTAATATCCAAAATATATAAAGAATTCATATAATTTGGGCACCTGGGTAGCTCAGTTGGTTGAACGACTGCCTTCGGCTCAGGTCATGATCCTGGAGTCCCGGGATCGAGTCCCGCATCGGGCTCCCTGCTCGGCGGGGGGCCTGCTTCTCCCTCTGACCCTCTTCCCTCTTGTGCTGTCTCTCATTCTCTCTCTCAAATAAATAAATAAAATCTTTAAAAAAAAAATTAAAAAGAAAAAAGAATTCATATAATTCAATAACAAAAAGAAACAAAAAGTCTGATTAAAAAATGGGCAGAGGATCTGAATAGACATTTTTCCGAAGAACATATACAGATAGCCAACAGGCACATGAAAAGAAACTCAACATTCCTAATAACCAGAGAAATGCAAGTAAAAATCAATGAGATATCCCCTTACACCTGTCAGAATGGCTACTATCAATAAGACAAGAAGTAACAAGTATTGGTGAGAATGTGGAATAAAAGGAACCCTCGTATACTCTTGATGGGAATGTAAATTGGTGTAGCCATTATGGAAAACTATATGGAGTTTCCTCAAAAAATTAAAAATAGAAATACCATATGATCCAGTACGTCCATTACTGGGTATCTACCCAAAGAAAATGAAAACACTAATTCAAAAAGATATATGCACCCCTATGTTCACTGTGGCATTATTTACAACACCCAAGATATGGAAACAACATAAACAACCTAAATGCCCTTCGATGGAAGAATGAGTAAAGAAGATGTGGTATATATACACACACGCTGGAATACTACTCATCTACAAAAAAGAATGAAATTTTGTCAGTCATGACAATATGGGTGAATCTTGAGGGTATTAGGATAACTGAAATAAGTCCAACAAAGAAAAACAGTACCACATAATTTCACTTAAGTATGAAATATAAAAAACAAAACAAAACCCAGATACATATATACAGAGAAGAGATTAGTGGTTGTCAGAGGGGAGGGCCGTTGGGGGCAAAATGGGTGAAAGAAGTGCAAATTTCCAGTCATGAAATAAATAAGTCATGGGGATGTAATGTACAGAACAGGGAATATAGTCTATAACATTGTATCAGCTTTGTAAGGTGCAGGTGGTAACTAAACTTATTGCCCTGACTATTTGCAATGTTTATGAATGCTGAATCAGGATGTTGTACACCTGAATATAGTAGTTTAATTATACCTCAATACAAAAATAAAAATAAAATAATAAAAATTTAAAAACAAAAATACCCCCAAAGGTACCCACTAAGGAATTCTTTAAGTGTTAAATAATTAGGTAATTGTTAAATGCTTTCTATGAGTGGTTCTAGACCTCAGCTTGCATCTAAATCTCCTGGGGGGTTTTGCTAAAACTCAGAATTGCTGGACGCTATTCCAGAGTTTTGGACTTAGCAGGTTTAGTTTGGGGTCTGAATATTTACATTTTTAAGTTCTCACGTGACGCTGATGCTTGCTGGTTTGAACCACACTTTTAGGAACCACTGATTCGTATTATTTAGAGCTCCGTGTAGGTTGTTTATAAGTGTTTGAGTGTTTTTAGTGATTGAGAGGATGTTGGTTGAGGTTTTTTGTTTGCTTGGGAATGCATTATTATTTTCCCCATTTTATAACTAATGCAATATAGACATTTGATATCCTAAAATCTCCAGCATATTTTTAGGAACAGATTAGATTCAGATAATCTGTTATGCCTGTGCTGCCAACTTGAGACCGCCTGGGGAGTTTGTTGGGAGCCACCTTCTGGCCCAGCAGGCCCACATTCAGGACGGGATACCTTCTGATGGGTGAGCCGTGCTGGGAGAGAAGAGCAGCCTGAAAGGGATTTCACAGCCCTGCGAGGAAAAGAGACAAAAGCCCCTGAATTCTGCTGCAAGGCTAAAAAGCCCTTTCATTGCTAATGAACACAATTTGGAGAACTTGGCTGGGAGCCTGGAGCTGGGGGAGCAGAACCATGGGTAAGTTATTAAGTGCCCTGCAAAAGTTCCCCTGGGCCAGTTAGGGAGCCCAGGCTTGGCTATTGGATGGTGTCAATGGAAGGGACCGGATGGCCACCAGGCCCTCGGGGGGACCCAAGGTGGTGTCAGTATCCCAGCCTGGAGGGGGGGCGTCAGGTCAGTGTCGTTTGGGATGCCAGATAGGGATTTCAACATTTTGCAGAAATGGAGCAGGCTAGGGAGTGTTTATTTGCCCAAGGAGTCAGGAAGCCTCACCTGTCTTACCCCAGTAACATTTTCCCAAATTTGCCACCTGCTTCTTCAGTCAGGTCTGGAAACTCAACTTTCTACTTGGTACTAAATCAGGAGATCCGTACATTCAAGTTTTTCCCAGCCCATGAGAGAAGCTTGATAGAGGTTCCAGGAAGTGAGATCTGGACCTTTCCACCTCTGTGTATGTTTCCTTCAAGCCTGCAACATTTATGCTGATGCTTCTCTCTCATATTTATTAGTTCTTGGTCTGCCCAATGGGGAGATGGGACCAGGAATACCTGTATCTAATTGGCATAAGGGTGCTGTAGAAATCATTTCATTTGAAAGATGAATGAATGAATTATTGGAATATTGATAAAGAGTAGAAGTCTTTGTGTTTTGAGATTATTTGTAAGAAGTTCTGAATTCTACAAGGGCGAGGGTTTGTCTGATTTTTCACGGATATCCCCAGCTCTTAGCACAATGACTGACACATCGTAGGCACTCAAAAAAATTGTTGAATGAATGAATGGGAAAAAGAAAAAACACAGGACCTGGGCACCTGGGTGGCTCAGTTGGTTAAGCGACTGCCTTCGGCGCAGGTCATAATCCTGGAGTCCCCGGATCGAGTTCCACATCTGGGCTCCCTGCTCAGCGGGGGGTCTGCTTCTCCCTCTGACCCTCTTCCCTCTCATGCTCTCTGTCTCTCATTCTCTCTCTCAAATAAATCTTAAAAAAAAGAAAAAACATAGAACCATAGAATCTTAAAATCTTAAAAAAACAATTCTTAAAATCTTAAAAAAAATCTTAAAAAAAGAGAAAAAAGAAAAAACATAGAACCATGGAATCTTAAAATCTTAAAAAAAGAAAAAAATCTTAAAATCTTAAAAAAATCTTAAAAAAAAGAAAAAACATAGAACCATAGAATTTAACAACGGGAGGGGTCCTAGGGTCAAGCTCAGATCCCTATTTGTAAGCCCTAGCAAGGTTCATGTTTCTCCTCACACCGCAGTAGGCTCGGGAGTCCACCACTGGCAGGCCTCCTCCATGGAGCAACTCAGGTCTCCCGTTCACGTTCTCTCACTGCTTTGCATTTTGAAGACAAATAAATTAAGCTCTAATTATTGGCTCTTTTTTGGCAATGAAAAAAAAAAAAAAACATTCCAGTCCAACTCTAAGCATGACGTGTCTGGTCCTATTCACTTGAAACAAAACAAAAACCCCAAACTTGGAAACTTTCTTGGCATTCTGTGTTCTCATTCCAGGTTCCTGAAGGGGTCGGAAAACACATACCATCTGTGAACACTTTCTCAGTCACAGCTAAAGCCAGCTTGGCCTCCCAAAGCTTCTCCAACATCTCGGGCCCACCGGCAGGTCAGCTTCCGGCTAAGATGATCTGGGAGACAGTCATCAATGGGAAAGAACTGGAGAGGCCTTGTGGTCTCTTCACTCTAGAGGTTACATGGCTTGCTATGGTCACCCAGCTGTCCAGAGGCAGACCCTGTTCATGTCCCAGCCCAAGGGCCCTTTATAGAAAGGACACTGCTCATCAGCTGACCTGGACAGCCTTCAGACGGCAGGGCCGGTGGGCAGAGGGCTATGGGTGGCGAAACCCGCCGGCTGTGGCCTAACGGCCGGCAGGGAAGTTGCACACAACCCCCCCCCCGCCCCCCAGCCTCTGACTGCCCTTCCTCTTCTGGCTGCGGTACTGTTCATGTGGCCACCCCTGCCTGCTCCAGAACCTTCCCTGGCTCTTCCCTCGGCATCGGAGCCCTTCTGTGTGTTTGCGCGGGCAGCGGAAAGGCACAGACACCCTTGTGTCGCCTGTTAACAGTGGTTCCCTTGAGTGGTGGGATGGGAGGGGGCAGATGGAGACAATTAACTTGTCCTGTACCCACCTCTGTGTTGCTGGACTTGTTACGACCGGCATCTACGACACATGCCATTTTTAAAAAATGCAATAAAATTAAAAAGCCAGTTGTAAAGGATGCATACGGTATGATATCATGTATATAAAATCCAAAACTACAAAACAATACTGTGCATTGTGCAAGGGGCTCTACCTACATAGTAAAAGCCCCAAACCTGCCCAAACACTACCTACTCGCTGCAGAGAGCTCCTGTGGAAGGGAGGTGCAGTGGGGTTGAAGGAGGCAACTTTGAGCCATGACATTCCGTTTCTTTAAAAAAAAAACAAACCCAAAAACCTCAAAGCAAATATGGTAAAAGGTTAATGTTCATTAGAGTGGGTGATGGGTAGCTGGGTGACAGTTAACGTCATTCTCCCCAATTTTCCATACGTTTGAAATACTTCATAAGCTAAAAGATTAGCTGCAATAAAGGGAGAAAAGGACTGAGTTTACCTTATTTGTAACTTATCATCTTAGCAACTCCCTGTCCATCGTCAGGGAAGAAGAAATCAGGGAAGGAAAGAGGGAGGGAGGAAGGAAGGATTGCAATGAGTTTGGAGAGCTAGTCTGCTTTTCAGATTTTCCTTATTCTTTGTCTCAGTCACTTCAGGCTACTATAACCAAATACTATAGAGTGGGTGGCTTAAACAACAAATATTCCTCAGGGGTCTAGAGGCTGGCAAGTTAAAAATAAAAATCTTCAGATGTCAGAAGAATCCAGAAAAATCCATGTGTGGTGAGGGTCTTCCTCCTGGTTTGCAGACAGCCACCATCCTATTGCATCCTCTTCTTTTCTTTTTTTAAGATTTTATTTTTATTTATTTTAGAGAGAGAGAGCAAGAGTGTGAGCAAGAAGCGGGGAGGAGCAGAGGGAAAGGGAGAAAGAATCTGAAGCAGACTCCGCACTCAGCACAGAGCCCGACGGGGGCTTGATCCCACAACCACGAGATCATGACCTGAGCCCAAACCAAGAGTCAGATGCTTAACCGACTGAGGCAGCCAGGCAGCCAACCGGCGTCCTCTTCTTCTTCTTCCTTTTTTTTTTTTTTAAGATTTTATTTATTTATTTGACAGAAAGAGACACAGAGAGAGAGGGAACACAATCAGGGGGAGTGGGAGAGGGAGAAGCCGGCTTCCTGCTGAGCAGGGAACCCAACGCGGGACTCGATTCCAGGACCCTGGGATCATGACCTGAGCCAAAGGCAGACACTTAACGACTGAGCCACCCAGGCGCCCCCCTGTGTCCTCTTCTTATAAGGGCACTAATCCCACCATCAGGGTTCTACCTTCATGAGGCCATCTAAGTGTAATCACCTTCCAAAGGCCTCACCTCCAAACACCATCACATTGGGGATTGGGGCTTCAACTATGGCTTTTGGGGAACACAAACATTCAGTCTATAGTATTCTTCTACAATGTCTTATTTGGTAATAAACAAGAGAGAGGCAGAATTAATGTACTCTGGATAAATGGATGGATGCAAGGATGGATGGACGGATGGGTGAGTAGACATCCTAATGAACCGACGGCTTCTGGGTTCTCGGGGCAGGTCAGAATCTGCCTTCAGCACGAAGCTCACAGAGGCCATCCCCTGCAGCTATGGGACTGCTCGCTGTTCACTTCTGAATGTGGTAAAAGGCATTCATGAAACTAGGCCCCTTGTGCTTTTGCCTGTCAAACCGCAAGTACCGACATGTGGTACTAAGCAGTTAGAACACAGAGTACCTACTGCCAATTATTCCCTTGTGCCAGGTGAAATACCCCTGCGAAATATCCCTATCTCCTTGGACTAGGGAGCAGGAAAGAGTGAACAGTAAGTTGGCTTCAAAATCACTCTGGCCATCTAGCTCAGTCTCCTTGTAGGCAAGTTCTGGTGTGGATCTCCTAAAGGTCCCCCTGACCTTGACTTACTGGCAGAGAACCCCGCCTTGGAGACCCCACACCGAGCCGGGGTGCTCCCTACCTTGGAGCTGAGCCCCTGCTAAGTTTTTCAGGTCCTGCCTTGTGTTAGAAATGGGAGAGGTTCTTGAGTGCTGTGGCTAAGTCCTTGGCCTGGTGGGGTTCAAAGCCTGACCCCTTTCTATGCACTTTTTATTCACTTTCAGCTATATCGCCGTGGTAAGTGACTTGGACTCTCTGTGCCTCAGTTTCCTCGTGCCTGCGGAGAAAGCGTGGTGGGCCCCACTGTGGCCCTATACAGTGGGGACGATAATGCTACCTAATTTGCTTTTAGGCATATTGAGAAAAGACCCATTAAACATTTAACACAGAGACAGGCACACTGTAAGCGCTCAATTAACCGATGGCTATTACCATAATTAAGCATTTGCCGTCAGTACTGAGCGCCCACCCTGCACCAGGCTTGGGGGATACAGTGCTTACCTATGAGCCTGGCAAGCAGGGTCCCTGTCCTCAGACTTACTGTGTGGAGGAGAGGCAGGCAAGTTAACCATAACGCATTAACTAGTACACACGCACTCCGCTAGGGACGCAGGAGGTGCGGTAGGAGCACATACCAGGGGCACCTTCCCCAGAGTTGGGGTTCCCAGCCCCAGCAGCTTCCCTCTTGTGGTCTGGAATGTTCTCTCCTTGCCTGGAAATATCTTCCCCCCCGATGTCTGCATGACCCACTCCCTCGTATCATACAAGACTCTGATCAAATATCACCTCCTCCCAAGGAGTCTTCCCTGATCTTTCTGTCTGAAATAACTCCCACCCATGCCACCCCCTTTATTATTCTAATACCTTAACTTTTTTTTTTTAGATATTGTTTATTTATTTGTCAGAGAGAGAGCACAAACAGGGGGAGGGGCAGGCAGAGGGAGAAGCAGACTCCCCACTGAGTAGGGAGCCCGATGCGGGGCTCGATCCCAGGACCCTGGGATCATGACCTGAGCCAAAGGCAGACGCTTAACGACTGAGCCACCCAGCCGCCCCCGATGAGGCAGGGACTGCTCATTCTTTAGCCCTTACCTATCCCTGGTGCACAGAACAATGCCTGGATCACAGGGAGCCATCGATAAATGTCTCTGATGAATGAAGCCCAGAGAGGTATGTGACTTCAAGGCCACACACGTGGTTGGCAGTGCGTGGGGGAGGGGGAGCAACTGCAGGCTCCCAGCTGGGCCATGTGCCTCGTCTCCGTAGGTTCAGTTCTGAGCTCTGCGACCTTGTGATTTCAAGACGAGCACAAGGCTAACTCCAGGTCTGGGTTTCTTTCCAGAACCTCCTGGCCTCCCAAGCCCTTACTTAGCTGTCAGGACTAGCAAATAGTTTAGCCACCACAAGAGTTAACTGGTGCACTAGGCCAGAAGAATTGACCTGGTTTAAATACTGGCACGAATGGGGCGGGGCTCAGCTGAGGTTGTTGGCCCTTGGTTTCCCGCTGACCTAGCCAGTGAGCAGCACCAGGCCATAAAAGGTCTTGAGAGCACTGCATAGGGTAGGGTTTTGTTCCCCACTTGCACACAGCAGGGTGAGATCAATATTTGCTAACTGATGGGGGAAGGCAGGTAGAGATGAGGCACGAGTCCTTGACCTTATCTGCGTGGCTGTTCCATAACCTGGTGGAAGGTGCTGAGCTCCGAGACCTTGCGGTCTGAAGATAAACACAAGGCTGACCCTAGGGGTGCAGGGGCCCGGGTTTCTTTCCAAAAAGATCTGAGTCTCCGCAGCTGTGGAGGGAAGCCGCCACGTTTTGTAACTGGACATGACAGGGAGAGTAGAGGCAGCGGCCCATTGAAAGGCTTGCAGAACGAAATCAATACAGGCCCCGTGAGCCACAATTTCATAGCAAGTTTCAGCTGTTGGTGGGTGCTGAACTGGAAAGTTGAGAGGGGCCCCAGCTGCCTTGCAAGGAGGGACAGGCTATGGGCAAAACCCATTTAGTAGCCACTGAGGGGAGTCCCCACAAGACAGAAACCTAATCTTTCTTAGATCTGAGGTCTGTGGCCTCCACAGGAAGTAAGGGACAGGATTCAGATAGAACAGCAGTAAAATTACTGATCCTACTGAGTGGCTACTGATTACCAGGCATTTGCCTGCTAATCTTCACAACAAGCTTGTGAATCCAATAGGGGAAGGTCATATGAGTTGCCCAAGGTTATCCAGCTGGTCAAGTTGAGAGCTGCGATTCCAGCTCATCTGCCCCAATACAGAGCCTGGTTCCTTCCACAGTGCCAGTTCCCAAAGAGGACAAGAACATGATTTAGACACTGAATCAAGGAAAGGGAGCATATCTTAGGTTCTCAAAGAACAGATTTAAAACATTCTGTTGTGTTAAAAAGAACTTTCTTTCTCGGGGCACCTGGGTGGCTCAGTTGGTTGAGCGTCTGACTCTTGGTTTTGGCTCAGGTCATGATCTCATGGGTTGTGGAATAGAGCCCCGCCTCAAGCTCTGTGCTCAGAGGGGAGTCAGCTTGAGATTCTCTCCCTCCGCCCCTCCCCCAATGTGCATGCACCTGCGCGCGCACACACACTCTCTCTCATAAATAAATCTTAAAAAAAAAAAAAGAATTTTCTCCCTCACCTTAGAAAATTGGCTTTGGCTCTACCCACCCAGACCACGGTCAGCCCCTGCCATGCTCATTGGGCTTCTTTAAAGACATTCCCACCCCATCCCCAAGTCTGGAGAGAGGTTTGTGCCTCCTTCCCTACAGCGCATCAGCTATCATCCCTATGGAGAATCTAATAAAGCGGGGAGCTGGGTATTTAATTCTAAATTTTCCTTAAGGATTTCCCGACTTGGCTTAGGCCCAGCCTAATTTCTCCCCAGACTGGTGACACAGGAATAGCATCATAACTTATGTAAACTAGAAAATGGTACAGTGGTTTTAAGTTACACCAAACTGGACATTGGAGTTAAGATTTACTGCTCCAAGACCCTCTCAACTTTGCACAAAAAAGCAGCTGCAGAACCATACGTACGGTATAATTTGTTTCTGTGAAACTGAAAGCTCTATAAAAGTTCATCTGTATTTGTAGGAAGTAATCTGAGAGGATGCTTGGTAAACAGCTAACAATGTGGAGGCTCAAGGCTCTGTGTCATGTTTGTGTAAAGAGCTCTTACACTTTTTCCTTCCCACACTTCTTTATTGTTTCAGACTTCTACAACACTGTGAATTATTGTTTTAAAATTTATTCTTTAATTTTCACACAGTTAATAAAATTCACTCTTTTTGGTGCAGAGTTCTGCAAGGTTTGACAAGTGTATAGAATTGTGTAACCATCACCATAATCACCTAGAAAAAAAATATATCCCTCTATCCGAACCCTTGGAACCAGTGAGCTGTTCTCCGTCATGCTAGATTGCCTTTTCCAGAATGTCATAGAAATGGAAATCTTACAGTAGGTAGCCTTTTGAGTCTGGCTCCTTTCACTCGACATCATTCTTTGGAGACTCATGCATGTTGTTGTACGCTTCGGGAGCTCATTCCTTTATTGCTGAGCAGTACGGCATTGTATGATGTCTGCGGTCTGTTTATCTCCTCACACCTTGGAAAACATTTGAGTTGTTCGTGGGTTTTGACAGTTATGAAGAAAGCAGCTATACACATTCACACAGGTTTTTAAATGAACATAGCTTATTTGGGGTAAATATCTAGGAATAGGATTGCTGGGTCATATCCTCGGTGTCTATTTAACTTTATAAGAAATTGTCAACTGCTTTCCAAAACCAAATAACATCTGAGCGCTCCAGCAGCTCTGCATCCTCTCCGGAACTTGAACTAGATATGGTTAAGTGTCTTTGACTGCAGTCATTCTGATAAGTGTGTGGTGATACATCATTGTGATTTTAATTTGCATTTCCCTACTGACTGATCCCTTTGAACATGGTTTCGTGCGCTTATTTGCCATCTTTTTGGGTATAGTGTCTGTTATGAATCTTTTACACATTTTTGTTCTATTGTTTTGTTATTGTTGAGTTGCATTACTATTTTTAAGAACTTTATGAATGTATAATTGACCTACAATAAACTGCATGTACTTAAAATGTACAGTTGTTAAATTCGACATAAACATACATCTGTGAAGCCATCGCCACAATCAAGATGAGTTTATCCATTATCCACAGGAGTTTGATACCCCTTTATAATCCTCCCATTGCCCTTCCTGCCACCATCTCATCCCCAGGCAAACAGCGATCTGCTTCCTGTCACCTTGGATTAGTTTGCATTTTATAGAATTTATGTAAATGGGACCCTATAGTATGGACTCTTTTCCTCTGGCTTCTTTTGCTCTGCATACTTGTTTGAGATTCACCCATGTTATTGTGTGTATCAATACTTCATTCCTTTTTTTTTTTTAAAGATTTATTTATTTATTTATTTATTTAATTTGACAGAGAGAGACACAGCGAGAGAGGGAACACAAGCAGGGGGAGTGGGAGAGGGAGAAGCAGGCTCCTGGCCGAGCAGGGAGCCCGATGTGGCGCTCGATCCCAGGACTCTGGGATCGTGACCTGAGCTGAAGGCAGACACTTAACTGCTTAACGAATGAGCCACCTAGGTGCCCCAATACTTCATTCCTTTTTATTGCTGGGAGTATTTCATGGAATCAATACACCTTAATTTGTTTATTCATTCACCTGTTGATGGACATTTGGGTTGTTTTCAGTTTTTAGCCATTACAAATAAAGCTGCTATGAACATTCATGTACAAGTCTTTGGGCATATTTTTTCATTTACGTTGGGTCAACACAGTAAATACCTAGGAATAGGTATTTGGTTGGGACATACAGTAGGTGTATGTTTAACATTTTAAGAAACTGCTAAATTGTTTCCAGGTAGTTGCACCATTTCACATGGTTATCTTAACTAAATGAAAGTAATTTTTTAAAAAATGGTTTTACTGGTATTTATTGATCCCTACATGTAAACTATACAAGCTCTCCTCAGTCACAGAATTTGGGGTAGGAGTGGGGAGAGAGCTAAGTTTTTCCTCATAATAAAGGGAAAGAGTGAGAGGGTAGTGTGGGGTAGGGCCCCTACGTGGAGCCAGGAATCTGGGCCCTTGTGGCAGAAACAGAAAAGGAAAAGACCCAGGGACTGTGTATCATTGGTGGAATTGGGAAGAACATAAATATCTCCTATGGGATTTTATGGGCATGGGGGGCATGGGCTGTGCTATAAAGATCCCTCTTCAATCTTAAAAACTATCTAAATGAAACACATTAGCCTCCGAACTCCCTCACTCATCTCATGGGTCACCAGTAGAACTCACTGCACACTCTGGGAAATTCTTTCCTAGGATGTAGGGGAGGTGAAAAACCCTTCCCTCTACCTCCTAGGTTTAATACCGAGGGCACACAAAGCTCACTGATCAAAGGCAGATTAATAGGAGAAAGGTTTATTTTGCATACATATGAGGAAGTCTGACAGAAAAAAGTGAAAACTCCAAAGAAGTGGTGAGACTGGGGGCTTATATACCACTCTATTTTTTCATTTTTATTTGTTGAGAGAGAAAGAGCGCGCACGCATGTGTGTGCGCACGGAGGCGGGGAGGGTCAGATGGAGGGAGAATCTTAAGCAGGCTCCATGCTCAGGGGAGCCGAGGCATACCATTTTCACTAAGGGTGATAAACTGTAGAGAAGTCACAAGACAAAGGAACGTGGAGGGGTTGGCTTCTAGGTATATAAATTGTGGGAAGGTAAATATATAGGAGAAATTAATGGAAGATAAGTATAGAGACTGAAGCGGGGGGCTTCTCCATTCATAAGAGTCTTCTCTCTGGTAATTAACAGTGGTCTTCCTCTTCCTGGAATGGAAGAGGAGACCCCTTTACAAAAGGAAACTGGCACCTGAGGAACTCAGGAGGACTCAGGTTCTTTTCCTATAACTCCCCCTATAGTGACAAGTGCTCCAATTCTTTTTCTATAACTCCCCCTCCAACCACTGGGGGCCCATCTGATTTGTCTGCACTCCCTCTGAGATGTCCAACACTCCCATTAAAATCCAGGTTCCTGCCATTTCCACTTATTTCTGGGGGAAGTGATCCTGCCTTGGACGTGGCACCAGGTGCAGAGAGTGGTCTCTGTAGGTTTTGTGCCCAAAGTGGGGCTCAGTGAGCTTTGAGAGTCTTAATCACCCTTCTCAGAACACATCAAAGACTATGAGTGGGGAGCCCTGCAGAGAAAGGAGGGGCACCATCACCGGGACATGAACTCTGGCTCCCAGCTCCCCAGCCCTTGTTCCTGTTCACACTAGATTGCTGACTGTTCTTCTGAGAGAGCAGAGGACACCATGGAGTGGGGCTAGGAGGAAGGCAGTGGGGTGGGGGAGGGTGGTTCCGAGTAATTCCCTTGGGGTCACATCCTATTTTTTTTTTTTTTTTTTAGAGAGAGAGAAAGAGAGAGAGAGGGAACACAAGCAGGGGGAGTGGGAGAGGAAGAAGCAGGCTTCCCACTGAGCAGGGAGCTGGATGCAGAGCTCCAAGATCACGACGGGAGCCAATGGCAGACGCTTAACCAACTGAGCCACCCAGGCGCCCCGGTCATATCCTTCTTCTGAACTGTGATTATATAATTTGTTCCATGTGAGCTTCTCAGAAGTTTAGAGTAGTGGTTCTCAAAGGGCAGTCCCTGGATCAGCTGACCCAGCATCACCTGGGAACTTGTTTGAAATGCAAATTATCTGGCCACCCTAGCCCTCCCACCAAATTGGAAACTTGAGATGGAGCCCAGCAGTAAAAAAAAAATCCCCCACCATCCCGCCCCTGATCGCCACAATCCTTAGCACCCCCACCCTCTCTCTCTCATTCTCTCTCTCTCTCTCTCTCTCTCTCTCACACACACACACACACACACACACACACACACACACACACACACACACACGGTTGTCTGGCAAAGAGCCATAGCTCGAGTCTGTGATGAGGAGCCCAGGTAGGTCATTGAGAAGCTGACTTAGAAAATCATAAGGCTTCCCTCCCCCTAGCTTTCTAACAGAAGCCTCTTGCTTCCAGTAAGACTTTCACACAGTCCTTATTCAATTCTTTGTGCCGACCTTACTTTTGCATTCCAACTGGGCACAAAGCTGAGGCCTGTTTTCCCATTATCTGTCAGATGAATGCTTGGATTGGTGTCTCAGCTGCCCAGTCGTGCTTGGTAATCGAAACAGAGACCTGGAAGGCCCAGGGCACTTTCTGGCTTTCTGCTTGGGGAGCCAGCTGGAAGCCTGTTGAAGAGGAAAGGAGGTTGGTGACACAGCGCCACCTTGTGGCGGCAAGGGGAAGAGCCCCTTTTGGCCACACGGTCTGCACTAACCTTAAATCTCCTCAAATCCAAACATAACAAACAGCCATTTAAAGAGCATTTACTATGTATTAGGCACCATAGTCATTGCTTTTTCTTGTAATAGCCTCAGCTTTTCCTATGCAGTAGATAAGATCCATGCAGCTAGTAAGAGAGAGCCAGGCTCTGAGTCCCTGGAGTCTACAGAGGCTGCAGGAGTGCACTGAGCCTGCTCTGTTCTTGCAGCCCCCTACTTGGGGGGGGAATGCTTTTGAGGCTCACACGCACAGGCAGCATCTGGGGATATTGTTAAAATGCAGATTCTGATTCAGCAGATCTGGGTTGGGATCCAAGATCCTGCATTTCTAAGGGCTCCCAGGTGACACCAATCCTATCTTGTGGACCACACTGAAAGCCAAGATCTCGAGCAGTGAGGGCTGTCGGAGAGAACTTTCTGTGGTGATGGAAGTGTTCTAACTCTGTGTTGTCTAACACATTGGCCACTAGCCACGTGTGGCTACTGAGCACTTGAAATGTGGTTACGGCAACCAAGAAACTAAATTTTAATTTTAATTAATTTCCATATAAGAAGGTCCCTGTGGCTAATGTCTATCATACTGGACAGAGCAGTGTCCCTCATGAGGGCGGCTCAGGCTGGCTTTGAG
>NC_138378.1:71670785-71693683 GCF_054177405.1 Leptonychotes weddellii | reverse complement strand
GTAACCAGTAATAACCGTCCCTGCCTCCGCCCCGTGCCTCCCCAGTGCACCCCCTGCCCCCACCTCTCTTCAGCCCCGCAGGCCAGGCCCGTTCTGGTAATTCTCCCCTGGAGACAAGAGAACAGGTCACCTGCTCCTCCCAGGGAACCGGATGCTTCTTGGCTGCCGCAAGATGTCACCAACAGCTTGGCAGGTGGATGCATTTCCTGTCCCCCGGGATTGCAGTGACCCAGGCTGTTTTGCCAACCGTAAAATGGAGCTATTAGTTACCATGTACAGGTTTTATGAGAAATCAGTGGGAAGGCGGGGGGGAAGGATTGAAAGTGTTGTAGAAACTGCTAAGGCTGACCACCCATATTCTTATTCTCCCCCTTCTGGAAACATGGTGGAATTGCACTTCGCCACCGTCCTAATGAAGCCATGTGAGTTTGGGTGGTCAAGGAAGTCAGTGGAAGTGACCCATAAGCCAATTCAAGACTTGTCACATCTTCTTTCTTACTGCCATTGTTGCTGTTACTGTTCTAAATGGTGGCTACTCCATCAGTGTGGGACCATGGAGGAGAGCCCCCAGCCACCCAAGATGGGTGTGTAGAATTAATATAACATAAACCTTGGCTGCTTTTTAAGCACTGAGATTTGGACATCGTCTGTTACCACACCATAACCTAACCTAACCTGACTGATTAAATTGTTAAAAAAGAATGAACCTACTCAAGGTTAGAGAGCCTTACTATTAAAATGGAAAGGAAGAAAGGATACAGGCAGTTGGGACCATTTTAGGGGTCTTCCACATTCCTCATTCACTGACAGAGGGTTATAATGGCCTTAAGACAGGACAGCTTTAATGCCTGGAAATTGCACAGAACACTTTCCTTTCTACTCTTGGGGAAGTCCAAGTAATTATTTTTAGGACCTCTCTGCCAGACCTCCATCTTACCTGTAAAATTCTATGGCCCTGGTGGAGATCTGGATTCCCTATCCTGCCATGGAAACATTAGACAACTTGGAGTTTTCAAAACAAGATGGCAGACTGAGTTCCAGATGGGCTGAGATGGGCAACATAAAGAAGACAGAATTCTTGGAAAAGCGGATATCAAAAGTTTTCTCCTGTTGTGCACCAGGGATCAAGGCAGGGCCTACTTATTCATTAGGCACAATAAGAACGGTGCCTAATGGATATGTGCCCAGCACCCATGACATGCTTAGGGGCCCATGAAAATGCTTTAATTTCTTTTCTAAATTAGGAGAAAAAAAGGAAACTTTAAGCTGGACAAAATGTTTTAGCATATAATATTAAGATGGTCACCTTTAGGGGCACCTGGGTGGCTCAGTCTGTTGAGTGTGCAACTCTTGATTTGGGCTCAGATCGTGATCTTAGGATCATGGGATCGAGCCCCACATTGGACTCTGTGCTCAGCGCAGAGTCTGCTTGTCTCTCTCCCTCTGCTCCTCCCCACCGCTCATGCTCTCATTCTCTCTCTTTTCTAAATAAATAAATAAACAAATAAATGAAATCTTTAAATATATATATATAAGTGTCATCTTTATACCAACTCAATAATAAAATATAATTTTTAACCTTTTTTGTGGATGAAGGGGATCACAAAGGCAAAAGTACTTGGGACCCACAAATAATCATACTGTAGCCCCGGAGAAAGGATTTCGTAACTGACATCAATCCGGGTGACGACGCACTTCTTGGAGATGAGTATGGACATGGCATTGCCACCACTTGTAAATGTCCTTTTCCTTTATGAGTGTGCTCAAATTTCCCTAGTTACAATGAACTGGCTCTGTCTTTGCCTCTTTAAGTTCCCATCAGGACCCCAGAAAGCCGTAACTGCTCGAGGGAAGGGTGTTGGAGCAAAGCAATGCACATGGACACAGAGGATTCCTCCAGCTTACTCCCCATGCTTGCATTTTCCCCTTGGCCTCTGATTCTGAGAAGTCCAGCAGGTTCTAGGGAAGCCTGTCCCTTACCTAAATCCAGGGTGCCACACAGTACCTGCCCTACGCCCATCCGCCCTGGCCACAGTGATGATCACCCCCACAATCATCATCCCAATCCAGCTGGAGTGAGTCTTAGAACTTCTGCCAGAAACTATGGGATGCAAACATTCTTCCCTGGAAGGCATGGTGTGCAAAGGTGAATCTGAATTCCTACATAATTTGCCACCATGATCAAAGCCAAAGGAAATCTCAGAAAAGCTGAGCCAGAGCCTTGATCAACCACACCTGAGCCCTACCACAGGTTTTTTTGTTAGTTACATAAGCCTATAAATTCCCTTTTACTGTTAAAGCCAGTTTGGATAGGGTTTTCTGCTATTTTCAACCAATCTTACTGAAACTAAATGTAGCGTTTTGTAAGTTAGGAACAGAAGGGTAAGCCGTTTGCCCAAAGTCATAGTCAGATTAATCTTAACATGTGCTTTGCATTGATATCAAATGCTATGTTTTCACAGATTTCACAAATTTTATCTGGCTCTCCAAGCATGTGTTACCTTGTAAACACTGTAAGTATGAACAGATGTAAGCAGAAAGGAATCACTGTATATAAGACTTTTGTCTTACTCTTTTGTCCTAGTATATGACTCCTTTAAAGAGCTACCCCATTCTGGGGAAGCACCCCCATCACCCACAACCCTAAAGAATTAGAAGATCAGGAATTTGAAAGGGGCACCCTCGCTGCGTCCTGTCTGACCCACCCAGCCCCCCTCCTACCCACTCCTGGCTGCCAACCTCATTGCCTTTTACCATTGACACCATCACCCCCTTCCTTTCCATCTCTCTCAGCATGCTTTTGAGTCTGTTCATTGGCTCAGCACGTCTGGGCAATTGTACCTCTTGTAGTTGCATGGTCTTCTCAGGTAGACCACCCAACCACTAATAAGGCTCACCCTTAAGTAATGGATTTGTGTAATAGTCTCTCTTTCTTTCTTTCTTTTTAAAGATTTTATTTATTTATTTGAGAGAGAAAGAATGAGACAGAGAGAGCATGAGAAGGGGGAGGGTCAGAGGGAGAAGCAGACTCCCCGCCGAGCAGGGAGCCCGATGCGGGACTCGATCCCGGGACTCCAGGATCATGACCTGAGCCGAAGGCAGTCGCTTAACCAACTGAGCCACCCAGGCGCCTTCCCTTTCTTTCTACAAAAGACTTTTCAAACCCTCATGACATATGGACAACAAACACAGGAAGGAAACCAAGGTAATGGATGTGGACAACTCCTTTGAAACTAGACCGAGAAAGAGAAAATGGAGATTGGGTGTCCTTGGAGGGAATGTGGTGTGGGCTGGTAGAAGATGCTCGTTGTATCCCAGTGTCCATCTCCCTTTCTTCTATGGTAATAAAGCCTCTGTGTTTAGGTGGGTGCTAGAATAATGGCTCCATTTCCCAGCCTTCCTTGCAGCTAGGTGTGGCCAGGTTACTAAGTTCTGGCCCATTGGGATGTGAGTGGAAGGCGTGCCCTTATAAGGAAGGGCTTCCTCTCCTCCCTGTAGCTCTTCCCCCATTCTGCTGACAGGAATGTGTGTTCTCACAGGCCTTGCAGACAAGGGCCACACCCTGGGAATGGTGGAGCACGGAGACTGAAGAGGTTGAGGTCCCTGACGCCATGGTACCTGCCACCCTGCCAGCCCTGGGCTACTTAGGCCTAGATGCTGATGTGAGAGACAAGGAAACTTTCATCTTTTCTTTTTAAAACATTTATTTATTTATCTGAGAGAGAGAGAATGAGTGAGAGAGAGAGAAGGAGCAGGGGGAGGGGCAGAGGGAGAGGGAGAAGCAGATTCCCCGTTGAGCAGGGAGCCCGATGCGGGACTCGATCCCAGGACCCTGGGATCATGACCTGAGGTGAAGGCAGAGGCTTAACCGACTGAGCCACCCAGGCGCCTCATGATCTGAATTAATTTTTAAGGAGACGTTAACAACTGCTTCTCTGTATAGTTAGGAGAGAGTCATGTTGGAGCAAGCTTTTTTTGTTATGAGAGGAACTGCTGCTATTTGTTCCTCTTTTTTTTTTTCAAGATTTTATTTATTTATTTGACAGAGAGAGACACAGCGAGAGAGGGAACACAGGCAGGGGGAGTGGGAGAGGGAGAAGCAGGCTTCCTGCCAAGCAGGGAGCCCAATGCGGGGCTCGATGCCAGGACCCCGGGATCATGATCTGAGCCGAAGGCAGATGCTTAACGACTGAGCCACCCAGGTGCCCCTCCTCTAACTTTAAATACATATATTTTGCAAACAAGCGCCCTAGGTATAAGATCTTTATCTTTGACAACTAAAAGAAGGCAACAGGACTTTTGGCTTGGTTTAGCAAGGTGATCCCTCACTAAGATCCCTTGATATGCTGAGTTCTGAAGGAGGGACACATTTACAGAACCATCTCAGAAGCTTAAAGGAACTAAGTCCCCTTAAGCCTAGCTTCTGAGATTTAAACGTGCAAAAACTTATTGGGATGTCATTGACCAAGTCTGATGCCAGGAAGGGACACGTAGGGCCACAAAGGGGAAGTTTTCAGGAGGTCATGGGGAATCCGGGATGGTGACCTCCATACGAGTGGCATAAGGGCAATCCAGAAGCAGGCACCCTGGCACAGCGTCAGGCTTTGCGAATACATACGTGTATTAATTAAAAGCATTGCCACCTTCAATCCTAGCATGTGGTACTATTGTGGCTGGCAAGGACCTGTCCCAGAGAGGGCATCACCAGAGTGTGGGCAAGTGTGTGCTGGCCTGTGCAAAACCAGCTTTCAACAGCGACACCTTGTGGTGGCAGCTGAAACAACAGTGCTCGTGACAATATTGACCTCTTTGGACTGAGAATGTAGGATTCTTAGAAAGTTTAAGGGTACTTTTCAAGAGGCAGATGATTTCCTGCTAATAAAGGTAGAGGGACGTTTTTTTTTAAAGACTTTATTTATTTATTTATTTGACACAGAGAGAGAGAGAGCACAAGCAGGGGAGTGGCAGGCAGAGGCAGAGGGAGAAGCAGGCTCCCCACCAAGCAGGGGGAGCCGGACGTGGGACTCGATCCCAGGACCCCGGGATCATGACCTGAGCCGAAGGCAGTTGCTTAACCAACTGAGCCACTCAGAGGCCCTAGAAGGACATTATTAATGGTAAAAAATAAGAAATGTTTTGGTGAGAATGTGGAGAGAAAGGAACCCTTGTACTCTGTTGGTAAGGATGTCAATTGGAGCAGCCACTGTGGAAAACAGTATGGAGGTTCCTCAAAAAATTAAAAATAGAGTTACCATATGATCCAGTAATTCTACTACTGGGTATTTATCCAGATAAAACAAAAACACTAATTCAAAAAGATCTATGCACCCCTGTGTTTATTGCAGCATTATTTACAATAGCTGAATATAGAAGCTCCCCCCGTGTTGGAGATATATATACATACATGTGAATATTACATACATATATATATGAATGCTCTTCAGACATAAAAAAGAACGAGATCCTGCCATGTACAACATGGATGGACCTTGAGGGATAATGCTAACTGAAATGTCTGACAGAGAAAGACAAATACCATATAATTTCACTCATGTGGAATTTAAGGAACAAATGAAAAAAAAGGAGACAAAAAAGACTCTTAAAATTTTATTTGTTTATTTATTTATTAATTTATTTCAGTAATCTCTACACCCAATGTGGGGCTTCAACTCATGACCATGAGCTCAAGAGTCCCATGTTCTTCCGACTGAGCCAGCCAGGCACCCCAGAAAAAGACTCTTAGATACAGAGAACGAGTTGGTGTTTGCTAGAGAGGGGGTGGGGGGGTGGGAAAAAAAAGAAAAGAAACCTGACTGTATCTGTACTCTCTCTCTCTCTCATCTGTCGTACCTGTATAGAGGCCACCCCTGGGTCTGTCCCCAGAGCAGGATGCAGAACTTGGTATTTCAGCATTCAGCAGAACAGCATTTCAGGTAGCTGTTTCTGCTGGGCTGCCTGCCATATCGTCTGTTGTCTCCCAGAACTTCTCCAGCTCCACTTACAGCCTGGCTCCTGGGCCTTGTGATCGGAACAGTGTCAGGGCAGGGAGCAAAGAACAGCTCCAGAAGAAAAAAATCAGCCCCAGAAGCTGTCACTAGGTCTCCAACCGATGGAATCATTTTCAAGGTAATGAAATTGCAGTTAATGCAACTTGCTGGCTAGTTCCCCTCCAACTGGGACTTGGTTTTTCTGTGGCTTCTAGTCGCTTTCCTGGCAGGAAAGTCCACTTCTCTATAATCAGATTGCAGAGGTCACAGGGGCTCTTCTGAAACAGGAAGCAAGTTCTTTTCAGCATTCATTCTATTTGTTGCCCATTTTAGCAGATTAAGCACTTAGGGTTGGGATTTTAAAAATATTTATTCTTCAGGCCAAAGGAGTATCTTAATAAAGCTAAGTTCTTTGTATACATCCTCTCCAAACCCTGACTAATTAATTCCTAAAGAAGCAGCACGTGGCTCTCGCTTATTGGCAGCCCCTCTTTGTGCAAGAGATTAGCAGGGAGAGAGCCAAAGCAGCACCAGCGCCCCAAGCGGCCACCTTGGACTGAGCCGGTCCACAGATGTGTTTTGTTGGGGGCATTTCACACAAAAATCCAGATTCCTTACTCTTTTGGAACAAATGGGCAGTGTGGCAACGGTGGGCTTGGATTCTCAGGGCAGCTGCTACCTTCTGAGGGTCACGGTGCACGTCCTGTTCTGCCCAAGTCGCTGGCGCTCCTGTTGTCCCATCCGGGCCCACCGCACCCATCCGTATGCCCCGCTTGGCTCCGATTTGAATTAGCTCCCCCTTTCGACCGAAGCTTCTCTTACACGCCCAGCGGACAGCAAGATCCTGGAAGACAAGAGGCGCATCCATTTCATTTCCCGCCCGGTGCTGGCATTGAGCCTGGGTTCCCAATAAATGCCGACTGAAAGAATAAGAATAAAGAAGTGGGTGCGTGCCTAGTGTGTGCCCGGCGCGGTGCTGGGCACCAAAGAGCCGCCACGTAGTAGTAAGACACAGAGTGAGAGAGAGAGAGATTACAGAGGGCGCGCGCGTGCGTGTGCGTGTGCGCGCGCGCCTTGCCTTTTTTAAGCCAACAGGAATGAACAATCAGAAGGACGACTTTGCCTGCACCTGCCAAAAGCCCCAGCAGGGCTACAGACTGGCCACTCTCGGGAAACGGCCCCTTTCAGGCACAACCCCAGTCTCCTGTCCGTGGCATTTCCAGTCCTATATAATAACCAAAACTTGGAATTTGACTTGGCTTACATTTTCTTCCATCTTCCTGGCTGCCGGAGAAGGGGGGTGGGGTGGCTTTTTCTCCCTCCCCACCCACTCTTCCCACCAGCAGGCTGCTGAGGTCCCTGGACACAGGGAGAAAGGGCAAAAATCCAAGGTGGTGCCCTCATGTGCAAACATCGGGGTCCTCTGGACGGCAGGTTCCTAAAGGTGACTCTTGTGCTCACTTGTGTTGCTCAAAGATCCCCCAAACTGGGGGCTTCCCTGTAGTTCCCGGGACTCTGTCACAGTGTAGGCCTGGAGTCTGGTTCACCTCCCACTTCCTCGCAGCCCCCTACCACCCCGGCCACATTGGGTAGGATTTCAGATGTTGCCACGTGGTTGCTCTGGAGACTCCTTGGTCCAGAAGAAACGCTGACCCTCCATTTGCTGGGCCCAGGCCACCTCTGCTCTCTCAGACAGGTGTGAGTCTGGCCCCAGGCCACAGAGGCTCCCCACTGTCGAGAGTGCACCTCAAGCTCTCAAGCAGCCACTGAAGCCCAGTCTCTCTGAGCTCAAGGGGAAGGAGGTGACACCCCCAAATGATCTCATCTTCCCCCTCTCTAGGCTTAGAGAACAGCGTTCTCCCAAGAAACCTTCCAGGGGAATTCCAAAGTTCTTGAAACCTGAATTCTGCATTTGAAGATCTCTTAAACCCACTTTAGGATATCTCTTTAACAAAAATTGTGGAAAACAAAGCAGAAAGAGCCCCATTTAGCATTCTGTTCTAGTAAATAATAGGTGCCCTTCAAGAGATACAGAGAAACACTCCCATGGGAGTTTAAAGGAGTAGACAGTTTCTTCCATATAAGGAAAGAACCAAGGAAGACTGCCTGGAGGAGATGGCCTTTGAGGATGGCCTTGGATGTGTGGAGGTCGGGAATGAAGGTATCTTAGGCAAAGAAAGCAGCACAGAGAAGACACAGGGGCAGGGATTGTGCCATATCAATGGTGTCTTAGGGACATTTCCATACTGAGTGACTTCAGAAAAGGGGGCTACGTGTGGAAAGGGTTCCTATGAATACTCTAGAACAGTCGTTCTCGGAGTATGGCCCCTAGAATGCAGAATCCACATTACCTGGGGACTCGTTAGAAATGCCAATTCTCAGACCCTCTGAATCAGAAAAGAATCTCCAGAGGTGGGTTAGCATTCTTTGATTTAACAAGCCCTCTGGGGGGATTCTCATCCACAGGGAAGTTTGAGAACCTCTGCGATGGAATATTTCTGGAAGGATGCACAAAGAACTGATAAAAGATGTTCCTTCTAGGGAAAATAATGGGGTGCTGGAGCCAAAGGTGGGGGAAGGGGAGATTTTTATAACTGTGTACCATGTGCATATATCACCAATTCAAAAAAACAATCACATAACAGGTGTCATCCTTTTACTTCCCCTCATCTGCTTCCCTTCTACTGGGCCCCTGCTCCGGCGCCCCTCTCCTCAAACTGCCTCTCTCCGCTGGGCAACCTGGCCTTCTTTTCTCCTCTCCTGGTCTCTTGCCTGGTCTTTATCACTGCACCTGCTAAGCCTCTGAAGGAGAGTTGAAGGGGAAAGTAGAGGAGCTGAGCTCAGCGAACCACCCACTGTGTTCATGTCCTGGGTCGGGAGGTCCAGGCCAGTTCCCAGTGGAGAGGACAGGAGAAGTGGGCCATGTACCGTCTCCCGCAGGGCTGACACAGAGCGCGGCCATGGTTTACCACAAGGGCAAAGCGCACCATAGCTGTTTTCATGGTTAAAGGATACATTAAAAAAAAAAAGGATACATTTAACCACAGTGAGAGTCCACTGCTCATCTTTAGAATGGTTGTAAGGAAAAGCAATAGACACAAGTTGTGGCAAACCTGTGGACCATCAGAACCCCCACGCACTGCGGGAATGTAAAGTGGTGTCTCCACTGTGGACCTCGGTCTGGCGGCTCCTCAAAAGGTTAAACATGGGCTTACCATCTGACCCAGCACTTCCACTCCGACGTTCATACCCGAGAGCACTGAAGACATATGTTCACACGAACACCTGTGCATGAATGTTCATAGCAGCTTTATTCATAAGAGCCCAAACATGGAAACAACCCAAACGTCCACCGGCTGATTGGTGGATGACAAAATGCAGTCTGTCCACACGACAGAATATTTTTCAGCCATAAAAAGGAATGAAGTACTGATACATGCTACAACATGGATGAATCCTGAGAATATTTGAAGCAAAAGAAGATAGTCACAAAAGACCACATATGTAGGACCCCACTTACATGCAATGTCCAGAATAGGCCTATCTATAGAGGCAGAAAGATTTGTGCTTGCCAGGGGCTGGGTGGGTGGAAATGGGGAGCAACTGCTAGCAGGTATGGGGTTTCTTGCAGGGATGATGAAAATATTCTGGAATTAGTGGTGATACACTAAAAACCCCTGAATTGTACACTTCATTTTTTTAAAAAGATTTTATTTATTTATTTAAGACAGAGAGAGACAGAGACAGAGAGAGAGTATGAGTGGAGAGAGGGGCAGAGGGAGATAGAGAAGCAGACTCCCCACTGAGCAGAGAGCCCGAGGCAGGACTCGATCCCAGGACCCTGAGGTCATGACCTGAGCCGAAGGCAGACGCTTAGCCAAATGAGCCACCCAGGCGCCCCATGAATTGTACACTTTAAAGTGGTAATTTCATGTTATAAGAATTATATTGCAATAAAAAATTATTTTAAAAAAGAACCGATTTACTTCTCCATCCACACTCCTGTAGGATCATAATAATGTAACTGGTTGCCCATCAAATGAAAAACACTGATGTGAACAGACCTTCCTGGCAGGGGTGGTACAATAGCTGAGCTTTTAAAATTCACATGCTGTGTGATCTACAAGGACCTCATGAAAGTGTGTTTGTTTCTATCTCTTTACCTCCAGCCACTTGCCATATTTTGATAATGCTCTAAATTACAGGACCCAGAACTGGTCTTTAATTACAGAGTGCTTTAATAGGGCTTGCTGGCAAATACCATAGAATTAAAGGAGCCACTAATGAAATACAGCATCGTTTTATCTGTTCTCTGGTGGCAGCTTTTAAAATGCAATTAGTACCATGCAAGATATTTATTTAGGATTTTATCTCATGTATCATTCCATCTCCAAATGAGTGTTGTACTTCTAGCTGCTTTTTACTCCTTTATACGAGTATTTTCTCATTTTCAATCCACTCTTTTCTTCCCTCTTAGACTCCAGGGAGCCAGAACATCAGCAGCATGCAGGGCGGCTGATTAAAGGAAGCAAACATCTTAAAGATGTTCACCCATCCCACTCCCTGCTCCTCCCCAGCGTGGAGGAAAGGAGGAATGGACACAAGCAGTCAAGCTAAATCCTTGCTGGGTACCCAACCATTCCCTACAGGAAAGCTGCACAGCCTCTGGGGAAGGCAGGACACATCCCCCCGCCACCGTCCCAGCTCAGGGCACATGTCCTGTATTGACCACACCCTACTCTCAGAGGGGGCCAGGCACTTCCGGGGCTCTCCAGTTTCACCTCCAATGCCCACTCAAGTGTCACATCCTCTGCGAAGCCCTCTCGACCCACCTTCCCACCCCAAAAGAGACTCTGTTCCTTTTGGGATCCCTTTGCGCATATTCAACAATACTCGTGTTGGTCCACTGCTTGGCCATCAGCAGTGTGCACCTGTCCTCCCCTCTGTGCTGAGCCCTCTGGGGCAGAGGGATGACATCATCTTCGTATACCCCAGCACCACACGCAGCGTGCTGCACCCAGGAAACGCTCAACAACTATTTGCTAATAACATCATTTCCAGTCTTCCCTAGCCATCAGGGAATCAGTGTCTCTTAAACCTGTGATCCTCCCAAAGACACTGTGGATTTCTCTGGCTTGTGGCTCGTGGCTAGCCTGCCTCAGAGCAAGCAGGGACTCGGATCAGTTTCACAAGGTGCCCAACGGTGAGGGCTGCGGGGGACAGGATGCAGAACAAGACAGCGTGGTCGTAGCAGAGTCCACCTCAGCAGGGCTGTCTCTCTGAGGGGCTCTTCTGTGGAAACCAATGGAGGACTGAGTTTTATATCAGCCGTGACTCGACAGAACAAATGAAACCACTCCTAGAAGTGGGAGCCCATGGGAAAATTAACAACTCAGGAAACAGCAGATGTTGGCAAGGACATGGAGAGAGGGGACTCCCCTTACACTGTTGGTGGGAATGCAAACTGGTGCAGCTACTCTGGAAAACAGTATGGAGCTTCCTCAAAAAGTTAAAAATAGGACTACCCTGTGACCCAGCAATTGCACTACTAGCTATTTATCTAAAGGATACAAACAGGGCGCCTGGGTGGCTCAGCTGGTTAAGCGTCTGCCTTCAGCTCAGGTCATGATTCCTGGGATCGAGTCCCACCTAGGGCTCCCTGCTCAGAGGGGAGCCTGCTTCTCCCTCTGCCCCTCCTCCCACTTGTTCTCTCAATCTCTCAAATAAAATAAAATAAAATCTTTAAAAAAAAAAACACAAAAAACCCCCCCAAAGGACACAACCATAGTGATTTGAAGGGGCACATGCACCCCAATGGGTTTATGGCAGCAATGTCCACAATAGCCAAACTATGGAACGAGCCCAGATATCCATCAACAGATGAGTGGATAAAGAAGATGTGGTGTGTACACACACACACACACACACACACACACACACAGGAATATTACTCAGCCATCAAAAAGAATGAAATATTGGGACGCCTGGGTGGCTCAGTCAGTTAAGCGTCTGCCTTCAGCTCAGGTCATGATCCCAGGGTCCTGGGATCGAGCCCTGCATCGGGCTCCCTGCTGTGCGGGGAGTCTGCTTCTCCAGCTCCCTCTGCCCCTCCCTCCACTCATGCTCTCTCTCTTGCTCTCTCTCAAATGAATAAATAAAATCTTAAAGAAAAAGAATGAAATCTTGCCATTTGCAATGACATGGATGGAACTAGAGGGTATTATGCTAATCGAAATAAGTCAGTCAGAGAAAGATAAATACCACATGATTGCACTCATATGTGGAATTTAAGAAACAAAACAGATGAACATAGGGGAAGGGAAGGAAAAATAAAATAAGATGAAAATTGAGGGGGAGGCAAACCATAAGAGACGCTGAACTCTAGGAAACAAACTGAAGGTAGCTGGAGGGGAAGTGGATGGGGGATGGGGTAACTGGGTTATGGGCATTAAGGAAGGCACTTGATGGAATGAGCACTGGGTATTATATGCAATTGATGAATCACTAAATTCTACTCTGAAACTAATAGGAAAAAATACATATAATGGAAGCATACCATAAAAAAAAAGAAGGGGGTGCCCATGGGGCAGAAAATCTGAGAAACAAAACCTCTTCCCTGCTACCAATTTAGTAGGAATGGAGTGAAGGGTGGATCTTTTAGATAGTCATTGACTTGGGAATTTATGTGTCTGTGTGTTTGCGGGGATATCAGTGTGATTTCACATAGATCTCAAGAGGAAGGGAGCCCCCATCTGGCATTTGGGGTTACGATGTTAAACAGTAAGCTCGGTATATTCACTTAGTAAACTGAAAAGCGCTGATGATGGTGATGAAGGAGATGATGAAGTGTGGTGACAGAGCTGTGTCCGTCTCCCCCGCATTCAGGAGTCTTGGTGCCGGACTGGCCCCTGCAGTCCTCTCCACGGAGGGATGCTCTAGGACAGGGCTCAGGAAAGCTCTGTCACTGGAAGGCTGCTGCTGAGGACATTGCTTGGCACTGTGTGTTGACAAGGCAAGCCAGGATGAAGAAGTACATCCCCATAGGTGCAGAGGAGAATGGATCGACTCCAGGGCACAGACTTCTAATGGCGGTGCTTTCCAAGGACCCGGAGCACCCAGGATGGCTCTCTCCTTTCTCCCTTTCTGGGTGACCGCAGTGTAGGCTGGCCCTGCCCCTGAGCGGGCTCACCCATGCCTTCCTTCTGCCTGGCACCCTTCCACCCTGCTGACAGCAGCAGGCTGAAGCTGTGGTCCCTGGGCGGCTGGGGCAGAGGCTCCGCTAGGGGGGCTGGCCCTGGGATATGGATCCAGGCTGCTTAGTCAGAAGCCACCGAGGTGTTAACTGACTTAGGAAAGGGGAGCTGGGCCAGGAATTAAAATCCAGCTTCCTAGAGTGCTCTGCTTTGGAGGTGGGGGCTCAGGCCTCAGAAAATAGTACCGTACTACCTGCTGTTTCTCATCTGAACCTTCCTGGTGCGTATATTCCTTGGGTGCTTCATGGGGACAAACAGCTTGGGTTCAAATCTCATTTTCTAGCTGATTGTATGGCCTGAGAGAAGTTACTAACCTCTCCATGCCTCGGTTTCCTCATCTGTAAAGTGGCAATGAGGCCATTGTGCTCCTGAGTTTATCCAGGTAAACACAGTCGGTTAACGGCTAGCACGGCTGTTGCTTCTCCAGCTGAAGTCCGGCTTCTCCAGCAACCTGACACTCTCAGTGTTCAATCTTTTTTCCTCAACAAGAGCCCTGTCATGGTGGGTAGCACCCCTATCCATCCAGCTGAGCAAGTCACAAACCGAGAGGTCACCCCTGACACCCCCATCCTCTCCCCCCAAACCATCACTAAGGCTTGTCAACCCTACTACCTTACTGACTTCTACCAAAGTTACCCAATTTCCTGAAAATCTCCCAGATCTCTTCTCTCCTCTATAACCTCTCACCAGGACTAGCACAGTAAGGCCCCTAACTGCAGCCACTTCAGCTCCCTACTAACCCGTTTCCACCCTGCTGCCAAAGACATGCTTTGAAATGCAGATCTGACTCGTTTACCCTCTCCCTGGGCTCTCCGTGCTGAAACCTCAAAATGACATTCCACTCTTCTTGGGGTTAAAACCAAACTCCTAACACCATGCAGACTGCATATGTTAGAATGTTTTTGGCCACAAGGGTCAGAAAGCCCTATCAAAATTGGCTTGAAATACAAGGTGATTTATTAGCTCCTTCAGAGGTAACTGGGGTAGTTCAGGCTTCAGGCATTGCATGATCAGGGCTCTAGCACCATATTCTGCTATTCTCTCAGCTCTGCCTTCCTTCCTAGATGTCAGCTGCATCCACAGCCCAGCTTCCTTTCAACCGGCCTCAAGTGGGGCACTTCTAGAGAAAAACAAAACAAAACAAAACAAAACTATGCCCAGCCATGAGATAAAATTCATTCCCTTCAGCCTGAGCCAACTGAGACCATGTGCTCATTCCCAACCAAAAAATTCCTAGTGGTATGCCACGCATCGAGTCTTTCGGTTCTCTGTCCCTGGTGGGAAATGAGTCCTTTACTATAAACACACATTGAAACCATGCTAAAAGATACCACTGGTTTTATTTTAATAATGCTCAACTCTGAAAAACATGAGAACTAACCATCAACCTTAAAGCTGCCCATTGTCCTTGATGATGGATCTGGGACTAGAGGTGCCCATGGGAACGACCTCATGATAATGGGCAGGAAGAGCAAGGTGCTGGAGGATGGATGAGGGAGGAAGGCAAGAGACAAGGGGCTTGCTGGCCTTGTCAGAGATGGACTTTGGATGGTGGAGTGGAAAAGGTAAGAAAATGGTGCTGTAGCATCTTCTGTGCCCTGAGATTGCATTCTTAATCTTCTCCTTGTTCTCTTTCTGAAAATGGACTTTGCCACCAAAGGAACTGAAAGCAGGGACTCAACAACTATTTGTACACCCGTGTTCATAGTAGCATTAGTCATGATAGCCAAAAGAGGGCAACAACCCAAATGTCCACTGATGGACGAATGGCTAAACAAAATGTGGTCTATACACAAAATGGAATATTATTCGTCCTTAAAAGGGAATGACATTCTGATGCATGTGTCTATGTGGATGAGCCTTAAAGATATTCTAAGTGAAATAAGCCAGACACAAAAGAACAAATACCGTATAATTCCAGTTATATAAGACTCCTAGAATAGCCAGTTGGTACAGACAGAACGTAGAATAGTGGTGACGGGGCCTGGGGGTGGGGGTACAGAATGGAGACTTACGTGTAGAATTTCAGTATACGGGATGATAAAGAAGTTCCAAAGATGGATGGTGGGGAAATTTATACAACAAGGTGAATGTACTTCATGCCACTGAATTGTACAGTTAAAAAATGGTTAAAATGGTAAGTTTTATGTTATATATATTTTACCACAATAAAAAAATAAGTACTCAGTTCATCTTCCAGGCATTGAGGGCACAACAGAGGGGTGACAGGAAATGCTCAAAGAATGATGGCAGATTGATTGGTCTGTCTGGATAAAAGACATCTTTAGTGATATACTTTCATTTTGGCCCTGCTGGGGAAGAAAAATTTTTCTCTATCTTTCAGGGTTTTTTCTTTTTGGCTGGACTATGAATTAAATTGACATGAGAAAGATTAGCAGGAGAAAATCAAATTTAAATACATACTAAGGGGCTTCATAGGAATATGAGGCCTGTAAGCAGTCAGGCAATTGAGGCTTATACGGTACCTGGAGCTAAGGAGAAGTGGGTAGGGGTCTGGGATCACAAAGGGAAGGAAGACAATTCACAGCAAGATGAAAAAGAGTAAATGTTCGGTAAATAAATGTTTGCTGCGCCATCCAGAAACAGTGGGACACGGAGAGGAATTTTAACAAACAGACTTTGCTAAGTTCCTCCCCGTCTGCCACCCTTAGTTCATATTATGCTCTGGTTATCTAGGGTGATAACCTCCCTTCCTGGAGAAGGTCCTCCATCTAAATTGTTGTAGGCAGTGAGAGGAAGGTCGAAGGTTCTTCCTGAGCCTTCTGTTTCTTAAAAATAATCAGCCTACAATAATCCACGTGCCGAAGAGACACATTTTGGGGTGGCGAATTCTGTCCCCTACCGTCCCCTGACGATGCTAACTGTGACGACGAGGAGGAGGCTCGAGCCTGCCAGGGACAGAGCCGTGAGGCAGCCGTGTGTGAGAGCCTGCCCCTCCCAGTCCTGCAGCAAGTCCCCCCAGTCCCACAGGCGCTGTGTGAGGGGAGTGGTGCCTAATTCTATTCTCTGCAGGGTGGACCCACAGAGGGAGGGGAGGTGGAGAGGGGAATTTCCTTCTGTCAGGCAGGAAAATAGCTTGAGGAAACAGAGCTCTCCTGTTCTTTGAATGGAAAACGTCTCTTTCCGACCTCATTTTAGAGAGCTGCCCCTGCCCACCTCGCATTGCCAGAGGGATGATGGGACAGCTGTCACCAGTTGGGTCTGACTCATTAGTTTATCATCTCTCCCCACCCCTCTCCCGAACCCCCTCCCTCCAAACCCACCCACCCTGAAAATGCCTCAGCACCGTGGACTATTTTAAGAGCTGAATTCCCTGTCGGCATGGCAACTTCCTGGCTATACCTCTCGTCATAGCTGCCTAGATGGAAGAGAAGCCACCTTTCACCAGGGCTCCAGCCAGCCTGCAGCGGAGAGGCTTCGCGGATCAGACGTGGCCAGAGGGTGGACATCGAGTGCAGGTCCCAGATCCTTCTTTGTGCATTTGCCTGTTTTACAGCCTGTTAGCAATGCAAAACCATTCTTAGCTGACCAGCCAGACAACAACGGGCACCCCGCCAGAATAGGCCCAAGGACCATAGTTTACCCACCCCCTGCTGTAGGACAAGAACAGCAGGTGCTCACACTTGCTGGGTTTCTCATTGTGGAAGTTTGAAAGATTTGGAAGGGTACGGGGGCGACATGAGTAAAAGATGGGAAGGGAGTTATGGAAGAAGGACAATGGGATTCATTCATTTTTAAAAATGTCCCCCAAATATCTACATTTTATTATTATACTTTAGAGGTTTATTTATAGTCTTCTTGTGCTTCGAAATGAACGTCTTAAGACTATGCCATCTTTACCACATCCCAAATAAGGACTGAGGCTTATAATCTATTAGTTCCTTTTGTAGAAAATGGTGTTTATTTTTTAATCTCTCATCATTCTTCACAAAGACCAGATTTTCTTCAGATATGCTGGATTTTTTTTTCTTTTTTGCCTAAATTTTTTTAGAAAAAAAATTTATTTTATTTTATTTTTTTAAAGATTTTATTTATTTGACAGAGAGAGACACAGTGAGAGAGGGAACACAAGCAGGGGGAGTGGGAGAGGGAGAAGCAGGCTTCCCACGGAGCAGGGAGCCCCATGCGGGGCTCGATCCCAGGACCCTGGGATCGTGACCTGAGCCGAAGGCAGACACTTAACGACTGAGCCACCCAGATGCCCCCGAAAAAAAAATTTTTTTAAATTCACTTCAGGAGCACCTGGTTGGCTCAGCTGGTGGAGCATGCAGCTCTTGATCTCAGGGTCGTGAGTTCGAGCCCCACAGTGGACATAGAGATTACTTTTAAAAATTTTAATTTACTTTAAATTTTTAATTTACTTAGAAATTTTTGCTCATTATAAGACATTTTAAGCATACTCAGAAAGAATAATAAAATGAACTACATGCTGCCATGTACCTGACATTACTGGTTTATTTTTAAAGGGTATTTCCATGTAAATTAAAGAAATGGTTTGTATTTTCTTAAAACATGGATTAAAAGGGGGAAAACCATTTGCAAATATAGTTGAATAGAATCCAGTTCTAGGCCCTGCCTGAAAGTGATTGGCGAGGGGAGGGGTAGGAGGAACATCTGTAGGAAAGAAAAGGGGATCACTCTTGGATGGTTACCATGGAAACCACTAGGTTAAGATGGTTGAGTTTGTTTATGGGGCAGTGAGGTTCCTGCTAATGGAGTCTGGGTCAGAGCTGTAGGAGAAATCCTTAGGCTGGTCCCTAAGGATATCTTGCTGCCTCTGAAACTCCCTTCCACCCCCCCAATACTGTTCTCAGTATCCTCACATTGAGGATACTTTCATTCTGAATTTCTAGGGTTTGATTAAAACAGAGGCACTTTGGTGTTTCCTTCCTCGATTTTAGGGCTTGCTTTTTGTATTGAGGAAGCCAGAGTCAAAATGTTTGTTGCATACTCACTTTGAGGAGTTCTGAGATTTGATAGCAGACCACCGGAGTCCTGTTTACAGCAATAGCACGCCAGGGGGAGGGGGGGTACCTCCGTGGAAGAAAGTCCTGGAAGGACAGGTGGAGGTCTTAGGGTATTGACCCCCACACTACAGTGCGGGAAATATACTCCCTAAGAGCAGGGAATCCAGCCTAAGCCTTGATACTCAGAGGCTCTGGATTCTTTCCCGCTTCGGAAGGAACTTGACCCCAACGTAGAATATCCATCATTCGCCAATGTCCAGGGCTGCTTTAGACACCAGATTATTTGTTATGGGGCATACCAGTAGGAAGTGCAACTTTGGCATCGTGCTCCTTGGACTTGGGTCCAAGCCGCAGCACGTATTATTTCTACCGTGACAGACTCTCTCTGTCACCTACTAATGGGCTTGGTGGGGGAAACGAATACACAAGATAAACGGCAGGCACAGAGGCAGAAGCAGGCTGGAATTACTCATCCAGAGGTAAACATGAGCAGAGGGACAGACAGAAGGCCGCCGAAAACCGAGACAGATCCCCACAGGGACGGGCTTCCAGCGCTGGGATCCCTAGACTCCATCGAGGTCTTACCCTAGTTGGGCCTCCTGCAGCTCCCGAGGGAAAAGGCTGCGCAGACGAGGCACGGCCAGCAGGGGGCGCGCGGGCCCGGGATCTCGGGAATCCGGGGCTGCGGGAGGGAAAGGGGCGGCGCGGTTGGGGGTGCGGGGTGGGGTGTGCAGGCAGGGCGGGCTCAATACCCGCTCTCCCCGCAGGGTGTTAGCTAGCAAACCGCAAGGACAGGTACCTCCTGGGCAGCTGCTTTACCTGTCCGTATCTCCCCACGAAATCAGAAGTTCCTTGAGGGTAGCGACTGTGTTTTCGTCCCTTACTTCCTCAACTGCACGCGTCCCTTGTCCCCATCCTAGGTTTGCTGAGCAGAGTCAAAGGATGCATCCTCACTCTGGAAGGCGGGAAGGGAGGACCAAGAGGAGGGATGGGAACGGCTGTAGCGGAGCTTTGAGGCAGCTGTTCTGGAAAGGAGTGAGAGATGTTAGATTGTCAGCAGGGTGGAGCCCAATCATTGGCTGGGGGTAGGTGGGGTGGGGTTTACCCTAGAAAACGTTGGGGGGTAGAGCCTATAGGACAATCTACAATTTGGGGAAGAAATACGGCTGTGGTTCTCAAACTTCTTGATCTCTGGACTCCTTTATACTCATAAATATTATTGAAGACTTCAAAGAGCCTTTTATTTATGTGGGGTCAAATTTACCATATTAGAAATTAAAACTGAAAATTTAAAAACACTTATTTACTTAAAATTACAATATTAAACCTACCACATCAACATAATTTTAAAAATAACTGTATTTTCCAAAACCAAACAAAAAAATGTTAGTGAGAAGTGTGGCACCATTTTACATTCCTGCAATTTTTAAAAAATGTTTAGCTTAATAAAAGACAGATGGAGTCTCATATCTGCTTTTGGACTCACTCTGTTGTGATATCAGACCGAGTTTTCCCAAAGCACATAGCTTCATATGGTCATGAGAAGATGAGAGGGGACAAAGGCAAATAACATTTTATTATGAAAATAGTTTTAACCTTGTGGACCCCCTGCCCATTTTGATATTAAATAGAGTATTAACTGCATACAGTGTTATTTTTGGATAAGAATGGAAAGATTTTTTGTAAAACAAAGGTTGCCTTTGGTGAGGGCTGAGGGCTGAGGGCCAGGCTGCCTTGGAATTCACCCACTGGCAAAGATGCGGCCTCCATGGCCAGTGGTACCAGGAAGCAGGGCCTCAGCTGGTGTAGACACATGCCTGTTTATATGTCCACTCACATCCTATGGGTGTTAGAACTCTATTGCAGCTGACATTTTGCCTGCTGTTCCGTGTTGAGCTGGCAGAAGGGTGGCCAGACTCCCTCCCTTGAGGCCAAAAGCATTTTGTGGCTTCTTATCAATTCAAAAAGATTTCAAAACAATGCCCCACTCACCTCACACCTGTTAGAATCGCTGTCATCACAAAGATAAGAGACACTGAATCACTATATTGTACACGTGAAACTAATATTACACTGAATGTTAACGGGAATGTAAGTAAAAACTTAAAAAAAAAGATAAGAGATAATAAGTGTTGGCAGAAGATACGAAGAAAAAGGACCGCTTGTGCACGGTTGGTGGGATATAAATTGGTGCAGCCACTGTGGAAAACAGTATGGAGGGTCCTCAAAAAATCAGAAGTAGAATCACCACATGATCCAGCAATCTCCCTTCTGGATGTACATCCAAAGGAAATGAAAGCAGGACCTCAAAGAAATATATGCCTTCCCATATTCTTTGCAGCATTATTCACAACAGCCAAGGTATGGAAACAACCTAAGTATTGAGCAACAGATAAACGGATATATATATATACACACACACACACACACACACACACACACACACACACACTGGAATATTACTCAGTTACAAGAAAGAAGGAAATAAGACAAATACTGTATGCTATCACTTACATATGTGAGGTCTAAAAAAGCCAAATGCATAGAAACAGAGTAGAATGGTGGTAACCAGGAGCTGGGGGTAGGGGAAATGGGGAGATGTTGGTCAAAGGGAACAAACTTTCAGCCATAAGATGAGTAAGTTCTGGGGATCTAATGTACAATAGGGTGATTATAGTTAATAATACTGTATTGTATACTTGAAAGTTGCTAGGAGAGTAGATCTTAAATGTTCTCGCCACCAAAAAAAAAAAAATATATATATATCTATCTATCATTATGAGACGTAATGGAGGTATTAACTAATGCCATGGTGGTAGCATTATATACATCAGCGTATCAAATCAACACATTGCACATCTTAATGTTATATGTCAGTTACATCCCAGTAAAGCTGGGGGAAAAAAATAACACAATGGCCCCAGCCTCTCCATGGCCCCAGGCCTGCTCTGGAGGTCTGTGCAGAATGCCCCAGTTTGAATGAAGAGGCAATGTGCGGAGATTTGCAGAGTCGAGTGAGAGATGAGGAAAGTTCCTTTCCAGTTAATTCCCTCCAAGGACACCTACTGTGAATGATTATCCTAATCATCTGTGGAATGGCATAAGAATACTGATTCCTGGTCTCACGGCAGATCAACCAGGGATAGAGGCTAGATTTTAAAGCTTCAGGCCCATTCTCAACCCTCCTCTAGCCCTGTCTACCAACTCTAAAGACCGTCCGTTCTTTGGCACCTTGCAATCATTTGGGGCACTTATTTAAGATTTTGAATTCCCCAGGCCTAATCCCTAGAAAGCCTGGTACCCAAGCTTTGGTAGATCTGGGCTGGGCACCAGAGCACCTTGGGCACCAGCAGCCCAGGTCATTCTGATATAAACGACCCAGGGCCACCCTCTGCCTCCAGGTTGTCGAAGCCCTGTGTGTTACAGTCTGTGTGTCACTGAGAGATTTTAGGGCCCCCCACTCAGATCACCCTCAGCCTTACTTCCTTATCCTTTGAACAATCACACCCTTTCCTGGGGGTCTAAATTTGAATTCCAGGGTTGACAAATCTCATTTGATGCAGGTGACCATCTTCCTCCCCAGTCCCAGAACTACACCTTCCCCGAAGATCCCCATCTTCTCAAACTCCATCCGGGCTCGGGCCCAAGCACTGTCTACACTATGTAACCCCCGCCCGCACACCTACCTCCACACTTCGAATCTAGGCGTGGGGCAACGTGTTTGCAGATGGACACACATCCATCTTTCAGAAGAGCTCAGCTAAAAGTGCAGCAGGCAAAAATAAAAACAAAAACAAAACCCAAAACACCACTCAGCTTTCTTCACACCAGGAGCCCGGCTTCTGCTTCTCCTCCCCGCCCCCGCCCCCCCACCCTTGCTATAGAGGATACTTTAGTCCCATCATCACAGAAGTAGCTGCTCCTCCCCCTCCCCAGGCCCTGCGTTTGAAGGGCTTCCTGTCAGCCGGCTCACTTCCTAGCAGGACTCCAGGACCCTGGCTCCCTAGGGATAGTCCATGGGTCCCTGGAATCTGCTCGGCAGCCAGCTGACCTCATCCTCTGCTTTGCCTCTGGATTCACATTTACTTTGCGTGGCTCACGTTTATGAAATTAACTCATTTCATGAATTGCGTAAAGCATCGAGTTGTGATGAGTGGATTTTTTTCTCAGTTGTGTCTAAACACGCACAAGCAGTCATGGAACTGGTTTTGTGGTGTCCTTAGAAATCCCTGCCCAGCATCATTCATTTTCTGCTGTCGTCTGAGTGCTATGGGAACCATCCACGAAATCTGGAGCTCTTCAACTGTCAGCTTCGAAGACTCGGATTCTGGGAGAGACGTGGTGAAAATGATGAATGCACACAAAGCGTGGCTATCTCCCAATTTGGGACACCCTGGCTGCTCCTGGGCCGGTCACAGCCGAATTTCTGGGGGTGGGCCTATGCTTCCCCAGGGATTGTAACTGGCAGCCAGACTGAGGAGCACCACCCCACTCTTGGAAACTTCTTCCCTTCTGCACTAAGGGGTTTGTCACCAGCTAGACCCCAAGACCTGACCTTTGCTGCTCACCTGCTTGTATCCACTGACCTTTGTCCCACATTTTTCCTTAAGCTCTTCTTTCCAACTTTATCTCTTCACTCAGGCAAAAGACCCAAGGGGCCTAGGATCCCA
>NC_138378.1:71646925-71670285 GCF_054177405.1 Leptonychotes weddellii | reverse complement strand
TCTGTTTTTCAGGTGTTCGCTTTTTTTCCCGCTGTGATGCCCTTGTCCACGTAATATTAAAAATTAATACATGTGTATATCTTTTCTCCTGTTCATTGTCTGCTGTCAATTTATCTCATAGACCCAGCTATCGAATCTAGGAGGGTGGAGGGACAGTCTTTCCTCTCCTACATCCTCATTCATTCTTTCTTTCTTTCATCAGATATATATTGAGCACCTACCTTGCCAAGTTGTACGCTAAGTGTTAGAGATACTAGGTTGAAAATGAAATAAAGATCAGGCCTTAGGAGGTATTGTGGAGGGACCAGACGTTAAACCAGCCCTGGCAAGGAGAGCTCAGCTTGTTCCCCGGGTTCCTGGCCCATCCTGGTGGACTGAGGAAAGGAGGGCTCTGTGAGTTACAAAGGATATTTTTGGGAAAAAGTATTCATCCATGGCAATTTCTCAGCACCTCTGGGAAGGGCAATTGCAGGGACAACACAGGTTCTATGTCCCATGGGTGCCAACATTTTTAAAGCACAGGTTCTTAATTTCTTCATATTATGCTTTATATGCTCTGTGGGACGCACTGCTATTACAGATCTTCCTCGACGTAAGATGGGATGAAGTCCCAATAAACCCATCATAAGTTGAAAATATCATAAGTCAAAAACGCATGTGATACAACTAGCCTATCTAACTTCACAGCTTAGCCTAGCCTGCCTTAAATGTGCTCAGAACACTTACATGAGCCTACGGTTGGGCAAAATCATCTAACAGAAAGCTAACTTTATAATAAACTGTTGGATATCTCATGCAATGTATTGAACACTGTCCTGACAGTGAGAAACTGCATGGTTGGATGGGTGCTGAGTAAATGTAAGGGCCGTAAGTTTAAGTGTAAGTGTATGGGCCGTTGACCCTCTCGCTGACCCGGAGCTGCGGCGGAGAGTTGTGCCGAATATCACCAGCCTGGGAAAAGATCCAAATTCAAGATTCCACGTATGGTTTCAACTGAATCTATATCACTTTGGCACCATCGTAAAATCGAAAGTTCCTAAGTCGAACCATCCTAAGGAGGGGGCCATCTGTACTCCCATCTTACAGACAAGGAAACTGAAACGCAGAGAGAGGAATTCACTTGTCTACACACCTCAGGTCTGTCGGATTTAGAGCCCTTCTTGTAAGAGCTAATCTTTTTTTTTTTTTAAGATTTTATTTATTTGAGAGAGAGTGAGCGGACAGAAAGAGTGCACGAGTGGGGCGGGGGGGAGGAGCAGACTCCCGCTGAGCAGGGAGCCCTACACGGGACTCTGGGGACTCGATCCCAGGACCCTGGGATCAGGACCTGAGCCAAAGGCAGAGTGTGCCACCCAGGCGCCCCTGTAAGAGCTAATCTAGAGAGATGGGCTTCAGCGAAGGAGCCAGGTTTCAGGTGCGACCAGCAGAGCTGCTAGCTGGGGCCTGTCTGTGTCGGCAGTGGTGGGAGGGGGCTTCGGAGCCGGGGTGGGAGGTGGTGCTGGTGGCCTCAGCTGTCCTGGTGGGCAGCCAGCGGTCACCTCATGGCATAATGGTTGACACTTACTGGGCACTTATCATGGGCCGGACACCACCTAAGTAACTAGTATGGATGAACTTAAATTTGATAGTTACAATTCCCATTTTTACAGATTAGGAAACTGAGGCCCAGAGAGGTCAGATAACTGTTTTCCTAGGTCACATGTCTGATAAATATGGAGCCAGGATGCGAGGCCAGGCGTGTGGACTGCTGGGCTTGTGTGCTTCAGAACTGTGCTCTTCTGGGGGGTGTGCGGGACGTAATATCCTGAGGTGTGCTTTGTCTATGGGTCCTGCACCCCAGGAAGGGAGAGGGCAAGCGTGACAGATTGCAAACGTGGCTACAGGACTCTGTGGCGCCTTCCTTCACTCTGTGGGCATGCTTGGGGAAGAAGCCGGGGCAGGCGAGCTTGCCGGATGAGACATGCAGGGCCTAGTGACCCTTCGCTCCAGCGGAGCCTGCTCACCACCAGGTGTGAGTGAGGCCGTCCTGAGCTATCCAGTGACCTGCTAGCTCACCACAGACACATAAGTGAGCCCAGCAGAGCCTGTCTAGAAAGCACCCCCCTGATCCACAGAGCCATGAGTAAATAAATACATGTTTCTTGTTCGAAGCCACTGGGTGGCTTGTTATGTAGCAGTAAATACAGCAAGAAATACCTCGAGGAGAAGGAAGATACGAGGTTAGAGGAATTCCCACCAGGCAGGATGGATACGTAGAAATCCTTCAGGCAGGGGAAAGAGATGCAGAGGAAAATGACAGGGGAGAACCGGCCTGGGACCCTCAGGACCCAGCGCCCTCTCCTCTTCTGGCTTCCACCAGGTGAAGGAATGGCAGTACTTTTCTGGAAAGAAATCACAGATGGTCAGTGAGGAAGCTGAAAGCAGGAGTACTCGGCCGCCTTTGGGAAGGCAGTCCCGGAGCAGTGAGAGGTGGCTGCCTCTTCGCAGATGCTCTGTTGCCTGTGGGCAGAGGGAGGACCTGAGAGAGCCCCCTCCACTCTCCCTGGGGTCCTGTGCTCCCTCTGGGGTAGCAGGCATCCAGAGAGTAAGCTCTCCGAGCCTAAACTCAAGCAGCCGCGCGAGAGCGAAGAGTGGACAGAGGGGAGAAATGTTGAGGATGTACCAGGGACAGGAAAAGCTGGAGCCAACGGATCTGGAGGGACCGGCCACTGGGAGAGGGTTGGCCTAAAATAACACCCCTGTTCAGAGTACAAACGGATGCCGGGCAACAAACAATACCGAGGGGAAGAGTAAATGATACTTACTAAATGTCCTCACCATCTAAAATGTACATATTATGGTACAATCATGTCTTTTTGGTCCTGACGTTGGTAATTTTTTGACACAGCCTGCCATCTGCCCTTGTTTTGAAGAGTCACCCCTCCTTGAGGAGCTTGAATTTTAAAGATTTTTATTTTTTATTTTATTTTGACAGAGAGAGACACAGCGAGAGCGGGAGCACAAGCAGGGGGCGTGGGAGAGGGAGAAGCAGGCTTCCCGCGGAGCAGGGAGCCCGATGCGGGGCTCGATCCCAGGATCCTGGGACCATGACCTGAGCCGAAGCAAGACGCTTAACGACTGAGCCACCCAGGCGCCCCGAGGAGCTTGAATTTTAAAAAGAATCAAAGCCTGCAGGTAAAATGGAGATGCTGTACTGGTAGAATTTCAGGCAGTCATCGAAAGTGCAACAAGGGTTTTTCTTTTATGTGGACCCCTTCCCTGGGCTCTTGGCCTCAGTGCCAGCCACGGAACCCCAAAAAGGGGACCTCGGCGTCGGACGCTTTCGACTCGCTTCCTCCAAAGTTGCCCCGGTGTCTCTCAGACTCGGGGGAGCGGCTCTGTCCCCAGGACGGCCGAGCCCGCGCGCCGCCGCCAGAGGGCGCTGCGCAGTGGCCGGGCGCGTCGCGGCCGCCGGGCGTCGGGCCTGGCGTGGGCATTTTTGTGTGGTTTAAATACCAGCGTTTACTGCTCACTCTTTCCCCAAACATGTGTCTAATTTGCCCGGTATCTCTTCTACGTGAAAAACTTGAGAAGGAAAAAAAATTCATACTTAACTTTAGTTCCAGGGTCGGCGAAGGGGTTTGACACCAAATGCAGTTTTGTTCCAGAAACCTCGGAGCCTGGGGCCCGAGCAGCCAGCAAGGGCTCCCCAGACGCTGCCCCTGGGTGAGGACGGAGGCACTCAGAAACGAGCGCACCGAACCCAGCCCCTGGAAATGCTCTTGCTAACCAGCCGCAAGGCCGCAGGCTGGCCTCTCCAGGGGAGGACGGGTTTCGGGCCGGGCTCTGGAGCTGGTGTCCGCGGCCGGGCGGAGGGGCCACGCCGCACCCCGAGCTCCCGCGGGGCCCGGGGCGGTGTGCGGCGCTTGGGGGAGCGGGGCGCGCGGCCCGGGCTGCGAGGTTCCGCGGGGGGCGGGGAGGGGGGCAGCAGTGCGGGCGCAGGGCGAAGTCGGGGAGGCAGAGGGCAGGAGCTCCGGGACGAGAGCAGAGGGGGAGTCCTGTCTGCTGGGGGTGGCGGGGCCGGTTCCTCGGGCCCAGGTGGAAGCTGACAAGCCTGACCGCCACAAATAGAAGGCATGGGCGAAAAGACCCGAAGAGCTTTCTGACTGCTGGGAGGTCTCAGGCAGTTAAAGCTCCTAATCCCTGGGGCGGGAGCTGGGGTGAGGTTGGGGGGGTGGGGAGTGTCTTGATTGGCGGCTAGGTTCTGTTTTTGAGACCTGACAAAAACAAAACAAAACAAAACCCTGTCCCCTGGGGAGATTTCTCAGTCACTTTTCTCCTGCAGGAAGCTGCTTCTTGTTGGAGCCTCCTGGGATTGGCAGAGTTAAAATCCTTTAACCCAGGATGCCTTGGGCCTTTTGTTCAGCTCTGACAATGGAATTGGGTGGAGGGGGCTGGGAAGGCAAGTAGCTGGGTCCGGGTGTATCCATGGGGTGGGGGTCTGGTAAAGCTGTGTGCAGTCACTGGGTGAAAAAGCAATTTAGTCGTGTGTGTGTGTGTGTGTGTGTGTGTGTGTGTGTGTGTGTGTGTGGTGTGGTTGCGGGGAGGGTGTAAGGGAGCCCAAGGCATAGGGCACCAGCTCGTTAACACATGTGTGTGAGCACCTGCTGGGCACTCAGCAAACCCTTAATTACTCAGGGAGACCTTCCAAAACTGGGAACTCAATACTGGTCCCTAAAAGGTTGGGTAATGGGTTTTTCTTGCATCTGAAATCCGAGGGAATGGATCTCTGGCTCCCCTGGGCTCCCAGATTCTTCTAGATGTCTTTGTCTTCTAAAATTCTGTTCTCCCACAGGACAGCACTTAGTTAAGGACGCTCAGGAATGCATACCCTTCAACCATATTCATCATCTGAAAACTGTTGCTTTGAATATATCAAGCCCTTGACTCATAATCCTCAGCAGCACCCACTAATTCAAGGGACTTGGAGTGACCACTTTCAAGCCCTCCCACCATGCAGACTTTTCTTCCCCAGCTCCCCAGGGGTGTTGTCCCCCAAGCCAGCCTGACCCCTCCCTTGGAAATGTCTTGAATTCTCCAGCCTCCCTGTGTGGCCCTGCACTTGACTTCCTGGGATACCCTTCCCCTCTTCACCATCTAGGCAGTCATGTCCCTTCTCCATTCAGTTCTAGCATCAGTAGGTCAGCCAACATGCATTACTGAGAGTCCACTATGTGCAAAGCATGTTCTGGGCCTGGGGAATACATTAGAGATCAGGACAAATACCGGCCCGTGAGGATTTTATGTTCTAACGGGAGGGAAGAGAGTAGACACAAAGTCAAACAATTTCTCTTGTTGATAAGGACGACAGAGAAGCTAAACTAATGTGCTAGAGTAGGGATCTTGGAAGTGGAGTGGGGCTGATGGTGCTGCTTTGGTTAGACAGGGAAAGTCTCTGTGGAGGTGACTTTTGAGACTTTATGGATGGGGAGGAGGCAGCCCTGTGAAGATCTGGGGAAGAGTGCTCCAAGCAGGAGGAATAATGAGGGCAGAGCCCTGAGGCAGACATGCACTGGTTGTGTTCCAGAGACACCACGGAGACCACTGTCACTGGGACAGTGGGAACAAGGAGATTTGAGGGGCTCTGGGGACATAGGCAGGGGCTAGATCATCAGTCCCTGTGGGCCAAGGTAAGGAGTGTGAGTTTCGTTTTGGTTGCAGTGGGAAGCTTTTGGAGCCTCTTAGCTGGGAGTGAACATATTTCATTTACCCTTTAGAAAGATCACTCTGGCTGCTTTGCAGAGCACGGTCTAGGAGCTGAGGAGAACAGTTGAGATGCGGTTGCAGAAGTCCTGGCAAGAAGAGATAAGACCAGGGTGGTGGCTGTAGAGATGGTGAGATGCAGTACTGATTTCTGGAGCAATTTTGGAGGTATGGTAGATAGGACTTACTGATGAGCTGACCTATGACAGAAGAGAGGAGTTAAGGATGACTCCTCCATTTTTAGGCTAACTGGATGGAAGGGATGCCCATGTTTGGGGGAAGAGGTGCCTCTGTAGTTCTGTTGTGGCCATGCCAAGAACTATCAGACATCAGCTGGACCTCTGGAGGGAGGTTTGGGGTCTGGAATTCACGGGTGTCTTGCCTTCAGACTTAAATTTGAGAACAAGCCTGTAGATGGTAGTCAAAGCTGTGGCCTGGATAATTCCACTTGAGGAAAGAGTAAAGACAGAAGAGAGAGGGCTGACACTGAAGCCATGCCAATGTTTAAGGATCTGGAAGAGGGAAACCAGCTGAGAGGACTTAAAAGAACAACCTGTGAAGTTGGGGGGAAAACCACAAGATTGGGTTATAAGGAAACTAAGTAAAGGAAGTATTTCAAGCAGGAGGATGTATTGGTCTGTTATTGCTGGGTAACAAACAGCTACAAAAATCTCAGTGGTGTATAACAGTAAATATTTCTTTTGCTCATGCATCTGTGGGTCATCTGGAGGTCAGCGAGATGTGATTGACCTTGGCTGAGCAGCTCTAAGCTGCAGTTGGGTCCGATTCTGTTCTATACACATGTCCCTTATCATCCTTGTACCAGCAGGGTGGTTAGGGCAGGTTTTTTCCCATGGGGATAGCATTGGCACAAGTAGGCAAGTAGAAACACAAGATGCCTCCTGCAGCCAAGGCTTAGAATTGGCACCATGGCACTTCCTCCCTATATTCCGTTGGCTGAAACAGGTTACGCCACCATGCCCAAAGTCAAGGGGCAAGAAAGCATACTCTGCCTCTAGTGGGAGCAACTGCAATATCACATAGAGAGAAATATGGACACGGGGCAGAGCGGCAAGAATTAGGACCACCCCAGGGTGGTCAAACCTGTTTAGTGCAACTGGAAGACTAGAGGAGACAACGGCCACAAGCTTGCCACTAGTCTAGTCAAAATGTGGGTCACTGGCCTTTTTAGTAAGAGCTATTACAACAGAATGGAAGGATAAAAGCCCCGTTGGAGTGGGTGGAGGTGAGAATGGGAGGCGAGGGAGAGGACTGTCAGTCTAGAGACGACTGTCTCAGGAACACTTGCTCTGCAGAGGGGCAGCAAAATAGAGTAGCTGGCAGGAAACATGAGGCTAAGGCTAATACATTTTTAAATTTAGGGAATTAAATCTTGTTTTATCGGGGCGCCTAGGTGGCTCAGTCGGTTAAACGTCTGCCTTTGGCTCAGGTCCTGATCCCAGGGGTCCTGGGATGGAGTCTCACATTGGGCTCCCTGCTCCGGGGGGAGTCGGCTTCTCCCTCTCCCTCTGCCTCTCCCCCGGCTTGTGCGCTCTCTCTCTGTCAAATAAATAAATACATAAAATCTTAAAAAAAAGAAGAATTAAAAAAATAAAAATAAAAATAAAAATAAATAAATCCTGTTTTCCTTTGATGGGAAGGATCTAGTCGAGAGGGAGAAGTCGATGATGCATGAACGAGAGGGAATACTTAAGCTGTGAGAGGGAAGGGGCCCAGGGCACAGACGCAGGGGCTGGCCACAGACGGGTGCAGAGCATGCAGAACTGCAGACATTCTCATGGCTTTGGTGGCAGCAGGGTCACACAGTTGGTCTGACTGTACCTATTTTCTCTATGAAGGGTATCTGAGCTCACACGGAGAGTGAAAGAGGAAGGGTGTTGAAAATATGCAGAGAGAGGAGAAAGTGTGAAGTTGTTGCACTGTGGAGAGGGAAAAGAAATTTTCTAAGAAACTGTAGCAGGATTGTCCAGCAGTTCAAATGCCTATTTGAAATTTATGGCTGTAAATTTGAAGTGAGTCCATCTAGAGCAGCTGGGGAATTTTCTTCAGTGGTGCGCAACTGCTCGGTTGCAGGTATGAAGTAAACAGTTTGATTTAAGCACAGTTGGGGTTTTGCCAGGTGAATATGATGGAGAGAGACCAATGTAAGGAAGTTAAGAATGTTTGCAAGGGAGATTTTGTGTGCTGGATCATGAAATCTCAGCTGGCTGAGAAGTGAAGACCTGAGGGGAGACACATAGTGAAGGAACAGTAGCAGGATGGGTTGGAGGTCTCAGGCGGAAGAGAAAGACTGGAAGGGGGGGGGCGCCTGGGTGGGTCAGTTGCTTAAGCATCCAACTCTTGATTTCTACTCAGGTCATGATCTTGGGGTTGTGGGATTGAGCCCCACTGTCAGGCTCGGCGCTCAGTGGGGAGTCTGCTTGTGGATTCTCTCTCTCCCTCTGCCCCTCCCCCACTCTCTTTCTCTCTCTAAACAAATAAATAAATCTTTTTTTTTTTTTTTTTAAGAAACACTGGAGGGGGTGAACTGGGGGTCTGACAGGTGGGGGGATCTTTGAATCTGAGATCTTGGGGATGGTGTTGATAGTCATGATTCCAAGGTCCAAGGTCCAAGGTATGTCCAGGAAGCTAAGGCAGGGCAGGAGAAAATATATTGCTAGGGCTAAGGCAGTCAAGGGAATTAGGGGCCGGAGTGCTGAGTGGATCATCAGTACTGATGCTGAGGTCACCAAGAATGATGACAGTGTAGGAGAAAGAGCCTGGTGCCCAAATCGTAAGGGAACAGAGAAAGTGACCAGGAGGGTGATAAGGTGATACTAACTAGGAAAAGTGGTGGGTAGTAAACTCCATGGCTTCCAAAGGAGCCGGGTTTTTGAAGGCAGAAGAAACAGATTGGAAGTTTTCATGGTGAGTGAGGACCACTTCTGCATGGCCTGAGGGAGAAAAGAACCTCCAGTGGAGAGAGCCATGGGGACAGCTGTGTCCTCAGGGGACAGACAGGCTCCAGGAAGAAGGAAGTGAGGGTCCTAGTCTTGAAGATTTAGAGTAGAGGCAGGGGGTATGGTTTGGGAGGGCAAGGAGGGGAGGGGGGTTGGCTGGGGGATGTTCAGCAGGTGGGGGGTATGGGTTGGGGCTGGGATGAGTGGGCGGGAAGCATGATGGGTTTGCTCTCCCTGCCCTTGAAGGCCCGGGAGGGAGGTGTCAGGGCACCCACACCCGGCCCCTCTGTGGAAGCTTCCCAGATTACCCTGGGGGGCAGGAGTTGGGAATAGACTTCCTTTTCCTGGAACCCCAGGAACTTTGGGTGCTCATGATTCTCAGGCCTTAGTCCCCTACTTCAAGGTGTCTTCAGCGTTCTTCTTCCATGTGGATTTCTTATTTCCTCAATGAGTCTCAAGTTTGGGTAGGAACCCCAGATGTGTCACTTTGCACCCACTCAAGTCCAGCACAACACCTGACATGAAGTGGGTGCTTCTCAAATGTTGGTTGATCGAGCTGGATACAAATGAGGTAATGGTTCCCTTTAAGGCCAAGAGTGGGGCCGTCGTCTGGCGGTGCGGGGTGGGGGCGGCTCCTTCTGCCCGGGGTCCCCTCCCCGCCCTCACCCGCCAGCTGCCGCACGGACGCCCCTCCCCCTCCCCCGCAGCCGCAGCCGCAGCCGGCGGGGCCAGTAACCCGACGCCGGGGCCCGCTCCCCCGCCCGACCCAGGCTCCCGGTGGCCAATGGCCGCGGCCAGAGCCTCCGCGGGGAGCCTCGGGGCCCTGGCGGCGCCGCGCGGCCGGGCTGGAGCTGGGGCACCCGGAGCGGCCCGGCTCACGCCCCCAGCCGGCGCTCTCCACCCCTACGCGCAGGGCTGTTCTGACCCGGGCCCCAGCTCGGACTCGTCCCGCTCGGGGCCCCAAGCCAGAAGGCCAAAGGGACCCCGCACTCAGGGCAGACTGTGGCACCCAGCGGCCCAAGTCGGGAGGTTGGCGGGGGCCCGCGCAGTAGTCCGGACACTTGACTCGTAGGCCCCCGGCTCAGGGCTCTGACCAGCCGAGAGACCCTGGGCAGTCGTGGAATCCCTGAGCCTCCGTGTCCTCGTCTGTGGCTGAGACTAGTCCTTATCCACCTCTCAGTGGGCTGGTGTGAGGACCCAACCCGTGAGGGGCCGGAACGTCTTCCCAGATTAGCCAGAGGACGGGCCAAACCCAAGGCGTCGTGACCTGTCCCCACCTGCCCCGCAGCAGATGGGCAGTGCCCCTCCTCCTACCCACCATTTCGGCTCCACCCACCATCCAGGGAATTCCCTGGGTTCGACGGAAAAGCCCGACAACAACGCTTTCCTTAACACCCCCAGTACATGTATTTCCCGCAGCTCCTCTCTCCCGAGGCAGAAGTTAGCTGGTGGGGTTTAGCAGCCCTGGGGGAAGGGAGCTCGAAATATATGCCCTGCTGGCAGGATGGAGCACAGGCAGGGCACCTTTCCAACTACCTATGTTATCTCCTGTATACTTCCTAGAGTGTAAGATGTGTAAAGAGGAAACCCTCACCAACAATGACTTTTTCCTCTTCGAATAATTAAAACTGCACACTCCTCACAATTACCGTAGGCTACAAAAACTGACGCGTCTATCCAAACCTTTGATCATGGTACCCAAAAGAAAAGCAACCAAGAGCTCAGGAAGTACATTATACTCTGTAAGAAGAGGAAGAGAGGAAGTCTTGGTCAAGGATGCATTATTTTAACATTCACAGCCTCCCCAACCCTGAAAGTAGCCTGGCGTTGCTGATGGTGATGAAGACACATGAGCGGGGGTCCCCTGATTTCTTTGTTTCTGTGTCCATGTCCTGAACAGGCTCCCAGGTGGCTCCTGGAACCTGCAGCCCTGGCTCACACCCTTTCTCTGCACTGGGCTGGCCACCCTCGGGCACCTTGTCTGGGGCACAATGTTACAATGATAAACTGTTCTCTCTTCCCTGGGACTTAGACTCCAAGGGCCAGGCAGCCCCATCAGGCCCTCTAGATGAATCCAAAGGCAGGAAGTGCCTGGGGAGTCCGCGAGGGCGTCCCTAAGCAGGGAGAGGGAGAGGTGCCCACCAGCTGAGACCTGATGTTCTGCAGGCTTCCTGAATTCATTTGCTTGCAGACCTTTGCAGCCTTGCCAGGCCCTGTGTGAGAGATCAGAACAGCGGGAAATTTGTAGCAAGAAAGCACCAGGTGCTGAACAGGTCTCAGTCTGACTTAGTTAGGGGCTGCGGCCATTTGGGGTTGGCATTCTTGTCTTAGCAGACCGGCAGGAATTGCTTGCCGGCTCTTGGAAGAACAGTGCTCACCCTGAGCCTTTGCTGGGACTGCAGTAAACCCAGGACACAGCGCTGGGGACGGAAACTGGGAGCCTCCTCCCTTCCAAGCGCCAGTTAGACGACACAAAGGGCCTCCTCTGCTGGCCAAGCAGAAGGGGATGGGCTGACCAGGGAGGGCTGGGACTGTCACCCAGTCAGAGCCAGGCGGCTGCAAATGAAACACAGGCCTAGAAGGCTCAGACAGGCACTCAATCTTTCCCAGAGCCAAGAAATCCTGGCTAGAAACTTGACTACGGAGCAAGGAAAGGCACCGGGAAATACTTGAAACCAGGCGAGACCCCTGGTAATGTTGGACTCCTGACAAACAAGGAGCTGAGCCAAATGCTTTTTTTCCCCTCCGCCTGGCCCAAACACAAAAGCTGAGCTGGCCAGAGAGGACCCAGGGGAGGTGGTGGAGGAGCCAGGGAGGGACCCAGCAGGAAGAGGAAAGCAGGCAGCAGGGGTCATTTTTACCCTGCTCAGACCCCAGAGCTCTCCTACAGCAAGTCTGCAGAGCAGAAAGTTCCCCTGGCGGCTTCGCACAAAGTCAAGGTCACTCAGAACCTCTGGAAGTTCCCACGAGGGGCTTCAGAAACTCCAGCGTGGCAGCGTGGAGCCGTCAACAAACAGTAGCCAGGCTGCGTGGGTCAGCTTTTATATGAAGAAAGGGTTTGTAGGGGCAGCCGCTGAGGGAGGGCAGCACCCCCACCCCCAGCCTCAGGCTATGGAGGGACTGACCTCAGCCCTCCGAACAAACTCAGCTGGGGGTGGGGGGCGGTGGCGTTCAGCCCGCGTTATTTTAAATGAATGTGCATGGTAGCATGTTATGGGTAAAATCTATAAACCTGCTAAGGAATTCTCTTATTCGTATTTCTTGTAATGTGTGAGGGGGGTTACTTTGTAAAAGTTCTAAAATCAAAGAAAAAAGAGAAGTCATCCTGTGTTGCAGATGGATTCAGGGTCTCAATTCTCTTTATCCTTTGCTAAATTTCGAAGAAAAAAAAATAAAAAGAAATATGCCACGGTAAGAAGGCTTCTTGTTTAAAAAAAAAAAAAAGCTGCTTTCTGAATATAAAAGTAGAACATGCTCTATAAAAAGAAATTCAGACAAAAGATATAAAAAAGGGAGCAGAAAATCAACTATAATCCCACCACTCAGTGGTAGATAGTCTGGATATCATTTTTATATATTTACCCCCTACTATTTTCTAAGCAGGCAGATATATTTTTACTTGAGATAAAATGATTAACATAAGAATGGTCTTAGCTTCCTTTCCCCTGCCCCCCACCCAGCCCATGGACCTTGGGCAGAGATGTTTTGGGGAAGGAGCTGGGCCTTGGCACATGGTGAGTGGGGAAGAGGGGAGGTCTCCCAGGGAAGATGGCAAGGGGGCCCAGTGAAGGCTCAATGAAGGATTACTTTTGCTACCCAGCACCCTTTCCTTCGAAGAATCACCCTTTCCCCATTCCACAGGAACCCCCTCAGCCCCTGAGCTTTGGTGGTGCTGACTTCATGCCTTCTACCCCTACCCCATCCTGGACTGGAGCCAGATCAGTCAACCGTCTCCACACTCTGATCAGGCTGATTGGTCCAAGGACAGACACATGACCAAGCCAGGAAGAAGTCTTCTCTCTTGCTCACTAAGTATCCTGTGCCCCCGCCCCCCCCCCCACCAGGTGAGGGCTGCCGAGACTTTCCTGGAGCTGAGAGATGGAGACCAAACCTTGACAGCATCACTCAGTCCCAGGTCCCAACCATGTCTGAAGCCAAGAGGGTCCATCCTGGACTTTTCATTTACATGAGTTCAAACATTTCTTTTTTTCTTTTTTCCCCCAAATTGTTATTAGATTTTATTTTCTAAGCATTGGGTGTTTTGTTTTTTTTTTTAAAGATTTTATTTATTTATTTGACAGAGAGAGACACAGTGAGAGAGGGAACACAAGCAGGGGAAGTAAGAGAGGGAGAAGCAGGCTTCCCGCGGAGCAGGGAGCCCGATGCGGGGCTTGATCCCAGGACCCCAGGATCACGACCTGAGCCGAAGGCAGACGCTTAACGACTGAGCCACCCAGGTGCCCCTGTTTTTTTTTTTTTTTTGAGGTAAATTTCACATAACTTAAAATTAACCATTAACGATTTTAAAGTGTGTGGTTCAGCGGCACTGAGTACATCCACAATGTTGTGTAGCCATTGCTTCTGTCCATTTCCAAGACATTTTCATCACCATCACCCCAAAAGGAAACCCCATGCCCATCAAGCAATCACCTCCTATTCTTCTCAACCTCTGGCATCCACTAGTTTGCTTTCTGTCTCTATGGCTTTACTTATTCTGGAAGTTTCATGTAAATGGAATCATACAGTAGGTGACGTTTTTGTGTCTGGATTCTTTCACTTAACATGATGTTTTCTTTCTTATTTCTTTTTTTTTTTAAAGATTTATTTATTTATTTGAGAGAGCGAGAATGAGAGAGAGTACATGAGAAGGGGAAGAGTCAGAGGGAGAAGCAGGCTCCTCACTGAGCAGGGAGCCCGATGCGGGACTCGATCCCGGGACTCCAGGATCATGACCTGAGCCGAAGGCAGTTGCTTAACCAACTGAGCCACCCAGGCGCCCTTCTTTTTTATTTCTTTAATTATTTGACAGAGAGAGAGAGAGAGCACAAGCAGGGGGAGCAGCAAGCAGAGAGAGAGGGAAAAGCAGGCACCCTGCTGAGCAGGGAGCCCAATGCTGGGCTCGATCCCAGGACCCCAGGATTATGACCTGAGCCGAAGGCAGACTCTTAACTGACTGAGTCACCCAGGCGCCCCAACATGATGTTTTCAAGGTTTATCCATGTTGTAGAATATTTAAGTATTTCATTCCTTTTTGGGGGCTGAATATTATTCCACCATATGAATATACCTATCAGATTTTGTTTGTTCATTCTTATGGACATTTGAGTTCTTTCTACCTTTTGGCTAGTATGAATAATGGTGCTGTGAACATGCATTTATAAGTATTTCGGGGCGTCTGGGTGGCTCAGTCATTAAGCGTCTGCCTTTGGCTCAGGCCATGATTCCAGGGTCCTGGGATTGAGTCCTGCATCGGTCTCCCTGCTTGGCGGGAAGCCTACTTCTCCCTCTCCCACTCCCCCTGCTTGTGTTCCCTCTCTCACTATGTCTCTCTCTGTCAAATAAATAAATAAAATCTTTAAAAGAATAAATAATAAATACGTGTTTTCAATTCTTTTGGGTATATAACTTTGAGTGGAATTGCCAGGCCGCATGGTGATTCTATGTCCATATGTTCCTTTTCTAGTTTAATGTGAAATGGGTTTCTTTCCTGGGCAAGCAGCATGGCCAAAGCGGGGAGCAGGGAGGAAAGTGTTCTGCCTGGAGAGAGCAGGCAAGCAGAGATATGAGAAACAACGGAGACGAAATACATTCTGGAGTGGGAGAGCGACGTGAGAAAGTACTTTCTGGACAAGCAGCAGGGCACACTGTCTGGGAGACCCACAGAGAAGAGGAATCTTAGAGCAGCTGCTTCAGCAATCCTGTCTGGGAGAGGAAATGCCCCTTCTTCCTCTGTTATTTCCTCTTCTCCTTCCTGCCAACGCCCATGCAGGGATGAGCCGACAGGGGGTATTCTGGGTGGGAGAGAACACATTTTCCTTCTAAAGGAGAAGGATTTATTTCACTGGGTACCTCCCACAGCTCTGCCAGGGATTGATTTCTCCACTGTGATGAGCCACAGGTCAGCCGTCAGGACCACTTTGGAGGGCGGCTAGCCGCCTTCCGACATGGCCCCTCTGCCCAGGACTCCAGGTAGGGTGAAGCCCCTGACTTAGCTTAGAAAAGAAATCACTGGGGTCTCTGCTCCTGTTCCTTCATGCCCATCAACTGCCGCTCTCCACACCCCTGATGTTATCAGTCCACCTGGGGACTTGTTTGTCAAGTGGGATCCATGTTTCTGCTCACTCTTATCAGACATGGAGATTGTCTTCAGAGGCAGTCTTATCCCCACTGTGGGATGTCCCACAGGTAGAACGTGATTCTACTGAATTCTCTTAATGTTGAGCCCCCTCTGTGTGTGTCATGTTGAGAAAAGCCCTGGGCAATGGGGGAAGGGGCCTGGGCAGGACCAGGGGATGGCAGGGCATAGGAAATATCAGTAACTCAAGGCTCCTGACCCTGTGGAGCATGCAGCTCAGTGGAGGGAGACAGACATGGTGGCCGCATAAAGGAGCGCTGACAAAATTACGGGAGTAGGAAAATTTGGTTTTGGAGCTCTCCCAGTGAATATTTATTACTTAGTATTTTACTTAAATAATGGTTTACTTAATTATATTAATAATTAGTATATATTTATATTTAATAAAAGTAATACCTTCACATAGTTTAGAAACTGAGATCTCCTACCAATAGCCAGCATCAAGTTGCCAGCCAGGTAAGGGAGCGATGTTGGAAGTGGACCCTCTGGCCCCTGTCAAGCCTTCAGATGGCTGCAGCCTCAGCTAGCTAGTATCTTGACTAAAACCTCATGAGAGTCCCTGAGCCAGAACTGTTAAGCTAAGTCACTTCTGAGTTTCTGATCCACGGAAACTGTGTGAGATAATAAATGTTTATTGCTGTTTGAAGTGGCAAAGATTTTGAGATAATTTATCACACGGCAATAGAGAACTACTAGACAATTTTGTTACTATTATTTTCTTGGGTCAGTACTCTGAGCAAAGAAGCTGGGGAAGGGTATGTTCTGATGCAGGTGTGCTGTGAACAGTATTAATCCTGAGGACACCTTGCTACTAGGTGGTGTACAACGTGATGGGCGAAGGGCCACCTGGACAAGTTTCAAAGCTTCTATTGAAATGATAAGTTTCACACCAATCTGAAGTATACTTCAGAAGCGAAAGGTCTCAGGGAGGATATGCCTTGGGCTGACAGACCTCATTCACAGATGACCTCAGGTGCTCAGATGACAAACAGCCAAGCAAGACTCCTGGGGCTGTTGACCTAATGCAGTTCCCGTGGTTAGGAATTGATGGAGCACTTCCATTAGAAAAAGTCGTCCCAGCCACAGATTCACCTGCATCCAGCCCATGTTCCCAGCGTGTGGAAGCTCAGCGCTTCCCATGAAAACACGGTGAAAACCTCTGCAGTGTTTCCCAGTGAAACTGGCTTCCTTCCCTATCACCAGGACCCGGACAGAGCTGCGGGGCACAGGACAACCACATTTCATGAGCTCACGTGAGCTCATGTCCAAGAAGTCCCCACCCTCTCCCCTCTAGGTACCTGAGATTCTGGGAAATCAGCTCTATTTTCAGCTTCTAGGTTTCCTTGTTATTATGAGCACTGAGCTCCTTGGAAGCAGGTGGCCGCAGGGGAGCTGAGAGAAAGGAAGATGAAGCAAGACCCACATAGCCCCTCAAGGAGATGGTTCTCAAATTGAGAACTCCAGAAACCTTTGTCAAGGATCGTCTCAGCCACTGCCCCTTGGAGACATCGACTGTATTTGGGGTTATGTTTGCTAGGGCTTCTCTCAAGGAATGAATTGTCAGCCATTTTGAGCCTCCTTCCTTGAAAGATGTTTGATATAGAACATTTCAAAGAGAGTTTTAACACTTCTGGGTTTTTGTTGTTGTTGTTGTTTTGTTTTTGTTTTTGTTTTTGCTGCTTATTCCTTTCTCCTCTGGTTTTGCTGCTTAGTGACAGATCTTAAATTCAGCAACATCAACCTCCCCATGGCGGTCCAGGGAAGCTGTTGAGAAATGGCCACTTTTCAATTTCCCCTGGCCCTTGGGAAAAAAGAACACAGAACTGGAGTTTGAACCTTTTAAGGACCCAGGGGCTTACAAGCCTTTCCTCCTCCAGCAGAGGCCTAGAGACAGTAAAAGAAACACATCCAGCCGATTGGTTATTTAAAAGCCTTTGCTCAGCATTTGATAAAGGATGCATTTTGAATTAACCATTAAAAGTGACTTCCAATTCCCAACAGAAATTGAACACATCCAGGCTCAGCACACATGGTAAACGAAGGCACCAACTTGGCTTCTAAGAAAAAGCCAAGGCTGGGTTTCTTAGAAATAACCCCAGCTGGTGTGGGTAGGAGGGCTCCCCCACAGTTTCCTTGGCCTCCACTCATGGAGGCCGGAGTGGACGGTATCAGTGCCAGGGCCGAAGGGTAAACGGTGTGCGAACAAGGCATCCCCAGCAGCGACTTTAGACAGGGCTGGCGATGTAAGAAAAGCAAAAATGAAATCAAAGTAAAATACTGCCAATGCTTCTTATTGCAATTTGCATCACATTACCCATAATGATTTGTAATTTTACATTTAAAGCTATTATCTTTTGGCAGACACCTTGACTTTAAATAAGTGTCTGTTACCCCAAGGGGCTGCAGCAAACTGTGCCTCACATCCCACAATGGGATCCAGAGTGAGGATATCCACCGAGGAGTGCGGCTGTCCCGGCAGGAGCACCACCAGCCTGAGGCCGCGCCCTGCTCTTGGGCATGGAGCTGCCCTCGCTTGGCACTTATCCTGGTCACTGCTTTGGTGACTGTCATCCTGCCGAAGGCTTTCAGCTACCACCTTTCATCTACTCCCACTTCTTTCTTCATCCAAAGTATCAAGTATCTTTCATTCTTCCCTTGGTGCCCTGGACTCTCTGATAAGTGCGTGAAAGGATCGTCTCTTGGTCCCTGACATCTAGGAACCTACCTACTTAAAAACAGCAAGAAAGCTCCCCGAAGAGCTGCTCGCAGAATGAGAAGTTGGATGGATTCCAACTGGAGTGCCACTTCCCTAACCCCACACACCTTTAAGTGACAGGAGACTGAGGAGTGATAGGGGGTTATCACAGAACATTCCAGTCCTTTTGTCAGAGCCTGAAAGCTCCGGGGAGCAAATGACTGTACAGAAATTCAATCAGAATGGAAGAACAGGCAGAAGCAAACTGAGGGGAGGGCTGGGAGCTATTTCTCCCCCCGCCCCAAAACATCCTACACACTGATAAGTACTAATACAGTTAAAAGAAACAGGACAATTACATAAAGTACATAGCCAGTGGCTGGCATGTAGTAAGTTAGCTCTTTCTGTTTAACCATCCAAAATTTAGTGGCTTAGAACAACAACCATTATTTAGCTCGTGATTCTGCAGTTTGGCGTATTTAGGCCGGCTCACTCAGGCTCTGCCATCAGCTGCCCCATCACCTCAGGGCTGGTCTAGGGTGGCCTTGGTTGGGGCAGCTCCCCCATACAACGTGGCCCCTGGTTCTATGGCAGGCTAGCCCGGCCCGTTCACATGAGTTCGAGAGAGAGAAGTAGGCGCGTTCTCCTGAGGCCTAGGCTGGGAACTGTACAAACAGTACCCACTGCATTGTACTGGGCAAAGCAAGGCCCTCGGGCAGCCTGAATTCAAGGAGTAGAGAAATAGCCTGTTGCTTTTGGTGGGAGGGGCTGAAAACTCATCTTGCAAAGTGGTGCTTACAAAGGAGTGACGAAAGATTGTGGCCATTTCTGTAATCTACTACTACAGGTACCAGTAAATTCTGGGAGTGTGTATAGTTTTCCTACCATTTCCAAAAGGAATTACATTGATGCGTCAGTTGACAAGCCTAGGATGAAAAGCTCTTTGGAAAAACCAGACCGTCAGACTGATAAAGAAGGTAGTCAGAGGGTGACACCTTTGTTAATGTGCTTGTTTCCCCAACAGCCAACCCCCACAGGGTCCCTCCTCTAATCCAGCCCCAGCTCTGCACTCCCCTCCTTGGTGTGAGAACCGGCTGGGCCTTGCCCTAGGCTAGAGGCCTGCCCTCAAGACCTGAGTGTGTGGTTAAGGAGACTTTCTCCATCCTCTGGCTTCCCATCTAGCAATCCTGTTTCCTTGTTTTCTACTGTCTTCTTGGAGTCAGTTCAGTCTGTCTGGGAAGAATGGAGTCTCTACTCTGTGAGTTAGAGGTTCATCACCCTGCTCTGAAATGTTTGTTTCCCTCTTATTTGGGAGGTAGTAACACATGGTCAGGGTCCATGAGATCATTCTGTTTCTCGAGTTGGCTAGATATTTGGAGATATGTGAAGAAACCCAGGCTTTGTCTCAATGTGTACTGACTGGCTTCTGTCACATTCTCAGGTGAGACAAATCTGTCCAGTGATTTCCCTTCAGAAGTGGGAAATGTATCCCCTCTTCCTTCTAAGTCCCACCACTAGTGCTATTACACACATATACACAGTGCAGTCGTAGAACTGCATTGTTCTGTTTCTTGAGCAGAGCAGGTACTGTTGCTTCTCATCTTCATCCACAATTGTCTTTTTCATCACCCTTTCTAGCTCAGCATGTGACACCACAGTGACCTATGAGGTATAGGCAAAATCAGCCAAGTGAGATTTCTGGAAAAACTTGTTTCTCTGACTTAAAAAAAAAAAAAGGCAAAAGCAAAAGGACCGATGAGCCCTTTGCCCTTCTTCCTTCTTCCTGCCTGGAACAAGGATGTGAGGCCAGGAATTGCAGCAGCCATATTGTGACCATGAGGATTAAAGTCATGGGCTGAGGATAGTAGGGCAAAACGATAGAAGAGGCCTGGGTATCTGACAATATATTTGAGCAGCTGCACCAGCCCTAGGGTTAAGCAAGTTAGTGTAAGTCACTGTTGGTTGGATTTTCTTCTTATCTGCAGCCAAACAAATTTTTTACTGATACAGGTAGGATCCTTATTGGTTTGAAAGGAAAGTAGATTCACGGAAATATAACAGAGAGAGCTAAGGATTTCTAAGGAAGTCCCAGGAATACATCGGTCAGAGAGATCATTGTCCATTCCAGGCTTCACGTTTCTACTATAACTTGCCTGGAAGGGAAACAAATCAGTATCAAGAAGGGTTAGGTGCCCTCACCTGAAACATATTGTTATATTTTATTAAATCTCAGATGCCATCAATTGTAAAGTGCAGCATAATTTTATGTATCACTATGAAAGAAAAAATGTTCTTAGGACCACCACTAATTATGAAACACATCCACTCTGATTTCAGAAATGTAAAAATCATCCTAGAATCAGGGAAATATGGCATATATTTGCTTCTTTGATTATTGCCTGCCATCTCCATTAGGTCTGACTTGTTCTCTGCTGAGTCCTCCATACTTGGAATTGGACCAGGCACAGAACAGGCTCCATAAATATTTGTTATTGAATGAATCAGGGATCAAGTCCCTGCCTTTCCAATAACTTCTCATGCCACCCTGGCTGAGCAAAGCATTTCCCTTTGTGCCTCATTTGGTCAGAATGTAGTTTAACTGAACCTCACCAGAACAGGAGAAATAAAAAGCCCCACATGAATGGCAAGTGGACCCACACTCGGCATCACCATGGTGATGCCTCCCGGGACCTCAGATGGATGCAGAAAGGCCTCATTCTCCACCATCGCTAGAAACCCCACTTTCCCCAGAGCCCAATTCCTTCTAAGGCTCTGGGATTAACCCTTTCCAGCCAGGACTTTTCCAGCACTCTGGGTTACTAAATGTGCTCCCTGCAAATGGACAGGAACCAAGGAACTAGGCAAGAGTGTTCACGCAAAGAGATGGAGTTTTGTAATTTGCCTGGATTTCTCCAGGAAGTCAGCATGCCAGTGTGTGTTTGACACATAATATTTATGTCACATCAGCCTGCGTCTCTCAGAGAGCTGGTCTTGCCTAATCAAGATCACTGAGCTGATGAGGAAGAGGGTTATGTGTGTCCTTCCTGCACCTTATTCAGAAATAATGAAGATAAAAGTAATAACTCATACGTAATGAGTGACAGACACTTTGCACATGTCTCCTCATTTAGATTTTTTTTTTAATTTATTCGTTTGAGAGAGGGAGAGAGCACAAGCAGGGGGAGTGGCAGAGTGAGGGGGAGAAGCAGGCTCTCTGCTGAGCAGGAAACCTGACGTGGCGTTCGATCCCAGAACACTGGGATCATGACCTGAGCCGAAGGCAGACAGATGTTCAACCGACTGAACCACCCAGGTGCCCCATGTCTCCTCATTTAAACTTCAACAAAAACTTGGGGGATAGGAAGTATCATTACCCCCTTTTTATAGGTAGGGAAATTGAGGCATGGAGATGCTAAGTCACAGTCAGCAGCATAGCCTGGCTTTGACCTCAGAGTCTCGGCTCATTACCATTGTGCTCTACTGCTTCGTAGCTGCCTTACACGGGGTACCTGGTTGATGCCAGGCTTTGTGCTTGGCAGCAAGGCACAGACAACAGTGAAGCCCAGTACCTGCTCTGAAAGAGTTCACACTCTGGTGGAGAAGACAAACCTGCTGACAGACCCAGGCAGTGATGGGTACACAAAGGGTCACAGGGACAAAAAGAAAGAGGAAAAGGGCTGTGCCTGACAGCAATTAAGGAAAACATCACAAAGAAAGTGGCTTTGAGAAGGGCATTGAAGGGAAAGTAGGAGTTTGCTCAGTAGACAAAGGAGAGGTGGGGCATCCCAGGGAAAAGTTTCTTGAAGGCTGGATCTGGGGAAAGGGAGGAGGCAGAAGGCAGGGCTGAAAATAGGGAAGAGGGTCCATGGGGAGAGAGTTTTTCTGCCTTGGTCAGGAAGCCTGGGAAGGATTTAATCAGCAGAGGGACAGGCTTGCTTTGCATTTTGGAAAGAGCTCACAGGTAGTTGAATGGGGTGATTATGGGGAGAAGAGAGAACTGCATTGGAGTAGACTGTGAATTTTATATTCCATGAGACACTGCGAAATGGAGAGAAGGGTAGACAGACATGGAGACCAATTTTGGTTTCATATAGAAGGGAATGGACATCCATGCCTATAAAACTCTCACACAAACTGGATAAGCCTTCCATATGTCCACGTGGAATGGTAAAGGTCTCTGGCAAGGTCTCTCTATTTATCTATTTATCACTATTTATCTCTCTGATGCCTGAAATTCCACCTCCAGAAACTACTCCTGGGTTAAACACTGATCTTTCTTTTTCAGAGTTTTTCTTGTTCCAAAGTGGTTCATTTACTTATTTTTTTACCTTTCCAAAGTGGCACACCTTTCTTACAGAAAAAGAAAACTTAAAAACATACTGAAGGATTTATGCTTCTCCCTCTGACCCTCCTCCCTCTCATGCTGTCTCTCATTCTCTCTCTCTCAAATAAATAAATAAAATCTTTAAAAAAAAAAAAAAAACATACTGAAGATGTCCTATATTTCCTTCCCAACTGTGGCTGGGATTCTGAGTGTTCCTCAGTATCTATCCTTGCTTCTTTTTTTGGTGGCAGAACTTGGGTTATATTCTGGGTGACAATGTGTCTTCCTAAAAAAAAGTCCTTCCATTTCCTAGACTTTTTTGCATCTAGGTATGACTATGTGACTAGATTTTGGCAATGATGTAAACAGGAGTGTTCTGTGAGACTCCTGATAAGGATGCTTAAAGGGAGCCGACCCAGCAGGAAGTGGGAGAGAGCTTTAGTCTTTCTTTTCTTCCTTCCAGCCTGCAACCCAATGTGATGCGATGACTGGTGCTTCAGCAGCCATCTTGGATCATGAGGTAAATTTGAGGATGGAAGCCACATACCAAGATAGTGATCAAGAGGCCACACTAGGGGTGCCTGGGTGGCTCAGTTGGTTGAGTGTCTGATTCTTGATTTCAGCTCAGGTCATGACTTTGGGGTCATGAGATCGAGCCCAGCATCAGGCCCTGTGCTCAACAGGGAGTCTGCTTGAGATTCTTTCTCTCCCTCTCCCTCTGCCACTTCCCCTGCTCATGCTCTCTCTCTCTCTCTCAAATAAATAAATCTTTAAAAAATTATATAAAAAAAGAGGCCACACAATACCAGTCCTAGACTGCTCAACTCTTGGATGAGAAAGAACTATATTTCCATTTATTAGGCTGCTCTTATTCTGGGTATTCTGCCACATGCAGCTGAACCAAATTCTGTATGGCGCATCAACCATGCTGTCTTTTAGAGAAACTGACTGGCCCAATAGTGGCAGCCCCATGATGATTGAGCCTGATGTGGTCAACTGATCCCCATGGAATCAGGTCTGCACGTCCTGGAGACAGCTGTTCCAAAACACAGGGGTATAACACAGAAGGTAAAGAATTAGCTGGAAGTCTGATCTCTTCAGACTGGATCTGCAGCCCATACCGAATTCTGCAGAAATGGAAGACTGTTATATTTTGCTCCATCTAAAAGAGTGTGGAGTTTCTTTATTTTGTTGCACCAAGAACTTGCCATCCCACGATTTCATAGTTTCTCCCACGTTCTCATATCCCAGGTGACAAGCTGTTAATTAACAAGAAAAAAATAC
>NC_138378.1:71611300-71646425 GCF_054177405.1 Leptonychotes weddellii | reverse complement strand
GTCGCTTAGGGGAGAGTAAATGCTTTGGGGAAAGATGAATGGGCCTTCAGAAGAGCAGACGGGAGGTATGAGGGTGTGACAACGTTTGTCTGGGGGTGGTGTGGACTGGAAGTCTCCTCTCCTGGGATAGGAGTCAGTCTTCCCCGGTGGATGAAACTCCCAGGTTGGGGATTTAGGACAATCGAGTTCCTTTTGCAGGCACTGTCTTTAGGCAGAGGAGGGCAGTTCCGAGAGAGCCTCTCCCTGCATCTGCTGTTTTTTCAAGTGCCTTCAGCTCAAAAGAATCAATATACCAAAGCAGCATATTTTTGAACTCCTTCAAAAGTATGAGTAGAAAATGCAGAGTTCTGTTCACAAAAGAAGTAATCGTAAAGCTGTGTAGGATGTTGTTCTGTCAAGGCTGCGGCATTGTTTTTATACAAGTTCGGTATTCTTTTAAATGAAGGAAGAACCTAACAAAATTTTATTAGGGTCAGATGTGTGCTAAGCCCTCTGTGAGCACTAATTTGTGTAGCGGATATAACGACACTAAGAGGAAAGTACTGTCATTATTTTCTCCATTTTACAGACAAGGTTAGAGATGGTTAGAGATGTAAAATACTCTCCCTGGTAAGAAGGGGAGCCAGGACCTTAACCCAGTCTGGGCCAACTTTAAAGCTTGAGTCGTGGATGCGATGCTACGCTATATGTCCAGATGCATCAACGGGCACTTTGGAGGGAGCTCTGAAGAAGGGGGAGCTGACTTTGGTTCTAGTACTATCCAGCCTATGGCCCTAACTCAGTACTATGCCCCCAAGGCTTCGGTTTCCTTCTCACTGATTTTAATGGTTGAACCAGATGACTACACATGCACCTTCCGTTCACTAAAATTCTCTCAATCTAGCATTTTTAAGTTCTTACACTGAAACCATTTCATGTTCACTCTCTTAAGTGTCTAAATCCCGAAGAACAAGGCAAGCAAGCTGCTGCTGTACTCACCCAGTCTTGGACCTCTGGGAAGGCCACTAAAAAGGCCGGATGCAGTAACAGCATCGAACGTGGGGTTTCCGAGGTGGGGAGTCACAGTCCCGTTTGGAAGGAACTCAACACCCTTACTCTAACATATACAGTGTGTATTAGAGTTGACTGCTATGTCAAACAGCCATCAATGGCTTAAACCAAGGAAAGTTTACTTCTCACTTAGGAATAATCCAACCCAAGTTTCCTACTTTTACGGCTCTCCTCCAAGGGGCTTCTCAGGAACCAAGGCTCTGCCTGTTTCCTAGGTCCTCAGAATACTTTGGCTCCAGTTGTAGAGGATCACATGAAAGGCTTTAAGGGAGCAGGAAGTAGCCTCTCACTTCTACCCCATTCCATTGGCCAGAATTGGTCAAATGATCCCACCTACCTTCCCCGGAGAACTGGGAAATGTAGTCTCACTGTGTTCCCAAAAGGAAGTTGATTTTGATGACTATATAGTGGTTTCCATAGAAGACCATAAGTTGTCAAGTCAATCTTTAAAAAACAAGTCATGGAGGCTCTCCTTTGCTGTGCTCTCTGGGTTGTCAACAGCCATCTTCCCATCATGACTGTTCATAGTACTAACTTGAGTGTCCCTTGGCAAGAATAACATGACCCCCCCCCTTTTGGGTCTCTAAGAGAAGGTAATAGGCCTATCTTTCTTTCTTCCTTCTTTTCTTTTTAAGATTTATTTATTTATTTGAGAGAGAGAGAGAGAGCAGGGGTGGGGGCAGAGGGAGAGGGAGAGAGAATCTCAAGCAGACATCACACTGAGCTCAGAGCCCGACTCGGGGCTGGATCCCATGACCCTGAGATGATGACCTAAGCCAAAACCAAGAGTCAGACACTTAACTGAGCTACCCAGGCGCCCCTCTTTCTTTCTTTTTCAAAGAAAAGTAGATTGCCACAGGCAGCACCTCATTTGGATGTGTCTGGAGTCTTGGAAGCTTGACTATCCTAGGTTCTTCTACAAATGGACCTTGAGAGCTTGTTTGGATATTCTAGCAGGAGCGCAGCTACTCGTAGACCCTTGACCCAAGGAACAGTCCTCCTCTACGGGGGAAGGTCATCCTCTTCGGCTGAGTGTATAGCTTCAGGAGGGACACACTGAGTAGTGAGGGAAGAAGGGGACACTCACCTAGCCAGCCAGATCAGCCAAATCAACCCTGGTGATCAGTGGGATGACAGATGTCTCAGCCAGATTGCCCTCACATCTGGTAATAGGCCTTTCTTACAGTGTGTAATAGGACTTTCTTCAATGTCTTGTCTTGAAGGTAATAATAGTACCTAGCATTTATTGAGCACATATTATATAATGAGGCACTTAAATCACTATCTTAGGGTTGGGGCAAATCTCATGGTCTGGATGAAATACATAGAATTGAATAAATGGTTTTTACTTCTATTTTTAATGCCCATTCTGCTGGGTGACAGAAACTTAAGTCCAGATGATTTTGGCTCCTGCTCTATGCCAGGTTTTGTCTGAGTTTCCAGGTGATGGGAAGTAGCTGGGATTTGATGTCCTGGTGTTCATCCACTCATAGTGGCCTCTGCCATTACATCCTGTCAAGTGAACAATTGGAGTTTAATGTCCTTTATGCAAAGCAAAAACAATCCGTGGATGGGGGGGAGTCATGCCTCACTAGCAGCAGAGCACTGTTCCCAAGGGTGTTTGGGTGAGAGTGAGCTTTATAGGGTGTTAGAAGGGGCAATGCAGAAACAGGGCACGATTGATGAGGGTTTCCTTCTCAAGTTGGCAGGTCCTGTTTCCTAGGGTAAGGTAAGCTAGCTGAAGCTGAGTTGGAGGACTGTGATTGGTGCATGTTAGGTTTCCTTGACAGATGTTTTTCCTAAGCACAGACTTGGGTTTAGATTTGTGACGTGAGCCTCCATTTTGTGGGTCCCAATGTACAAATTAACTTTATCAATCCGAACTGCCAGACTTGACATTCCATCAGGCCCCTGCCTGGGTTACTCCTTGGCTCCACACCTCAAAGCCATAGTTTTCTCTGCTACCTCAAAACTACCTCCCACTTTACCGAGAACAAGCCACAGTTTCCGGCACCTGGAGAGATCCTAACACTCCCACCTCTCTGCTCAGCCCTTCTGCCTGACAAAGTCTACTGCCCAGGAGCCAGGAGGCTCTGCTGCCCCACCTCCCCGGGGCAGTCCTCTTTCTCAGGGACACTACTGCTGATGTTTGGCCTCCCCTTGGTTTCTCTCCTCCCTTCCATAGCCTTGGTAATCTTTGTAGGCCTACTTCTCTGTTTTTCCGTGTTTAACATTTATGCCCCAAAATTGATGCTTCCATTACTCAAGGGTTAAATTTTGCAGTGCCAAAGGCCTCATTTGTACCACTCCTAGGCAGTTTTGTGGCTTTTCTGCCTTATCACTCCTCCCCTGAGGCAATAAAAGCTAGCTGACTTCAAGGCGATGATAAGGAAAGACTACAGACCAGATCAGGAGGAGGGTGAGAGACGCTAGGAAATAAATACAGTTTAAAAAAAAAAATTGTAAATTTGTCAAAATATTTTCCTGTCACAATCTCATTGAATTCTCAATGGCTGCTTTCTGATGCAGTTGCTATGACTACCTCTACTGGACCCATGAAGACACTAAGCTGTATTCTCAAGATCTACTTTGCCAGGATGCTTTCTGGGTGTTTGGTGGATGAAAGAAGTTATTATCATTTTGAATTGGTAGAAAGTTAGGAGAAGGGCCATTTACAAGACATTCACTGTTATTACTTTTAAGTGCCGACACAAACTAACTGATATGAAATCTTACCTAATGGAGACAAGTCTTAGACTTTTTTTAACAAATACCTAAGGCACACTTGAAAATTCTAAGGAAGCCTATTATTTGGAATGGATAAAACAAAAGGTTGGGAAGTATCCTCTTAATTAAGTTAAACTCCTTCTTGCAATCTCTTCTAATGATTTGCTTATTAGGAAAATCCTTTTATTTACCAACAGTGTGAATGTAAAGTTTGCTCAATCATTCAATAAATATCGACGGAGGCCTTTTGAGGCTGAGTGCGGACAGTAATTAGGTTTTAAACTCTCCAATTTGCAGCATGAAGATTCTCTAAGTTGCCTCCTCCCCTCAGCTTTGAAATCTTTTTCTCAAATTTAACAGCAAGGTTTCTTTAGTCAATGGATACTTGAAGCAGAAGGCTCTGCACCAGAGGGGGGCTCTGGGAGCCTCGCAGAGGAGAGGGGTAGGGGGCCAGGGAAGGGTGGTGCTTAGAAATGTGGGAGGAGCCGATGCCGGGCATGGTGCAGGCGTCAATGAGATGTCTGAGGGAGGGACAGAAACTGCAGGGGAGCAAAAGGAATAGAGTCCCCTTCAGTCCCTCTGGGGACAATGCCCCCATTTTCCAAAGATGCTCCTTACTGACCTGTCTTGACCGAAGCTCGGTGCGCCAGGATGACTGGGCTTTTCTTATACCCCAGCGAAACCCATCACACCTTGGTATCATAGCACCAGACAGCACGGCAGAGGAGTCTGGAGAAGCAAAAGACACAACAGAGACAAACCAAAGTAAGTGTGCCGTTGAATTCTTGGAGATGGCAGGTTACTGTAGGGACAGTAGTCGAGGCTGGGTGGCAGGGGCTCTCACTTCTAAAAGGAACCATGGTAAAAAGTTATTTTTGGAGCTCACAGACCTTTGCTCAGGATGCCAAATAGCCTCCAGAGAACTCCTAACCTAGGCATCCGGGTTCAACGAGGGCTCATCATCTCTCTCTCTCCCTCTTTTTTTTCTAAGATTTTATTTATTTATTTGACAGAGAGAGCGCGCACAAGCAGGGGAAATGGCAGAGGGAGAGGGATAAGCAGGTTCCCCACTGAACAAGGAGCCCAATGCGGGGCTCGATCCCAGGACCCTGAGATCATGACCTGAACCGGAGGCAGATGCTTAACCGACAGCCACGCAGGCGCCCTGAGGGCTCATCATCTTAGGGTGGAAGAATCAGCCGCCTCAAACGGAGGGACAGCTGGGCACCTCTGAGGGTTTGCAGGCCTGGGGTTCAGTGGTTCTGAAGGCACTCACCTTCTGTTAGAAAAGACGGCAGCTCCCTGCTTGGTGCAGACGCCACTGGCATCCTTAACAGGAGGTATCTAAGTGGAGTTGATATTGCCACCTGACTGCCTTTTCAAACACCAGAATCAGTAGCGGCCATTTCCAGTAGCTGAGCAGGTGCACAGTGAGGTCTGAAGGTGACTATAAAGGAAGGAGCCAGGTGACCTGGATTCGGATCCTGGCTTCACCACTTTCCAGGTATGGTAGATGAAGGATGGCTGCATGTTCTTTTCACGCCTCCTCCCCTGAAGAGATGGAGTCCATTCCCCATGTTCCTTCCCTTGGCTGGGCCTGTGGTTCACTTTGGCCAAGAGTGTGCAGTAGAAGTGTCGGGCTGGCACCAGAGGGGACGTGCAGCTTCTGCCCCCGCCTCTCCGAGTGCTCGCTCTCGGGACAGCCCCTCGCGGAGAGGCTCCCTGTGACACTTTGAGTGACAGCTCCAGCTTTCATTTGTTCAACCAAGGGGTGTGGGGACATCCAGCTCAGTGGAGCCTCCAAGTACCTGCAGCCCCAGCCAACATCTAACTGCAGGTGCCTGAGACCCCAAGTGCGAACCACCCAGACACCTCCAGAGAACCTTAGGCCACCCAAAGGGCTGCTTCAGGCCCCTGCCTGTTGGGTGTGTACAGAGTATGACCTCAGGTGAGGTACGTAACCACCCCGAGGTTTCGCTTCCTTCTGTAAAATGGGCAGAACGGCCGTGACGACTTCCTAGTGCTTGTGCTATGAATGTAATAATGGTGAAGGGCCGAGCACAGTGGCCGGCACACAGTAGGTCTTCCAGAAACGCCAGGCTTCTTCCCACGCCTTCTCCAGGAGGTTATATATCCCAGGTGTGAGTGAATCTTGGCTGCTGCTGAACTTCCTGGGCAAACACCCAACTGCCCTCAAAAGGAATGCCTGGGATCGAATTTGAAAATGGGGCTGGAGAGAACTTGATTGTTTTTTTCTTTCTGAGGCAACCTGCACCCCCACTTTAGGAAAAATATTACCACGTTGTAGGAGGAAAATTGTAAGTTTTTAAAGATTTCTCCTCGATTTAAGGGATTGCGAGAGGAAGTTTTCGCCTCCTTCTTTTTAACCAGGAATATGCTTGCTCACACTGAAAAGTAGCGCCATGAAAGAAAACAACTCCCCTTCTGTTTCACAGCCAGCAGGTTTTCTTCATCACCCCGGCCCCAGAGAGCCACAGATTGCATAGCGGGCAGACTTCGTTGAACAGATGAACAACTGTGGCTTAATCTGTTTGGGGAAAAGGAAAAAAAAAAAAAGTCCTGAAGCAATTGATAAAGAGGCTGAGAGGCTGAGGTCAGTGTGAAGGAAGAGTAAAGGAGGCCAGATTGGGGAGCGTTGAAACCTAAGCCTCTTTCACCCCCTGTCCTGAATTGGGTGTGTGAGTAACAGTCAGGACGAATCTGCTGGGAGAGGGACTGAGAGCCTCTTGGACTGCCTGAGTTGGGAGTCATGTTTTCGTTATTATTCAAAATGACTTTATTTATTTCATCGATTCGCTTACTCTACTACCCAAAACAATTTTTTTTGTTTTGAAAACTGTATTCGAGTATAACATAGAAAAGTACATGAATCTAAAGTACAGGCAAATGAAGGTTCATAAACTGAACACATGGTGTAACCAGCGCGCGGGTCAAGAACAGAATATTAGCGGCACCTAGAGCCACCCCCCACAGGGAGAATCGCTATCCTGACTTATAACCTCATTATTTTTAGTAGCTCATACACATTCATGTGTGTTCTTTTAGGGACATTCTACACAGATGCAAGAATACAGATGTTATTATTTTACACAAATGTAATAGAAATGTATTTGGCACACTAGGTAGCGTATTATCCAGGATGGTCTGCCTCTGGCTTTTTTCACCTTTATCTTGGTGATCATTCTGTATCACTACGTAGAAAGCGGCTAGGTTTCTTTAGTGGTCACATAGCATTTCATTGTCTGAATGTACCACAATTTATTTAATTTTATTAAAAGGCATCAAGAGGTTGTGTTCAACCTTTTTGGAGTTGGCTTTTTTTTAAAGTATTCTTGAGGTATCTTTGTTGTCCTTTAGATTTAAGGTGGCAACTAGGTGTTGCTCTCTGGAAGCCTTAAAAATACTGCTACGAGTTCCTATTCAGTTCTGGAATATGTTGGGTGTGGTACCACCTGGGGTGGTCGCCTCTTTTATTGCCTTGTCCTGTTAGGACTCAGTTGTTCCATGTTTGAATGTGTATCCAGGAAGTGGAAATAATGTCCCTGACACCCCCACTTCCTTTTCTGGCAAATCAGCATCCGGGGAATGAATCCAACTGCTTTCACCCTCCTCCCCCATCTCAGTTCAGCATCTTACCCAGCATTGTCCTGGCTGAGAGCTGGAGGTTTTGGAAGTTGGACCTCAAGAGCTCTTCCAGACAGGACTAGTGGGAGGAATTATTGTTCATTTTGATCAAGCCAAGCCCTCCCTTTCTGCCTGCCTTTTCCTTCTGTGGGTCTTTTCATCCCTCATCTCCAATCTCAGCCTCAGTCTCTGGGCCCTCCCTGCTCGGAGCTCAGCTCTCCAAATAATTTAGACTTTGTGTGAGTTCAAGTTGGTGCCTACTTCTTTCTCCTACTGGTATTTGCTCTTTAAATTTCTTACCTACCATATTTATAGAACAAAATATTTATTGTCTCCTTCAGGCTTTTTGATTCCCTGACAGAAGGAACAGTTACATATTTGGGGTTGGGGCAATCTCCTCTCCTCCCTCCTTCACTACCAGAATCCCACCTGTCCTTTCCCAGCCTTCAGGGACAGGCAGGAAGGGGCAGGCCTAGCCGGGTCAGGACCTTGGGGTGAGGTGGGACTGTCTCAGTATCTCTTACCTATATCAGAGAGGCAAATGCCACCCCCTCTGTGCAAAGGGGTGCCAAGGCGGAGCTGCAGAATTGTGTCCTCCAAAGGCAGGGTCACAGGCAAGTATCGGGGACGGGGAAGGCTGCATTCAGTGCAGGAGGGAAGTCCTCAGGGGTGTAACACCGGGAGGTAAGGATTACTGCCTCACCTCTTGGAACCCGCAACCACGCCTTCTCTGAGCCTCAGTGAAGGCAGTAACAGTGACCGCCTTGTAGCGTCGTAATAAAGATTAAATGAGTTGATATATAGCCACGGTAAGCGCTCTATAAACGCTTGCTCTAATTATTATATGAGGTGGCCCAGACACAGCGGCCCCAGCACCGATTACCAGTGGCCACATTAGCTCTGTCCCTGCTCCATTCCTCCTCCCGTGACTTGGCCTGCTCTCCTGACTCTGCTGAGCACACAGCTCAGGCTTCCCGGCCTAAGCCTGTTCCTGGTCTCCGCATCCCCTTTCACGCCCCTCCCTCTTGCCTGCTGCCTCCACCAGGAAGCCTTCACTCCTCACTCCTCCTCGGCAGGATCATCACTGCCTGGCCCTCCTCTTGGGAAGGACAAAAAGCCCACCGCAAACCAAGGAACATAAAACAGCTTCTTCCACCAATGCTTTTGTGTCTCGTTGTCCCCTTGGTCTTGGCACTGTCCAGTCTCCTTCCAAAGTCCCAACTCTAGGATCTCCCTGCCCCTCTCCTCTTTGTGTGCCCCAAGGACAGTCTGGTGGGAGAGGAGAAGGATGCACAATCCCGACCCTTGGGGACTCTCCTGAGATCAATGATGGCTAACACCTCTCTAGCTACTGGTACCCACGTCTGTGCAGGAAGATAAGAGCAACAGAACTGAACGATTTCCCGGTGAGGACCTGCTACAGAGCCTGCACTGTTCCAGGCATTTTACATTTTACTCTTTCATTTGATCCCCACAGCAGCGCTCTGACCCAGATGTTAGGACCATCCTGGAGATTTCCATACCAAGGCTCAGAGCACCCGCTATAACCTATCAGGCTTCATCACTGCTCAAGTAGCAGAAATGGGATTTGAACCTGGATCTGCTTGACCCCAGAGTCCAGGAGGACTTCTGCTAGGAATAACATTTTACATTCTGCTTTGTATTTGGATCAACTAGCCAAGAAGTGGTGTTTTCTACTTTTGAACTTGGCAGGCACAGTGGATTCGCTGAGTCCCTAGTCTCAGATATCGTCTTAGTAACACCTGGGTCCCTTCCCCCCCTCTGCTGTGGTGCCCAGCCCCAGCGCTTCCCACCCCCACTCCAAGCCCAGACTGGTCTCCCAGAGCAAACCTTTGCCTTGCCTCAGCTGGGACTCCACATAGTACAGGTCCCAGAGCCAGAAGTCTTGGGGCTGTGCCCGAAGCGAATGGAGGTAGTAGCATCTAAAATCAGCACTTGCTGGGTGCCTGGCCGGCTCAGTCGGGAGAGCATGTGACTCTTGATCTCAGGGTTGGGAGTTCAAGCCCCATGTTGGGCGTAGAGCTTACTTAATTTAAAAACAACAACAACAACAACAAACCCAGCATCTTGTCTGAATACATTCAAATTTAGTAGGATTTGAAATCAATGTGTGTGGAGTATTATGTATCAAGTGTGTGGGGCATTAGCCTAACTAATTACTCAATTTGCGCCAAGTTCTCTACTTCCTACCCTAAAACCTGTAAGAAGAGCCTGGTGTCAAGAGAGTCTGCAGACAGAAGCGGATGCATGCCTTGTAAATAGAGGAATGTTTTTGGATTTATTCACTTGTCAGATAAATATTTATTAAGTCCTTGCTATGAATCAGTCACTGTGCTAGGCATAGAGGACAAAGATGAATAAACTGGATGATTCCTGCCCCCCAAGGAGTCCACAGTTAATTACAATTATTATCCACATTTCATATTATCCACACTTTATACCCAGGCAAGTGAAGTCCAAAGATGTTAACCACTATATGTAAGACCAGGTATTTTTCCAGAAATTACCGTTCAGAAAAGAGGAAAGTACTTTATCTCTGGGTCTATAAAGGAATCACACACTCCTATGTGCCCCCTTTACTACTCTCACTCAATACTTCTGACATTTCTGGTCACCAGGGTGTGGATTTTCCGCACATCAAGCCATTGTGACACCAGCTGGGTGTCCTACAATTTAACTCCATTCTGACACTCTCTACCTGCAGGTAGATCCCACCGGGTAAGGGCTCAGTCCCATGAGACTGTCCCCCTTCCTCCTCATCTCAATGCAGACACCAATCACAAGTCCAGCTTGTCACCTGGGCTTCTGACCAACTGGCTATAAATCAGAGGTTCCCACAAACCCCCTCTTTTAATTGATTTGTTAGAATGGCTCACAAAACTCAGGAAAACACTTTGTTTACTACACTACCAGTTCATTATAAAAGGATGTAACTCAGGAGCAGTGAGATGGAAGAGATGCATAGGGCAAGTTACGTGGGAAGGGGTGCAGATGGTCCACCACCTCTCTGGATACACCTCTCTCAGGGCCCCTCCACATGTTCACCAACTCGGAAGATTGTTGAACCATGTCCTTTTTGGGTTTTTATGGAGGCTTCATTATACAAGCATTATTGATTAAATCATTGGCAATTGGCAATCAATTCAACGTCCAGCTCCTCTCCCCTCCCCAGAGGTCAGGCGGGTGGGGGGGAGAGGGTTGGGACCGGCGGGACCCCCGGCAACCAGCCCCCATCCTAAGGTCATCTTGGGACTTTCCAAAAATCACCTCATTCATGTAAACTCAGGTATGGTTGAAGGGGCTTTTTATAGGAATAACAAAAGACATCCATTTCTCCTTTATGGCTCTTATCACTTAGGAAATTCCAAGGTTTTAGGAGCTCTGTACCAGAAATGGGGACAAAGACCAAATATATATATTTCTTAATATAAATCACAATATCATAGCATCCTTGCATTGTCTCACATGTTACGCCAATGCTTTCTAAATTGCTTTATATTTAACAACCATGTTACAGTTTGAGGAAGACATTAGCTTAAAATATCCTTAATTCATGCCAGTTTTGGAAGCTATGGAAGCTTTTGATACAAAAAGAAGTGAGGAAATGTAACACAGATTTGTTAGTTATTCCTGGGAATGTGACTTCACATTTGCGATGCTGAAAGTCGTCATAAACAAGCCTTTTATGATCACTTTAAAAAGCAGAACAGTGAGTAGTTATGTTGGAGAGACCAGAGCAAACATGAGCTAATGCTATGCGAATGGGCACTTTGTAGTTTGGGCTAAAATTTCCAGTGACCACATCCCATACCGGGTCCAGGAGAATCTCCGGCAATCCAGACAGAAGTTAGAATGCCTCATAAAGGGCTCTTGACAATGAGGACACTGATGATCAAGAGGTGGGTGAAGAGTTGGAATTGATTTGTTTCATGCAACAGGAGAGTGGAAACAAACAGTACTTTCAAGTTGCTACTTTGTATAAATTAATTGTATTAATGATATTAAATATGTATGTACTAAATTCACACATTGAATAAGCATATCATAGTTTTATCTATGTCACTAAATGTTTTCTGTGTTCAGGTTGACCAAAATATTATGGGAGGATTTCCCCTTTGGAAAGTTTAGGGCTGCCTCATATTTGGCGCCAACTTCCGTCTGGGCACATGAGGGATCTTTGCCCAAGGTGACACAACTAGGAAGGAGGGCAGAGCCAGATCTGGGTGACCCACCCATGTGTTTGCCTTCATTCTTCAGTCAGACCAAGTGTCCTAAAATCTAACACACCGGTCCCTGGCCCCACTGTCCATCTATTTCATTCCATTTAAACTCAGAGCATTTATTGAGCCCTCACTACAGTGGAGGATTTGTTTTTTTCAAACCTGCGAATCACTTTTAGTACAGAATTAAGAGAGAAAAGACCGACTTTTAACTGAAGATTGAGAAAAAGGAATAATTTGTCTAAGAACAGCTCTAGATTCAGGTTTTGTAGGGCATTCTCCCTGTTATGCAACATGAGTTCTAATCTTCCCTGTTCTCTTGCTTACTTCCCGAGGATTGAAAAATGTCTGTAACCTCAGCCCCAGTAGGACAGCCTGCAAGGAACAAATCAACATGCAATTTCCCTTTGTCACCTTTAAAAAAATAAACAAACAAATCCCATTAGTCTCTCCGGATAACAGGATTTACTTTTTTCTTTATACTTTGCAGTATCATATAAATTTTCTACATGAGCATGTTCCTTAATAAGAACCGAAAATCTGAAATGTTCTTTTTTTTTTTTTTTTGAGAGAGAGAGAGAGAGCACATGTGTGCACGTGCCAGCAGTGGGCGGGGAGGGGAAGCAGGAGGAGAGAGAGAATCTTAAGCAGACTCCACTCGCAGCATGGACCCCAAGCCGGGGCACCATCTCACGACCCTGAGATCATGACCTGAGCCGAAATCAGGAGTCAGAAGCTCAAGCAACTGAGCCCTCCCAGCAGCCCCTGAAATGTTCATTTTTGAAAACACACAACTATTAGGCTACAGAATTCCAATTTCACTTTCCAGATTTGCATTGAGCTCTCCTCACATTTAAACACTTTCCTTCCAGTTAATCCAGGCTAAGAGAACCAAACACCTGTCCACGGGAAATACATTCTGGGTTTCCATCTTTTGGGATCTGCCTGCCACCCAATCCCACCTCCCGCCAAGATGCCAAGAGAAGCATCCTTGCATTGTCTCACATGTTATGTCATGCGGGTGGGGGGGAGAGGGGTCACCCATGGCACTTCACAATGTCTATTTATAATAGCCCTAGTCAGATGGGCAGTTTCTGGCCTTTACCTGTCTTTGCTCCCCATACCCTGTCCTGGAGGAGCCAGAGGCTGGAGGAACAAAAGAATAGGTAGAAAGACATGAGACATTTAGGATTTCCAGGCCTGGGGGATGGAGAGAAGCTTTAAAGTAAGTGTGAAAGTAAGGGCTTGATGGAGGCTGGGCTAGTAGGAGACTCTGGAGCAAGACCTGAGCAAGGCTGGAAAACCAGGGGGTTGTGCCTTCTGAGATCGTCTAGAGGTAGGGGACCAACACAGCAGGTGTGATCAAAACAAAGTCGTTTCCAGACTTGAGCCCACAGGCCTAGCTTGGTTCAGCAGCATACCATCCTGGGTATTTGACAGTGCTGCTTCTGGTCTCTGCCCCTCTAGATTCTTTCCTTCCAGTCCCCAGCCAGGAAAACCTCCACCTCCCTGGACGGACAACCTGGATCGACAAGTGCTTCTGTCTCTCCGGCTCAAATAAATGTCCCCTGAGGGCAGGGACTGTGTCACCCTCCGCACAAAGGACACAAGCAGCATATTACGGAAGAGGACGAGAGAGCCTCAGTACCAGAGTGGAAGGGTACCAAGGGGGATAGTGGGGAAGAGGGAGGGGGTACCCAGGCACAGAGCAGACGGGGTTCAGCCTCTTCCTCCCCCTTCACCTCTGGGACAGCCAAGAGACTACGCTATTAGATTTCAGGATGTGCTGCCATCGTAATCTCTCCACCACCGCACTTCTCTGACTCAAAAATTCAATTAGAAATTTAACAAAACTACAGTAAAAGCTTTTTTCCCTGACCTTCTATTCACTGGAAATATCCAGTTTACTACCCGTCTACCCTCCATGAGATTAGCTGTTGCTCCTGGTGATGCCCCAAGGCGCTGAAAGATTCCAAAGTCTTGACGTCCTGCTCCTCTGGGAAAGTCTGGGTTTCACAGCACCACAACTGGGTGTGATGTGTACATTACTGCACAAAAAGTCTTCAAATGGTCGCTCTCTATCAGTGGGTTAGCCTGAACATCCCACTCCCCGAGCAAGTCCAATAACAAGCATTTCTCATGCTCGGGGGTCAGGCTCAACTGTGAGAGTCGTAGCATGGAGGGAGAACCTTTGTTCCTTCCATGGCTCAGGTAAACCTTCTTGCCAAATACATCTCTCCAGGGCTGATTTCAGATGAGTGATGTTCAAGATGAAACAAAGTGATGAGCCTACCTGGAAACATACATCCCTCTTCTGTATACATTTATAGACAGATGTCTCTGGAACTCAAGAAAATGCCTTTCCCCTCCACCAAAATACCAACTCCCTACAATTTCTTGGCAGTTCACCATCAGAGCACGCTGGGGAGGCTGCATTATTTTACTTCAAACGTGTAGAAACACGTTGTTCTCAGAAAACTGTGCTCAAGTCTATTGAGTGTTGTCTGATCATTGGGGTCGTCCCAGCTGTATAGTAAATGCTGGTTTATTCTTCTGGACATCACAGAGTCACTAAATCCAAAGTCAATGTCCACACAGAAGTTGTGGGTTTGTTTGAATAACATTCTTAGGCCTACAGGTGCATGAATGTCCATGGTGGATTGATATATAGGAAATCATTAGATGTTAAGGGACACGATGGGGGATGGTAGGGAGAAAAGTTAAAACAAACAAACAAACAAACAAGGAGGTCATCTCAGAGAATTAGGAAATCCGGATCTTTTCTTTTATAAGCCTCAGATCTTTCTGGGATTCCACGTGGCTTTCATTTCTAGCTCCTTGTCTCCTAACAAAGAGAATAAAGATGGTTTTTAAACTAAATGTGAGCCCTTCCAGGAAACAAGAGCTCCTCCCTTCCCCTCTTTAGTCCTAGTAGCAGAATTTTCTTTTGCACTATTAAAAATGGCGTGGGCCACCTTTTCTCCAAAAACACACGAAGCTGTGGCATAACTCTTGCCCAAATAATTAATCTTTCCAGTGGAATCTTTCAAAGCCCCACGTTTCCTGTTATTTTATACAGCTGCAATTTGTAACCGGAGCTCCTGCCCAGTGTTCCACAGGCAAAACGCCAAATCCACTACATTTCACCTACCAAGGTGCCCCGCACAAATAATCCTTAACCACAAGTTAAACAGTTAGGTCCTGTTCTAGCCGAAAAGAAAAGCCCAAGGAACAAAAGACTTTTAACAGACTTCTGTGTTAAAATCTTAGTGGATGCTCACAATATTTTATTTTCCAGGGTCAACATTTGGAAGTGTCACCATGATGCCACAATAAAAGGAGAATTTTCAAAAGAGAATTTTCAAAAATTGATTGATTGTTGTGTTAAGCTATTATGTGTGAATCACAAAAATGACACCCTCTTAGTTATCCAGAAGCCAGGAACTCTGAGTTGCTGTATCAAGACCCACCTTGTTTGCTTCCTTGTCTATGAGCTGGAAGACCAGAGCTAAGACTGGCTGAAGGGTAAGTAGGGAGGCAAGGTAGGGGGTTGGCTGGGACCCCCTTCCTTCTTCTCTTGGCATCTCCCCTCTTCCCTCCACCCAGTCATCGTTTCTCCATGCTGCCCATGAGGGAAGCGCTCTCAAGATCACTAAGTTGGGAGTTTCTTCTATTTCAAACCCTCTCCACTCTCCTTCCTACCTTTCCAACCCCCACCACACATTTCTGCATGTAACCTGCCTCCTACTTTTCAAAAATTGAAGCCATCGAACAAGACCCTCAATTTCCTGCTACAGCCGCTCCTTCCCTGGCGTCATCCCCCTTCCTTTCCTCCCATCCTGGCTGATGCTTCTTACCCTGAGGTCAGTCCCTGTGTTCTGGATCCCAGCCCCTCCTGTTCTCTCAAGAGCCGGACACTCTAATATGTCTCCTCTCCCCTGCATACTCCACCCTTCCCTGACACCGAATCCTTCCTATTTATGCTTAAACATACTCAAGTCCCTCTTAAGATAAAACAAAAACAACTTCAACCCACAGCCCCTTCCTGCTATTATTTTTTCCTTCTCCCCTTCCCAGTGAAACTACTTGAATAGGTTGTTTATACTACTCTTCCTTTTCATCATTTTCCCTCACTCCGCAGCCCCATCACTTTGGCTAAAATGGCAATAGCCACCATGTTGCTAAAGCAAAGGACTCAGTCCTCACCTTCCCTGGCCTCTCTGGGACGGTTCCCTCCTGAAACCCTCTTCCCCGGGTTCTTCTTGTTTTCCTCCTACCTCTTCCCCACTCTTTATCTTCTTTCCATTACCATCCTTCTCCAGAGAGCCATTAAATGTTTCAGTGTTTTAAGCTTCACTTCTTACCCTATACACGCATACATTCATTTGCCTACTCAGAATCTCCAGTTGAACTTCTCATAGCCACAAGTCCAAACCCCAAGTCACGATCTTTCCTCCCAAACTTGATTCTCTACCTCAGATTCTTATCTCAGCAAATGATGCCACCATCTACCAGTTGCTCAAGTCATAAACCTGACATCCTTGGTAACTTTCCCTATTTTTCAAATCTAACCATTCCCTTAGGCCTGGTGCTTGTACCTCCTAAAATCTCTCATATCCCTTTGCTTCTTTCCACTTCCACATCCACCACCCCAACCCTGGACACCATCTGTTCTCTCCTGGACCACTGCAATAGCTTCCCAGCTGTTTTCCATACATCCATTCTTAATGCTCGCTAAGCTGTTCTCCTCAATGTTGCCAGACTATGGCACTCTCTTGCATGGATTCTTTTAATGGTATATAGGACACAAACTCTGTGTGCTTCTCAGATTCCCTTGACTGCATCCTTTTATTTCTCTTGGTTTGTGTTCCACATATGCCTCAGCCTCCAGGTTTGGATGAAATGCCACACCTTGGGCATGACCACTGAAGGCCTGGGTGATACACTCTGGAAGCACAGGGGAATTAGCTTTCTGTAGAGTGAAACATGAACAATGGGCAGTGGAAGATGGGACAATACCAGGCAGATAAATCACTCCCTCCTTTCTCCCTGATAAGAATGGCTCTGAAATATGGTTTTCCTTATAAGCTTTCTGGAGAAATTCTATGTGCTAAATGAACGCACTACTTTAGTCTTTAATTCAGAATTGACTTCCTAGAGGTCCCAGATAAGACAAATATTTAGGATAAAGACCAAAATATTTATTCAAGACTCTACATGGATTTATTCCTATCTACTTCTGTAGCCTCTCTCATCTCCTACCACTTTCCTGTCATTTTTCTATCTCCAGCCACAGTAGAGAGTTTTCTATTCATGCCAAGTCCTCACGTGCCAGAAAGTTTATCTGGAAAACTCTCCTTTTCCACACCTCCCCCCCTTCACCTGGCTAACTCTTTTCCCAGCAGATCTGTTTCACTTCCTTCACTTCCTTCCAAAGGAAATCTCTATGGCCCTCTCCATACTCCCTCCTCCCCCACTTCTCCTGTTTCCCTTGCTAGGGACTCTCAACAATCTGTGTCAGGGTTTGACTAGTGTCTTCCCCCTCCCCACACCGACTGTAAACTCCATGAAAGCAGAGACAGCATCTGCTTTGGCTCTCCTTTGCATCCCCAGAGCAGAGCCCAACACTCAACAAAACATACTTTGAGTAAATGAACTCATCAGATCCAACACTCCTGCTGGAGAAGCTAAGATCAAAGAGAGAAAGGGATTCATTCAAACTAGCTAGTCTGTGGTAGAGATCCGTTGTTCTTCTACCTTCCTTTTCAATTGAGAATCATCCTCCCTAATTCTGAAAAAGACAGTAACAGACAGATCAATGAAACAGAAGAGAGGATCCAGAAATAGACCTAAGTATCTGCTTCACATATGAAAAGTACTCACCCTCATTCATAATAAAATAAATGCAAATTAAAAATTAGGTGACATTTTTTAATCTTTCCAACTGGCAAAATTCACAAAATTTGGTAATTTCCTCTCTTGATGAAGGCACTCAACAGTAAAGTACCAAATATATGCGAATAAATATGTTAAGTGTTTATGGAGTATTTAAATTGTCTTCTTTCATGGAAGACAGTTTGACAATAGCTATTTGATTATAATAGGTACAAAATCACATGAGCACCTGCTCTCTACAATTCAACCTAGCAGTTCAACTTTTAGGTATTTATCCTACAGATATATTTGCCTAGACAGGAAATAGAAAACCTACATTTATTCATTGCAGCATTATTTGTAATAGCAAAAGATTTAATGTGCATCGTTTAAGGACTGGTGAAGTAAATTGTGGTATTTTCATACAATGGAACAGTATGTAGCTGTTTAAAAAAGAATGAGGTAGTTCAATTCTTTTGAATTCCATATTCCTGTCTGTGACTATTGCATATTCCCCTTGTAGGAATATTCCATATTCCTGCATATTCCATATTTTTATATATACTAATATGGAACCCTTTCTACGATATATAAATAAAAACCAAGGTGTACAGTAGTTATATAATATGCCCCTATCTGGTTAAACTGAACAAAAACTACAAATAAAACCAACTGGATTGTAAACTAAACTCAGCGAGGACAGACTGTGCTCTCATATAGTTTGTCTTTCTTACATTGAATGGTGAATACTCCATTAATATTTTTTATTAATTTCAATAAGAAGAAATATCCTAAGTGGTAAGGGAGAGGGGGCAAAGGGAAAATGGACAAGTAATCATCGTTTATACTTGTTTGCCAACTGGGTGAAATCTCATCAAAAGAGAAAGTGAAATCTGACAGTCAATATGATGGTTTTAGATCATTGGTGGATTTTTGTTGTTCTCCATGAATTAGTTAGCTATTCCCATGGGAACTGAAGAGTTGCGTGTCCTTGATTGTGTCAACTCCTTTTTCTACCTCAACTGAAAAAGAAAAGATACTCAGTAAAGCTTTGTCTGGCCAAACCTTATTCAGATCAGGTCTCTGTTACTTGCATGTCCTCACTACTGGATTAACTCTATTTCTCACTCATGTATCACATCAGGAAAATCAAATGAAAAGATGCTTATGAATTGGCAGAAAGCTTTGCTCATGCTAAAGAAACAGGTATACGTTGATTAAGTCTAGGGTTTCATAGTGCTGCTTTCATGTTCTTTTGGAAGACGTATGACTTTATAGCTTGGACCTGGGAAGCACTAACTGTGAAATCTGGCTGTTGCCAAAGTAAATATCTGCGTGTTTTCCCGTCGAAATGCTCAGTGTGTGTGCTCGCTGTGCCTCAGTGGGGACGCTATTGCTACAGAGGCACTTATGTTATTTTTTCCTTGAAGGCTTTTTTCTAAGTAGTATTCAAGTGTGTCAATACAAAAAAATGTTTTCTAGTGTGACAAAGTCCCAATGATATTAATAACATCAGGAAGCTGTGGTGTTTTGTTTTTTTTTTTTATCTTGAAATCACTATATTAAAGGCAGTGAGAGTCTTTTCTACTCATCAGAGAGCAGGCAATGGGCTTTTTGCAGACTAGCCTTGACCCTTTGGCTTCATCTCAGATAGATGATAGATAGATAGATAGATAGATAGATAGATGATAGATACACAGACAGACAGATAGATAGGCAGACAGACATGGAAGATAGATATCTAAATGGTACATAGATAGCATTAGAGAGGTCTGGAATGAAGACTGCTTTTCTCAGCTTCTCTTGCGGCTGAGCAATAATATGTAAATGGTATTTTTGTATGGGTCTTCCAAGGACCTAAAGGAAACTGAATCTGCTGGGCTGAGCCCATTTCTCATCCTTCAGGTCTGATGGGCTGTTAGAAGCCTACCGTAATACAGAGATGAATAAGGAACAGTCCCTCTCCTTGGGGCATTTATAATGAATTACACATTAAAGGTATGAAATGGAATACAGAAGAAAAGGGAATTGATTCTGTGTGAAGGAAACCCAGAAGGCTTCGCAAAGAGGATATGATCTAAGCTGGGCTTTACAGAATGGATGATAGCAATAATATCTCAGATTTATTGAAGACTTACCACATGCCAGGCAGTTATATAAAATGCTTTATAGGCATTATCTCATTTATTCTGTATGACAACCCTGGGAGGTAGCTACTATGATTATCCCCATTTTACAGATGGAAGAACTGAGGGGCAAAGAGGTTAAATGACCTGCCCAAGATTAGAGAGCTAGTAAGTGGCTGAGCCAAGGTCCAAACCTCAGCCCATCTGATGTCCTTAAGGCTCAACCCCAGGATTCGGCTGCCTGGGACTGACGTGGATGGAGAGACAGGGAGGGAGAAAAGCGTTCACAATCATCATGAACTCCAGTAATGATCAGGGAGGGCAATTCATTCCAAACTGGTTGTTAGGTAGAGATTAGGCCAGTATTTCCTAAAGTATATTAGCGTATTTGGCAGAACATCAGTCTTTTAAGATGATCAGCAGAAAAAGGAAAAAATGCAAATAAACAAAAGACTTATACACACACTAACATATAAAGGTCCTGAGAAGGACTATGGTAAAGAAGCATGCTTAATTTTTATTTTATTAAAGCTTGGATTTCTCAAACTTATTTGACCACAGAACTTTTTTTTTATTATAAAAATTGTTGAATGTAAGTAAAAGTGGAAACTATAAGATCATTTATATACTCATTACCCAGCTTCGGCAACCATTACTATTTTCTCCTACGTGTTCTGTCTATGACCACTTTTCTCCCTCTCTCCTTTTTTGCTAAAGTATTTTAAAGGAAATTCCAGACAGCATGGTATTCTACCCTTAAATACTTTAGTGTGCATCTCCAAACAAGGGGGAGATTTTCTTTCTTTTTTTTTTTTTTAAGATTTTATTTATTTGCGAGAGAGAGAATGAGAGACAGAGAGCATGAGAGGGAGGAGGGTCAGAGGGAGAAGCAGACTCCCCGCCAAGCAGGGAGCCTGATGTGGGACTCGATTCCGGGACTCCAGGATCATGACCTGAGCCGAAGGCAGTCGCTTAACCAACTGAGCCACCCAGGCGCCCCCAAGGGGGAGATTTTCTTACGGGAAGTGTAATTATCACACCTAATAAGATTAAAATATTTTCTTAACATAATTTTACATTCAGTTCGTATTCAATATTCCTGATTATCTAAAAAATCAGGGCCCCTTTTATGGTTAAGACCTTTGGAACTCTCTGATTATTCTATTGACTCAGTTTCATAAGCAAGCGCCAGTAACAAGCAAACACATATTAGAAAAAGGTACAATCGTTGAAAGTTCTTTTCTAAAACACCATTAAAGAATTGAAACTCTCTTAATAATTCAGCCTGAAAAATACTGGGCAGAATATGTTCAGTCCTTCACCCTCAAGATGTCTCTTGGATAATGAAGATACTAATAACTGGATTGAACCACCTTTTTTTTTTCCCCACTTGACTTTCCAAATAGAAACAAAATAGAAAATTCTTTTAGCATCCCAGGAATACATATTCTGAGGAACACATTTTGGGAAAGCTTGATTTAGAGGATACATCCAATTGAACGTGGGCTTCACTTTACTTGACTGTTTTGGTATCAAATAGCTATAGCTTTAGACTCTGATTATCTAGGTTTTTTGTTTTTAAAGGCATCACATTCTAAAGGAAAGGACTTAGTAATCAGTCCTGGTTTTGACTCCTACCACATCTGTGATATTAAAACATGTGTGTGCGCGTGCGCACACACACACACACAATTCTACAAATGTTAAAACAGAAGCACGGTGTCAAAGTTAGAATCAGATCAAAACCATCTGAAGCAAGTGACTAGGTTTTTCAAGATCTATTGGAAGGAGATGAATCTAAAAGAGATGCTTGCAATATGGATATGCAAACTGACACAGTAATAAACCATAAAGCACAACAGCAATTTAGTTTCCGCATCTATGACAGTAGCTAAAATAAACACCTCATACCACACTACACTGCCAATGGTATCTTCTAAATTAAAGAACAGAAGAAATGATTTCATTAATTGATGCTTCAGTGGTTAGCTAAATATTTATACACCCCACAAGCACTGTACTCAAAATTTACAGTAGCAAAGCAGCCTGCAGCAACCAGAATATTGATTGAGTCATAAAAACTCAAGGTTATTAACCCAAATATCTTCTTGCTTTGTATAAAACTAATTGCTAGGCCAGGGAATGCAATTTCTGAGACAATTACCAGGCATCGGGGCTTTAATAACTTTCTCTCACTCTTTGCATAAATAAACAGTAGCTGCCTAATCCAGGACACTGGATGAGTTTCCTTCTGCAGCTCAGAGTTAATCAAATGCATTTCTCACCGTGTGCCCAGGTGATTCTTTACCTGAAGTTAGACCTGTGCACATTCCAAATTTAAAATGTGTGTTCCTGAAACGGTATACATCCTCAGGCCAACATCATATCTGCTGATATATATTATCAACCGTAAGGTTGTGTGAAGGAAAACAAACATAAGGGTAAGTCATCAAACAATAAAATGTATCTCTATTATGACAGCCCAGCATAGTCATTGGCTGGTTTATACCGCATGCAGAAACTCCTGGCAGCTTTGGGGTTAGCTAGGGAAGGTGTCAGGGAGGACTCCTGTGCTTCCTGCCAGGAGCCAGGCACCATTCCCCCACATAGCCAGGTGTGGTCTAGCTAATTGCTAACAGGACAGGATGGACAAGGAGGAGTCAGGACCTAGAAGTAAATTTTCCTCCTGGAGTGGACTCCAGGCTCCAGGGAGACCCAACCAGAGGAAGGGGAAGTGAAGGTAGAGCTTGGCATCTGGAAGGTATGGTGTGGCGCGACCTTTGGTAGTACCAGCAAGGAGTCTGCACTCGGAGCAGTGGAGGTATCCCAAAAGGCAGGCAAAGTATGGCAGTCAAAAATCCTGAAGTTGGTGATATTCGGAAATCCAGGAAGGTGGTCGTCTACACTGGGGAGGTAGAGCAGCAGGAGCCGGGACCCAGACATAGGCTGTAGGGAGGGCTTATAGGCAGGTAGAGGCTCAGGTTATCAGAACAAGACAGAATCCCAATGTTTTAGTTGGAGTGTAAGCTGGGTTAAGGTACTGTAACAAAGATACCCAACATAGCATGCCTTAAATAATACTGAATCTCATTCCTCTCTCATGCAACCGCAGGATGGGAAAGCCACCACAGCTCCATGAAGTTGTCTGGGGCCCCAGGAGCCCTCTGTTTGCTGTGTCCCCTTTTGTGTCCGAGATGGTCGTTCCCACTGTCCTCTCCTCTCAGCCACAGCATGCCACCTGGCACCGGGATGGCGTTCCAGCCTGCGGGAAGGGGAAGGAGAACATGGAGGGCGAGAAACTTTATTGTGAAACTCAGGAAGCAGAAGTTACACACATCACTTCTACTCATGGGCCAAATGTGGCTGCTCCCAGATGTCAGAGGGACTGGGACATGTCCCTACTGATGTGGCCATGCGTCCAGCTCAAATCCAAGGAGGAGGGTGGTAGTAGTCATTTCTTGTGTCTGCTGTAACACATTACCAAAAACCTGGTGATTTAAAACAACAGAAATGTATCCTCTTACAGTTCCGGAGGCCAGATGTCCAAAATCAGTATCACTGGGCTGGAATCCAGGTGTGAGGGCGGGTCTCCCTGTGGGAGCTCCCAGAGGAGGATGCCTTCCTTGCCTCTTGCAACTTCTGATGCCTGCCAGCCTTCTGGCCTTCCATGATTTGTGGCCACATCACTGCATTCCCTGCCTCTGGAATCGGATTGCCTTCTCTTCTGCCCAGGTAAACATTTCCCTTTGCCTCTCTTTTAGAATGATACATGTAATTGCATTTTGAGGGTCCATCCAGATCATTGAGATCCTTAATCACATCTGCAAAGACCTTTTTCCCAAGTAAGGTAACACTGAGAGGTTCCAGGGATTAGAACTTGATTTTTGGGCTGGGGAGGGGTGTGTATTATCCAGCCTGTTACAGGGGTACCCAATGCTAAGAGGAAGAAGGAGAAAATGGCCTCTGCATCACTCAGCAATCAGAATCAGGAAACTCTGGTCAATGCAGTGAACCTCGCTCAACGCTGAGCACCAAAGAATTCGTCTCCAGTCTTCAGGTTTTCCTAGCTTGCTCCTAGACTGGTGTGGAGCCTGAACTGGGCTATGCCCTGGCTGGGGCCCCGTCAGACAGATAGCCCTGGCCATGGGGAAAAGATGACCACTAAGCAAAGGCATCAGGTGGCCGGGCAGTGTGTGCCTTGTGAACAGTATCACCCCTAGTGAGAAAGCTCAGTGAGCGCCACCCAAGGACACACGCGAGGTTCTTGGACCAATACATCAATCCTGAAGCCTTGGTAAAGCCCTGTTTGCAGATCGCAGCCCCTGAAGACAGGATGCCTTCACCGTCACATCCCCTCCTCATCCCCAAAACGCCCAAACAGTCCAGATGCTTGTTAGTGAAATGGCGAAACCCTCTTTCACCTAATTCCCCAATTCCACTCCCCAGAATTAACCACCGTTAACAATTTGATCCTTCCTGACTTTTCTTTATGTGTTTATATACACACACACACACACACACACACACAGGGAAAAATAATGGCTCCTTTTTACATAAGCTGGATCATGCCATACATGTGTTTTTATTTATTTACTTAATAATATAACCTAGACATCATTGCTAGTCAATAATAATAATTAATTCAGTGCTCACGCTGTGCTGGGCAAGGTGCCGAGCACTTTCCACATTTTTTATTTCATGTGATTCTCACACCACCTTATTAGTTAGGTACTATTATTTTCCTCTCTAAATGATGACAAACATTCACAGGGAGCTCAAGTGACTGGTCCAAGGTCACACAGCTGGTGAGTGGCTGAGCTGGGGTTTGAACCCCAACTCACCACTACCTGGATGTCACTCTTTGCTAGCATCCTTTGCTATCATGTAGACCCCCTTGGAAATCTTGTCAGGCAGCTCTTCCACCAAGAACGAATCGGCTGTCGAACCAGACAAGCTTAACTTTTGCATCATGACCTCTTAGACTTCCCTGGAAACTGAAGTGGTCCCCGTGGTTACTGGACTGCTGGCTGTCTTGTAGAGCCCATGGTTTCAGCTGCCCCAGTTTGTGCGGGGAGGGGGGGCCCTCAATTCCGTCCCAGTGGTTGCACCTGCCCTGGTCCCAGTCCCTTGGCACCTGCCCCTTGGTCCCTACCTTCTCTCTGCCTCTAAATTTCTCTTAAACCCTAGTGGGTTTGGCCCAGCATCTGTCACCCCTGCTCAGATAAGCTGGCCTTACCTGGCACCTTCTCCTGAAAATCTACAGTCATGAAGCATTTTTGATGCTTCCCTGGGGCTCCAGCTGGACACTCCTCCTCTCTGCTGCTACAGCCAATAGAAAGTCTTTACAATCATCACCGTTTCCTTCTGGGTCTCCCCGTTGGCCTGGAGCCGGCTGCAAGGGCTGGGTACCAGTGAGACCTCTGCTCCCCTTCTGGACCATTACCATGGAAACAGGTGCCATAGAGGAACTGCATCCCCCTTCCAGGCTGTTCACATTCCCCAGGTGCTTACCTTCTAGGGAGCTCTGTCCCTCTCAGCTTCCCCCTTGCCTACCTTCCTACCATTGAAGCCTTCTCTCATGCATGTGCTGGTGAAAATGGCCCAGAATGTGGGCCCTCAGCCCAGCATCTTCAGTCTTCCTAACGGAGAGCAGGACTCCAATGTCAGCCAAGCAGCCCCTGCTGATCAACACAGACACAGATGCTGGTGGTTGTTAGTGGGGTAGAGAGGCATTCACTCCAGAGAATTTGAGGCTTGTGGTCCGACGCTGGACCTTTGGAAGCTAAGGGTTTGCCCAGGGCAGAATGAGTTGCTCTGCGGGGCCAGGAAAGAAGGCCTCTGCTGTCTCAGCAATCCCTCCTGAGGATTGGGGTGCTGGGGAGCCCTGCGCATAGTCACACCCTTGCCGAAGCTGGCCTCCTGGCCTGTCAGCTTGCTGTCTTCGTTCCTTGACCTAGTTGCCTTAGGCCTCACCGACTTGAGGGCAGACAAAGCAAAGAAAGCTAAAAGGTTGCCACGACATTGGTCACAGAGACGCCATGGTCTTAGGATGAAGCCTGGCCAGAGGTTCCAGGCGGTTTCTCATGGGCCTGGTGACCCTCCTACCTGCTCCACCCCAGACCCACTGAATCCGAATCTCTGGGATGGGACCCACGATGTGTTTTAACAAACCTCCTGGGTAAGTCTGACGCATGCTCAAGTTTGAGAACCATTCTGTGGCTCCTTCTGATTCTCTCTCTCCTCAGAGGAAAGAGGCCCACTTCCCTCACAAGGGCTTTTTCCCCTGGGTAGCTGTGGTTTGTCACTTTAGACAAGGTGCCAACCCTTGTCAGCCCGTGCCCAGATCTGTCTTGGGCCAGGAGCCAAACTTTTTTTGTACTCTGTTATGAGAAGTCAGGTATCTACCAAAGATAAGAAAGGGGCTTAAAGTATTGCCCCTCTCAGAGGTACTGTTGTTTTATGAGGCCAAGAATACTAACAGTGGAATCTCAAGCTTTGGATAGGAGAAGGGAGACAGCACAGTTTTCCTGGTTCTCTTAAAACCATCATGGTGAGAGGGTCCCCTTGTTGTCAGAAAGGGGACCAGACTTTGTCATGCCTCATGCGTACGATTTTGTGCTACTTAGACTGAAGTCAGACTTCTGGTAACCAAAACCTTCTAGAACTCAGGGCCGGCGTGGGAGCCGGGGCCAGATCGTGAAGGGCCTTGAAAGCCATCTCTAAAAGTTGGTCTTTATCCTAAGAATGGTGGAGGAGTTGTGGACAGCTTTTAGGCTTAGGAATGCCACCCTCAGCTTTGAATGTGAGAGACAGCTCTGGCTTCCTTGTGAAGAATGGATTGGAGTGGGGCTGCGTAGGGTCAGAACGAGTGAAGGCTCAAAAACCAGTTAGGAACACAGCTCGAATGAGGGCATTGGCTGGGGTGACAGAGAGAAGTGGCCAGATTCTAGAAATATTAAATATGGAGGGAGAAGGAAAAAAGAGAACCTACCTACATTGCACGTACTTTGCGCTAAGAACCGTCCTGAACATTGACATTTAAAGCTTACAGTGACAGCCTCATGAGGTCTGTACTGCTATGATCCTGGGTTTGCAGACAGCACAGAGAAGCTAAATAACATGGCCAAATAGTCTCTGACTGGATGAATGTAAGAAGAGGGAGGGAGGAAAGAGTAAAAGATGACACTTGGTCTCTGACAGGAGTGCCGGGGGGGGAATATTTGGGGCCATTTGTTGAGAGGGGGAACATGTGAGGAGAAGCAGGTTTTGGGGGGAGAGAGATAAGGAGCTCTTGGACTTGGGTTGGGTTCGAGAGGTGGAGCTCTCCAGCTGTATCTCAATGTTCTTTCTCAAAGAAGCCACTGTGATGCAATGTACACATTTTTATCAGAAAGGGTGGCGATGAAAAAACATGCAGGTGTTGGGAGTTTCAGTGATGTGGAATTACTGGGACGGATTGTTTTTAGGGCTCTTGGGTTCGGTCTATGCTTTAGGATTGTTATCCCTGAATCATGAGCGATAAAGCCTTTGCCTTCTCATCGCCTCAGAGCACTGAATTCTCTTGTTCTGCATGTGCAGCCACTTCTTTGGAAGAGGATTCTTCGCCCAAGAGACCAAAATGAATCAAGTAAATATGTGTTTAGACAGTTTCTAAAAATCTGTAGTTTAGCCCAAGAGACCAGAAAGGTTCCTGTCTCCTAGGTAAACAGCAATTGAATGGTGTATTAAAATGTATATTATGTCCCCGATTGGTCCGCGGGGTAATTATGCATTTCAGGAATATTTTGAAACACGTGTTCTGCCTCTCTCAGCCTGTTTCAATCCGTCAAGTAACTGTATACTTAGAACATGTGTTCTGCATAGTAAGAGTCGTTTTATAAACCCCTTGTTAAAGGGAACCAAACGAAAAGGCATTAGCTGCAGACCATTTCTCAGAAGTGTTTATGCCAGCCAAACGTAGACAAAGGAAAACAAAACCATAGCGGCAACGTCGTCTGCCACTGACCTCCCCCGACCGGCTGCAAAAACCTCGAGGGTGATCCCAGGCCGTGAAGAGCAGATGCCAGGGCTCTCTTGGACACCTTCTGGAGTTAGGTTAGAAGATGTCAAGAAAGCAAACCGGGAGAAGGGTTATGGCACGAGCAGGGGTTACAGGCCCACGGGAGAAATTCACACTTCCCCCGAAGAGAATGAAAAGCAGGTGTTCTCTTGGCTGGTTGGCAACCGAGAAGCAGCGGGCCAAGGTCCAACTCTGTCGAGTGTGCCGTGTTTGCCAAGGGGTTGGAGCAGTTGGGCCCTGGGGGTCGGTGAGGGTGGGGGCACAACAGGAGAAGGAGGGGCAGGATCCGCCTACCAAGCCTGTGGCCTGAGGCCGCTGGGTGATCCACAGCCGGATATCTTGGTTATCCAGGAGCATTCTTGGCCTCATTGCTGTTCTCAAGGAGAGGGCAGCATGCAGAGCACTTTCTCTTCCCTGGTATTTCAGTCTCTCCTTCGTATTCGTGAGCACCGTTTGCAAGTTAACACTTGCGGAGCCGTGAGGGAGCGAGGAGGCACTGAGCATGCCCTTTTCCTGGTCCCAGAGTCTCTCCAAGCCCTTAGCTGCCAACTAGAAGGAACCAGGGCTTCCTCTAAACTCAATGGATTTAGTGGAGACGGGGAGCTAGAAACTTCTTGAAGCAAGGTGGCATATTGGCTTATCATAAAGGCCCGAAGAGCTACAACCCAGGAGGGGAGAGGAGCTTAGGAACTTCAGATCCTCCTCGGAAGGGCTGTGGGTGGGCAGGAGATGAAATAGAGGAACTCACTGAAGGCCAAGTGCACCAGGCGAGGAGAGAAGCCAACACAGCAGAACAAAAAGTAGGCAAACAGGAAGTGGAATAACAGGGAGGGCCCAAACGGAAGTAATCACTGGAGGGGAAATTTTGAAACGCGAAAGAGAGGAAAGGAAAAGGAAAACTTTCAGAGGAGAAGTCAGGCAGCGTCAAACTACAGGCTTTCCTGGGGTTGACTGATGCTGGGCTTGCTTTGAAGTTCACTGGTGGTGGAGACCCCATTTTCCCTCCGTCCGTCAAGAGGAGAATTCACTCTGTCGGCAAGATGGCAGCCCCCCTCTCGTTTTAATTGTCCTATTACAACAGCACACAGCAGTGGCTGTGATCTGGGCCTGGGGAATTCTTTTGACATTATTTTTGGACCTAGTCCTAATCAGTTTCAAAGTATGACACAGATGCATTCTTCTGATGTTTAATGTCTAACATCATCGATGCTGCTAGATGAGGAAGGAAACAGGCTGCCTGAAATGCCTGAGTGGGTCTTGGCAAGGTCTTGCAGCCTGGAGAAGTAACCGTGACCTCAGAACCTGCAGCAGGGAAGGCTGCCGAGTGGCCCTGGGCTTCATCACGGGTTCCATCTTCACTGCCATCAACATTGTCACTGCACGGGGTGGCGGGTGGGAGGGCTGACCCCACTCCACCACCTGATGGCCCTCATTTGCTGGGCTCATACTATGTACAAGGCATTCCCGCGACGCCATCCCGTTCCTCATACCTGATTCTTACAACGGCTTTGCAAGGCAGACTTTATCTGCTTCATTTACCAAAGGGGGAAATCTCGCATGATCTTGGCCTCGTCCTCAGCACTGCTGCACAGCTACCTGGGAGTGAACTGTGTTTTATGGGCTTATTCTTCATAGGCCACCAGCTTGTCACCCACGCAGACCCTGTTCCCGTCAGGGTGTGAGCAGGTCAGGAAGTTGTGAGCAAATGAGATCCAAGGAGCCCTGGGGAGGGGCGAGGGTTCAGGTCCAGGAGACTGGAAAGGGCCCACCCCCCAGGGTCTACTTGGTCCTCTGCCACATAGCCACCACCTGCTGGGTGCTACAGGGACAGAAGGGAATCCTTATGAGGAGGCCTATTCGGGAGATGAGTCATGAAAAACCACCATCAACCAACCAGTGTTTACTGAGCATTTATTCGACTATATGCTGGATAAAACCTGTTCTAGACCTGGGGCTAGGGCTATGAACAAAACAGACAAAAATTCCTGTCCTTATGGCACTTAGAGTCTAATGGAGCAGACAGAAGAGTAACTAGAATATACAGCATGTTAGACAGCAAGAGGGAAAAGAGCTGTGTAATGAGGAGAAGGAGCATAGGAAATGAGGAAGGGTTTTGCACTTTTAAATAGGGGGCCTGGGAAGGCCTCAGGGAAGAGGTGACAATTGAGTGAGGGCACGAGTTGGGGAAGAGACTGCAGGCCAAGGGAACGTCAGGCACAAAGAACCTGGGACAGGAGGAAGCAGAAGAGAGGGTAGTGGGAACTGAGTCTAGAGAGGAAGGGGGCGAGGGATGAGGCCAGAGCAGGCAGGATCTTCCAGAGCACTGGACGAACTGTGCCTCGCCAAGACACCAGCGCGAGGCTAATGAAAGGTTGTGAGTGGAAGAGGAAAATGATTCTAAAGTTTAATCAGCTCACCAGCCACTGTGTTGATAACAGTCTACATGGCTCTGAGGAGAGCAAGGACTGATGCCAAAAGACCAGTTAGAAATTTCTAGAAGTTCCCAGGTTTCCAGTCCTCCTTCTCCTCTTCCCCACCCTCTAATCCATCTCTAAGGTTTAATGATTCTACCTACATTTCTCCCTTGCCCCTCTGCTGACTTCTCGCTGAGCCTCATCGTTGTTCAGTGGAAGCATTGCCAAGCAGCTTGGCGGGGGAGGTCTCCGTGCCCCTCGCCTCTCACTCCCCAACCCTTCCTCCACATCGCTGCCGGTGTAATTGCTTTACAACGAAGGTCGGATATTGTCCCTTCTCTAGACAGCTTTGATGTGCCAGATGCTGGGGAGATCGAAACATGATCCCTGCCCTCGAGGGACCCACAGTCCGGTGAGAGACACACCGAAGCTGTGACCTTCCACACCAGGTGATGTGGCCACCAGAGGGGAGGACATCCGCCTCAGCCAATCGCTAGAGGAGTGCAGGGTAAATCCCTTAGCAAGGCTAAGGAGGGCGACAGACGGAAAGATGCTACAGTACGCCCAGGCCTTAATAGATGAGATTCTTCAATGGAAAAGAAAAGAACAACGCTGGAGGCAGGGAGAACAACCTGGGTCCATTCCTTTCAGTCCAGGGAGATGGGCAGACCTGGCACACCATGGGGGCTCCATTTCTCAGGAGTGGACTCACATTATTAGCCAGACTCACTATGACTGATGTAAACGTTTCCATTTGAATTCTTAGGAAAAGAACCTTATTTATTTATTTTTAAGTTTTACTTATTTATTTGAGAGAGAGAGAAAACAAGCTGGGGGGAGGGGCAGAGGGAGAGGGAGAAGTAGACTCCCCGCCAAGCAGTGAGCCTCATGTGGGGCTCGATCCCAGGACCCTGAGATCACAACCTGAGCCGAAGGCAGACGCTTAACGGACTGAACCACCCAGATGCCCCAAGATTTTATTTTTTCAAGCACTTTTAGATTCACGGCAAAATGGAGTAGAAGTAGAGAGATTTCCCATATATGCCCTGCCTCCTCATCCATCCTGCCTCCCCTATATCAAAAGCCTGCACCGGAGTGATACCTTTGTCACAATCTATGAACCTATATTGACACATGATAATCACCCAAAGTCCATAGTTTTACCTTAGGGTTCACTCTTGGGATTGGACATTCTATGGATTTTGACAAATGTATAATGACATGTATCTACCATTATAGTATCACACAGAGTAGTTTCACTGCCCTAAAATCCTCTGTGCTCCACCTATTCATCCCTCCCTCCCCACCACCTCTGGCAACCACTGATCATTTTAATGTGTCCATAGTCTTGCCTTTTCCAGAATGTCCTAGAGCTGGAATCATACACTATCATACCTGCTTTTTCAGGTAGGTTTTTTTTTCACTTAGTAATATGCACCTTAGGTTCCTCCCTGTCTTTTCATGGCTTGATCGTTCATTTCTTTTCAGTGCCAGATAATATTCCATTGCCCAGATGTACCGCATTTATTTTTTTAATTCATTGACCTACTGACGGATATCTTGGTTGCCTCCAAGTTTGGGCAATTATGACTAAAACTGCTATAAACATTCCTGTGCAAGATTTTGTGTGGATATAAGTTTCCAACTCATTTGTGATCGTCTTTGAAATCCCCTCCTTTTCCTCTGTGACACTGCCTGCTCCTGGTTCTTTTAAGGGGTAGACTGTCCTTCTTTCATCTGTGAGAGACTGTGAGCTCTCCTCATTAAGTTATGAGTGGTGGTTCCATACCATTCTTTATTCATTTGAAAAATATAAAGAGCTTACTTCATAGAGGGCAACACGCAGAGCTTCTCTCCCTGAAGTCTCTGTGTAACTTCAGAGGCTGTTTTGCGGGCTGCTAAGAGCTGATGAGAGAAATAAAAATTAGAAGGTCGTCCTGTCCTTGGAGAGGCCTTCCCAGATTGCTCTCTCTAAAAAGAGTCTCTCCTCCCAGACACACGGCACTCTAATTTATCCCCTTGTTGGTTTCCTTCATAACACATCAGCACTTGTCACTGTTTTCTCTGTTTCCTTCATTTTTGTCCTTCTCCCGGACTAGAATAACGTACTCAGCGAAGGACGGTATATCTCCTATCATTGTATGACCATGGCCCAGGACACATTATGTGGCATATCTTGGTTCCCGGTAAACATTTATTGGTTGAATTTTTTAAATGAATGAATGAATGAGCAAGTAATTTCTCAGATGCAGTCCTTCCTCTCATCATAGGTAAGGGGCCCTCTCCCAAGGGGTCTGGGACTTTGTCTGCATGTTGTTGTCATTGCAGAAAATAGATCCGCAGTGGTGTCCACCTAACACATGTTAGAGTCTCTTCTTTTTCCTGCTCTTCCTCACCCAGCAATGCTAGTTCTTTTGGTTTTATACGTTCTTAGTTCACACCATACAATTAATCACAGTTGTTCTAATCATTCAGTGTCTTTTTCATACTCATGACGCATTTTCAAATTCCTGAAAATGTAGGAATCCAAGTGGTAGACCTTCCTATTATCTCTCGGCATGACAAGACCACTGCTTCAAGCCATATTTATTTATTTATTTACTTACTTACTTATGATTTTATTTTTCAGAACTCTCTACACCCAACATGGGGCTCGAACCTACAACCCCAAAATCAAGAGTCGCATGCTCTATGGACCAAGCCAGCCAGGTGCTCCTCAAATTCCTGAAAATTTGATTGTGCACTTGAAGAAATTAAAAGATTCAAAGAGGGACTAAAGAAGTGAACAGTGATGACAAAGCAATGTCTCCCAGTAACTATAAAATTATCTACAGTTCCCACAGAGGTCTACCTCCCCGACCATACATCTAGCTAGCATTGGATGTAACTTCTGTTAGTATTTAACACATTTCCAGCAAGTTGTACAAAGGTCTACACCAAGTTGTGGTATTTGTTGACTAACATTATTGTAGTAATTGTCAGTCACATGGTCTCAAAAGTACATTTCACACATTATTCTGAACTCATCCACCTGTGCGGGGTCTGCAGTCCATCACTTGCTCATCCATGTGCTGGTCTATTGTCTATCAGTCTTCTGACACTTGGCTTGAACCAAATGCAAGAGAGCTACCCCTGAGGCCTATGGGGGTTCTGTTTCCTCTATTAAACACGTATCTAAGAAGTGAAGGTATGGAACTCTGCAGATGTGTATAGCAGTTTCATGTCTTCTATTGAGTGTATTTCTGTCAGGTAGAACTGGGCATTTCTCTCTAGTTGTGTAAGCAGGAAAGGGTGGAAAAGGGGAACTGAGAATAAGTCGAACTGGCCAGGGCCAAAGCAGGAACTGTACCAAGATCAGGCATGACTGATGGGCACTGGTGGCCACACACAGTAATCAGAGTGAAAGAAGATTAAAGGCCAAGATCAGCCAGGTGTCTAGGAGAGCCCCCCCCACCTCCGCCGGAGCAGACTCCGCCCACCCACTGTCTCCTAGGAAACCTATCTTCCATGGCCCTCTAATTTTAGTGAGGTGGTACCAAGACATAAGGAAAGAAATAGTCAATGGAGGCAGGATATTCTGTGGTCGAGACAGATGGAGGCAGGATATTCTGTGGCCATGAGGGAAGGGCAAGGAGGTGCCTGGGCAGGGGTTTAAAGTAGGGAAGGGCTAGGGACAAAGAAGAGGGCGACAGGGTTGTCTTGTATTATGGGTCAGACCACACACCACATCGCTGAGTTCAGTCTGTGGCTGGTTACTCCCTGACAGGAAGGATCACATGGAGGGTTATCAAGTGGGAATAAAGTGAAAATCTTTCCAGATACATGGCTCCTACCTTTCAGGAGGGGTGATCTTGACAGCTAGGTTCCTGCTAGGCTCCAGAGGATGATCTGGGGAGTCAGAGCCAGGCATTAGGGACCACTGACATTCAGGATCCATTCCACATCACCTTTGCTTTATTATTCAAATGTATCAATATCTTAGTAGTGGTTTATAAAAGCTCCAGCCTCCCCTACCTCTTCTCACTTCATCTTGGTTAGCTATGATTTTACATCTTGTAAGGTCTTCAACTAAAAAAAAAAGTGAGTTGAGGGAGTCTGTGTAACTTGAAGTAGTTTTACTACTATACATGTACTATACGTTTAAGCTCTGGTTTAAGATCTTTTTCTGGGGAGGAGATTTAAACGACAATAATAGCAAAAAATGAGTTCTCATCACTTTCTGTGGATTTCAACATGATATGAAAATACCATCCCTCGTACCATTAATTATCATGAATTTACAGGAGAATAAGAACAGTTACAGATATAAATATAAACACATATGCATACATCTCAAGTTTAATACTGAGAAAAGGGCATCAGAATTAGAAAGACTTATTGTCACCGATATTCCTGAGTTATCTTACCATGAGACAAATTGCAAAATTTTGTACATTGAAATCTATAAATGATGAAGAAGCCAAAATAAAAAAATGCCCTATTTATTGAAAGCTAAAATGTAAGTTATTTTTAATAGTACACAGACAGGTGGGTGGATTAGAATAGAAATCAGAAATGAGAGACTTACATAGCTATTTACATTATCTGTTTAAACCAAAAGAAAGAAAAGATTTCACTCACTCATTACTAATTAGGTAGTGTAGACAAACTAGGGAGTTTAGGCCAAAATTGCCACATTGTGACCAAGTCTTTCTAAATTCTTGGTCTTCACCAAGCCAAAGTTACTATTCTCCCTCTTGTGTTACACTAGGCATAGGAAAAATGGATTCAATTTCAAAATCAGGTCACTACGTTACGTCAACAGTTATGAAATCAATTTTTATAATTTAATGGCTGATTTCCTCACAGTTCACCAAAACACCAGCTCTTGACCTATTTATTTCTTTCATTTAGATATAATGTAAGGCTATAAAGAGTGCTGAACCTATTCTACACTTTTAAGTGTGTTAAGTGATGTTTCCTTTTTTTTTTTTAAGCTTTGATATTTCA
>NC_138378.1:71550518-71611200 GCF_054177405.1 Leptonychotes weddellii | reverse complement strand
CACATGTTGGAAACCGAACTGCCAAGTGGTCCTGAGTCCCACTCTACACACTCTATTCAGAAGTGCTGACTCTCTTTTCCCAGTTCCAGTTCAACAACAAAAACAAAAATCTCAAGGAAGCACTCTGATTGGCCTAGCTCGGGTCAGGTGCCCCCTTCTGGATCAATCAACTATGGCCAGGGAGGTGGAGTCATGTAAGAAAATGGAGGTCACAACAATTGGGGTATGGGAAAGAAACAGTTCCCAGAAGAAGTGGGGAAAATGATGGGCAGACTGCCCCCCTTCAAAAAAAAAAGTCCACTGACTCATATTACAGATGTGGAAATTTAGGCTCAGAGAAATTCAGTGACTTTCTCGAGTTTACAACTTGTACTTAAACTCAAGTCATCTGGCATGGGGTCAAATGCTTGGCTTACTCCCCCACACTGCTGCTCATTTTGTGGAATCCTTATTTCAAACTCTTTCAGCAGGAACGGTAGGGGGTGGGGTGGAGGGGAGCGGGATTAAGGGTATTATGCTATGCTGAAACTTCTTTCCAGTTTTTTGCTGGAGCTCTTACTCCAGCAGTCTTTCTGTTGTCTGGTTTTGCTTTATTTTCTTACTGGGGGAAAGTGCATCTGAAGCAGGAATCCCCCTATTGTCTTCTGCCCCTGTCAGTCCCAGAGGGCTCACCCTGTGTCAAGTTGGATGGTTATCATATAACAGCTTACACTGAGAGAAGACTTATAATGTACCAGGGGCTGTTCTAAGTGCTTTGTATACATTCTCTCATTTAACCCTCCTAACAGCCCCAGGAAAGAGCCATTAGCAGCATTATTATACCCATTTTGCAGATAAGAAAAGCAAGGCACAGAAGGTTAGTTGGCTTGTCTAAAGTCAGAGTTGGGAAGGGAGGAAGGCAGGATTTGAACCCAGCAGTCTGGCTCCAAAGCCCTTGCTCTTGAACACTGCAATTTACTCCCTCCTGGATAAACATCTCCAGCCTGGGGCTGCCTGCGCTGAGCCCTGTTAGTGTCTGGGACTCTTTGGATGCGTGCTGACCTAGAGTTGGCTCATCTCTGGAGCCATTGCCAACCTGCCTCTGCTCGAGGCCCCTCCCACTGTAAGTCCGCTTCTCCAGACCCTTGGCTTTGACCCCTGCTGCCTGCGCTCTTGTGACTTGCCCCGGGCCCACCTCATCTCAGGCAACAGAGGTTGCTGCTGTGGCCGTTCCTGGTAATGGATCTGCCGTCCTGCCGCTGTAAAGAACCAAGTCTTCTGCCCACAGTGGATGGAAGTTTGCTCCCCAACCTTGACCTCATGGTTTAGGGAGGAGTACTTTTCTCCTCTCAAGGAAGTCTTGCTCTTTTAGGTTGACAGGTTTTCCTTAGAAAAAACAGAATCGAGGTCCAAAGGGGCAAAGGTGATTGTCATAGTGACGCTGTGCAGACTTAAGCACACCCCCATAAACACAGACCTGGCCCCTAGTGACACACAGGGAGGAATACCGCAATTCTCCCCCACCTCAGGATGAGTTCCCATGGCCTCAAAGTTGGGGGACAGCCTTTATCTCCTCCCCTGGTTGAGAGGGGATTAGAGTTCAGGCTTTGGGGCTAGACTAGGATTTGAGTCCTGGTCTACCATTTACCAGCCTTGTGACATTGGGTAGATAAACTCGTAGCCACCACTCTGGTGTTTTCTTAAGTCTAAAACGAGGGTAGTAATATTTACCTCACAAAATTATTGTGAAAATTAAATGAGATACAACTTAAAACTCACAGGAGAGTGCCTAGCATAAAATAAATTTCAATAAATGATGTCATTATCATTTTTGAGTCTTTTTTTTTTTAAGATTTTTATTTATTTATTTGAGAGAGAGAGAAAGCACAAGCAGGGGGAGCGGCAGGCAGAGGGAGAGGGAAAAGAAGCAGGGAGCCTGATGCGGGGCTCGATCCCAGGACCCTGGGATCATGACCTGAGCCGAAGGTTGACGCTCAACCGACTGAGCCACCCAGGCGCCCCTAACATTTGTGAGTCTTAGCCCTGGTGGCTACGCCTGACCTTTGGGCCCCCAAATCCTTTTAATTTTTTGAAGGGCTTGAGGGTGGCTTATGTGAATAGGATGGCTTGTAATCTATAGTTTGCTCTTTTTTTTTTTTTAAAGATTTTATTTATTTATTTGAGAGAGAGAGAATGAGAGAGAGCAAGCACATGAGAGGGGGGAGGGTCAGAGGGAGAAGCAGGCTCCCTGTTGAGCAGGGAGCCCGACGCGGGACTCGATTCAGGGCCTCCAGGATCATGACCTGAGCCGAAGGCAGTCGCTTAACCAACTGAGCCACCCAGGCGCCCCTATAGTTTGCTCTTAATCCACCTTCACTTTAGGTCCTGGCTGGAGAAATATGGGTTTGATAACTCAGAAAGGCCGGCGGAAGTGGTAGCAGGACTGAGGAGAGTACCCTCACTCAAAGCTGGTGCTGAAAAAGACTAATTTGCCAGTTACCTTCCACCGGCAGAGAAATGAGATTTGTGCTATGTTCAGGCCGTGCCCAACCTGAGGGCCAGCCCTGGCAAAGCCAACTGCTTCCTGGAAATGCATTATTGTACAACCCCTACTCCTACCTCACCTCCCACCACTCACATCCATTCTCACCTCCTAATATTTTAGCCACAAAAGGTATGCTTTTTGTTAAAACTTCAACCATTCTTTTGCCTGGCTCTTTTTTTCAGGTCCCAAGTGTAGGAGCTATTTCTGATTTGCGTTGTTGATAAATGCTTGTATTTCACACTCTATACCAGACTCAGAGGAAGGACCCAAGTGGTCAGACATTTCACAGATGGTAACAAGTACAAAAAGATGACCATGGAGATGGCTCTTTATGGGTGAATGAAAGATGCCAGGGTCCTGACTTTCAAATACTGTATGATCAAAATTTTGCTTTATAATAACTGTATATGGGGGCACCTGGGTGGCTCAGTCAGTTAAGTGTGGGATTCTTGATTTCCGCTCAGGTCATGATCTCAGGGTCCTGGAATAGAGCCCGGCACTGGACTCCTTGCTCAGTGTAGAGTCTGCTTGGGATTCTCTTTCTCTCTCTCCCTCTGCCCATCCCCCTGCTCTCTCTCTCTAAAAAAACAAAAACAAAAACAAAACTTTATATTAAATGTGTATGTGGGGGGGGGGAGTGTAAAATCCACATTCAAGAGACAAATTGAAAATATTTTTTTTTCTTGCTTTTCTGGATGCCTTTTTATTATAAGCAAGCAGCCCTGCACCCAAGACATTACAGTTTGTGATTTCTTCAGCTAAGATGGCTTGACCTATATATACGTATAAAAATCCCGGCTAGCCCAGACTTTGTGAAAGTGGAACTGTTTAACACCCTTCCCTGACATAAAATGTCATGAAACCTTCCTGGTTTTTTTTCCAGGAACCCTTGAGTCCTTAAGGGGACAGAACTTAAGGCAATGGAAGGGGAAAAAAAAACATGCAAATGTATTACCTGTGAAAGAAAAACAAAGTAGGAATTGGAGAGAGCAAATTATGAGAGATGGAAATAAAATCAACACAGGAAAGGGCAGGGGGACCCAACGGAGGCGCCAACCAGAAGGGAGAAAGAACCGTACGACATGGATACACACACACTAAAATTAAAGGAAAAGTGTAAAGCTTTTTGTGTGTGTAGAAGAGAAGGAGGAATGGAAAGGAGAGGGAGACAGAGAGAGACAGAGACAGAGAGATTGCGATCTCACGATCTAGACCGGGTCAAGCTGGAAGAACAGGCAGCGTAAGGCGCGAGACAGGGTGGGGAATCCCAGACCAATCTGTTTACAAAAAGACAGGCCTATGGAAATTCCACAAGTGACTTTAGAGATTCAAATCCGAAATAGAAAAGGACCCAAACACACACGCTCTCTGCGTGTGTTTTCACCAACTGCTGATGTTCCATCTAGACTGGAGGAAATTCTCGGCGGTCTTGAACAGACACTTTGAGATTTGGGATTTCAACAGACCTAAATCGTCGTCCACGTGGCCTCGCGTGCCCGGGGGGCCAGCCAGCGGTCGCGGTCCCGCCGCGCTCGGACCCCCACGGGAGCGCGCGCCGCGCGGGGACTGCCCCCTCGGAACTCCCCTCGCACTGGCCCTCGGCCCGGGAGTCTCCGCTTCCCAGGCGCGCTCGGGTTATTGTTCTGCCTTCGCCCGCAGGGAGGAGGGGTGGGACCGGGTGGGACGGGGTTGGGGGAAGCGGCCGGAGGGGAACGGCGGCGGCGCGCGGCTGGGCCCCAAGCTGGGGCGCCTCGCTGCACGGCGCCCCGCCTCTCGGCTGAGGACCGTGCGCCCGGGACTGGGTCTCCCGCAACCTGAGGCTGAGCGAATGCGGAGGCCGCCGGGCGCCTCCCCTGGCCCATCCCCCTGGCCTTCCCGGAGGTCCCCCGCTCCCCGGAGGCAGCGGGCGCGGGCCGGGAGCAGGAAGCCGGGGCGGGCGTCCCGGTGCCGCGCAGAGGCTCCGGCGGCCGCCCGGGCGCTCTCGGCTCGGGGGAGGGACGCTATGACGCACCCTCCCGGTATTAGAACACTTCACCTTCTATTTATAGACACTCCTCCGACCGCAGACCCAGCTTGCCCTCTCTCTCCTTGCCTCTATCGTGAAGGAGGGAACGAAAAATCCTACCTAGAATGGAAGATCCTGATGCACAGTGATAAGGAAGAATTCTATTTTGTGCGTTCCTTTATTACTGCAAGTATTAATTGCAGGTCTAGTGAACTCTCTCTGGCACAGGGAATTCCCAATTTTCTGAAGCTTTAAAACCTACACGACTCTATTTTACATGTCTCCTAAACATGTCAAATAAATCTGCCTCTTGTGGGTTCATGAAATATGCGCCGAAAATGTGCTCAAACGGGTTAAGACGCAAACCCATTGAATTCAGGGAAAAGATGTTTCTTGCTGGCTTTCTGTATTTGCTAAATGCCAGCAATTTCAGCCGTCGAATTTATTTGGGAGAGGAACATGTAAAGGGAAAATATTGCGCATTTCAAACAAAAGCAAAGTTTGTCTTAGGGTTTTTTTGAAATTGTGGCTTTTGGATACTGACTTTATGCTTTTAGATGTACGCTATCTATATAATTATAGGTGATTAAAAATAATTCTTACCTAGTCACATTAACATTTGCAGTAATTAGAACAGGGAATTTTTTAAAACTGTAATTTATTTCTCATAATTTGGTTGTTTGTGCTGCAGTCAACTGAAGAGGAAGCCTGATGATTATCTTTCATCTCGGTTTCTATTCAGTTTCACTTTCTAAACTCCTGAGTCGACCAACGAAATACTGCCTTTTAGGTTTATTAAGGAAAAAGATAGACATATGTACATATAGGCCTTTTTAAAGACAATTTTTTAGAGTAACTTTAGGTTTACAGCAAAACTGAGAGGGATATACAGAGATTTTCTGTATGCCCTTGACCCCCACACATGCACAGCTTCCTCCATGATCAACATCACTCTCCGGTACATTTGTTACCAAGAATGAGCCTACTTTGACACATCATAATCACCAAAAGTCCCTAGTTTACCTTCAGGTTCACCGTACATTCTATGGGTTTTAACAAATGTATAATGACATATATTCATCTTTAAAATATCATACAAAGTATTTTCACTGCCCCCCAAATTTTCAGAGCCCTGTGTAGGCCTATTTTTAAAAGCATAGCTAAACCACAGATGGGTTACCATGCAGGTAATTCTAAGACAGCAAACTGCAAAGCAAAAGAATAGTCAATATGCCATTCTTGCTAACACCTTGTCTATAAAGTGAGGGGTGTCTGTAATAACAGTTTTATAACGTGATTTTGCTGGGGAGGGTACTGTACCCTAATACTGTGTAAGTATTGATGAAGTTAAAGAATGACCTCCATAGCAACTGTTAACAGTGCATTGCAAAACGTCCCTTGTGAAAGACAATTTGGCAGTAGCCATCAGGTTTTAAAATCCTCATGCCCTTGGACCCATCAATTCCACTCTTGTCAGTTTATGCTACAGAGGCAGGACATACATGTGAAGTGTTGACTGTTGCAGTGTTTGTACTTACAAAAGGTTAGAAACGTAGAAATGTCCTGCAATAATGGTACATCTATATAATGAACTATTACAGAGCCTTGAAGAAGATGAAGGCAATCCCTCTTTGTACCAGTAGGGAAATAACTCCAAGATGTGCTGTTGAGTGAAGAAAGAAAGATGCAGAAACAATATAAAATACTATCATTAATAGTTCAAAAATAAATATAAATGCACATATTAACTTTTATATGTATCAAATGTGTATAAATATATGGAAATATTTATGAAACTGGTAACAATGTTTGCCTCTCGGGAGGGAACAGGGAGGCTAAAACGGGAGAGAAACATTTTCCATTATCTATCCTTTTGTATCTTTGAATTTGGTTCCCTGATTATGCATCATCTATTACATTTCTTTAACTAAAAATACCTTTAAATTTCCTTATAAATTTAATTTGTAGCCATTCTATATTTGGGATTATTGTCATTTTAGAGAAGTTTACTGTGTTGAAACAAAACTAAAAAAGTTAAGCTAAGCTTTTATCCTCAGGACTCTTTTAACCTAGCTCTACTTGATCTATGAATCATCATAGAAATGCTTTGCCCAGAGGTTGCTAGAACTCTATTACCAGCATTTTTAAGAAAGCATTCTGTTGTTGATTTTTTAAAAAGATTTTATTTATTTATTTGAGAGAGAGAATGAGATAGAGAGAGAGAGAGAGCATGAGAGGGGGGAGGGTCAGAGGGAGAAGCAGACTCCCTGCTGAGCAGGGAGCCGGATGCAGGACTCAATGTGGGACTCGATCCCGGGACTCCAGGATCATGACCTGAGCCGAAGGCAGTCGCTTAACCAACTGAGCCACCCAGGTGCCCCTGTTGTTGATTTTTTTTTTTCTCTATTCTTGGGGCATGTTATGAATGGGAGCAGTGGCAGAGTTAAAGGTTTATTTAGCATCTATTATAAAATAATTATTTAAAGAGATTTATAAGTCATCCATTTTATTTTGCACCAGGCTATCACTTAAAACAAAGTCTTATTTAACAGAATTCATACTTCCTCCCATGATTTTCTATAAGAAAGATCAATTGGTTAGACTTTGCAATATTCTAATGAGGTAATGTGCACAGAGTCCATGTGCCTTCATTACAAAAGAGAAAAAACAGAGGCCTTGGGGGAGATGGGAGGGTGCACTCTGAGGTTATACCAGAGATCAGCCACATTATTTATATTTTCAATTTCATTGTAGGTATTTTTTTTCTTTTCAGCTTTAGCGAGATATAATTGACATCCAACATTGAGTGCATTTAGGGTGTACAATGTGTTTGATACACTTACATATTTTAAAGTGATATTGTAAGTATTTCTTACTTAAGTTTATGTAAGTTTATGTTGTTACTCTTCAGTATAACAACAGGAATGGGGTAGGATTGGCCTCAGCTGTAATATTATTTCTAGAGGGTTTTTTAAAACATTCATTCAACCTAACTCTGCTCTCTACCTTAGCTTTGCTCTAAGCAATAATCATGGCTTTTAGATGTCAGCGGTATGTGTGTGTGTGTGTGTATTATCTAATACACAATATTAGATAAAATATATTATGTATATAATATTAGAATAAAAACCATCTGTGTACCTGCTGAAAGAATCTCATGCAGCGTGTCTACCCTGTTGGGATGCAGAAAAAGAGTGCTCACCACACAACAGTTTGTCTTTGACAGTTTTGTGACAACCTGAAGAAGACCCTGTGAGACACTTGGCAGCTACTGCCCCCACCCCCCGCCCCGCACATCCTTGATTTGGTGTGGGGTGGCTGCCCTGGAAGCTGGAAAACATGATAATCACCTGCTGCTCACGCTGCAAGGCAGACGCTTTCCGAGCAGAAAGCTTTTCCAGTTCCCGGCCATGCATGATTAGACCTGCGAATATCCAAGCGTCTTTGTATCCATATTCTGGTGTATGCTTGCATTGCTGCTGGGTCTTTGCTCAGAAATGACACTTTCAGATGAATGTACTCCAGTCACCTATTTCAGAACAAGATCAAATTATATGGGTAGTGAAGAGCTTGGGGAGGGTGAAAGTATTTTGGGAAGAAGAGTCCCTGTATGTGTAACCTGTCTGGGAAAAGCCAGAGGATTCAGAAGAGTAAGGCTGTGGCAAATCTTGTCTTATGGAATTGGCCTAAGACATATTAGCCTATATGATACCATGAATATGAAAGAATATATGAAAAGTGCGGTTTTAGAAAAAATAATTCATTGGACACTCATATGTCCTGCTGAAAAATTAGAATATCACCAGCCCCTTAGAAGCCTCTGTGTGTCCATTTCTGAACATATTCATCTCCCTGGCTTCTCTCAGGAACCACCTTTCTGAATTTTGTTTTGTTTTCTATTTGTAATGGTTATGTACGTGTTCCTGAATAACATAGTGTTTAGATTTATCCACCTTGGAACTATAAATAGATGGACTCTTTGATGACTTGATTTTTTCACTCAGCATTCTGTTTGTGAGGCTCATCCAGCCCCTTCCTCTCTCTCCTCATTGCAGACCTCCAACCCAGATCCCCTCTGGGATTCTCGAATTTATCTCCTGTCCAGGCTCTTGGTTGACAGATTCTTCCCTTTAGAATTCGCTGGGCAAACCATCACCAAATATTTACCCTAAAATGTTAAGTTACAGGGGCACCTGGGTGCCTCAGTCGATTGAGCGTCTGACTCTTGATTTCTGCTCAGGTTATGGTCTCATGGGTCCAGGGATCAAGCTCTGCATCAGGCTCTGAGCTCACCGGGGAGTCTGCTTAGGATTCTCTCTCTTTCTCTCTTCCTTTGCACCCCCCACCGCCTCTAATAAATAAATCTTTAAAATTTTTTTTAAAAACACGAAGTTACATGTAAAACTGTTTTCTAGCAGCATTTTCAGTGAGAAATGTTTGTTACATTGACAAATTTTGTACAAACATATATTATAAATTACATTTGGATCAAAATGTTAATGGTGGTTCTCTCTGGACAGTAGGATTATAGATAGTTTAACTTCCTTCTGGGTGATTTTTTGTATTTTTCACGTTTTCAATGATTAATATGAAACCTTATACCAGAGATCAGCCAAATTATTTATATTTTCAATTTCATTGTAGGTATTTTTTTTCTTTTCAGCTTTAGCGGACCTACGTCCAGGTCCTTTTAGTTTTCCACCTCCCAGTGGTTTCTGGGGAGTGACTGGTGGAAAGCTAGGAGTGCGGGGCCCAAGAGCAGAACACAGAGCCCCCTTTCTCAGAGACATACTCACGTTCACAGCCTCTGCTTTCTCTCCCCGCCCCCCTAGCCCTCGCCCAGAGCATCATTCTCTCAGCTGAGGCAGGACAGCCTGGCCCTTCATCCATCCTCCCAGACAGGCCAGTATCACGGCTGTGTCATCCGTGCAGCCACCCGGGGCCTCACACTCGGAAGGGCTCTCTGCTCCTCTGCTGGGTCAACAATCTTGATTTTACTCTCGAACGTATGTTTTGTGTGTGAAGTCCCATGGGACAAGGGGGCAGGAGCAGAGGGGACATAGATGTCTGCTCTTCTTGCCCCCCCTTGAGCACAGAACTCCGGGTGTCCCACACGCTCAGCAGTTCAGCAAGATGCAAGTGTGTTTCATCTTTGATCTGAGTAAGTGGGGGTGCTGACAGCCCTGAGAGGTCAGGCTTTCTATTCAAACCAGGATTTGTTTTGAAGGCAGAAAAAAGGGCAATGGCGTTCTAAAAACATGAACAGGCAAAGAACCTTATCATATCCTTTCTTACTTTTGATACTGTCTCTATTAAGCAACCACTGAAAATGAAGACATGGAAGGAAAGAGAAATACAGGGCACCCCATGGGTTCTTTTCCTTTCAGTCTTTCCTTTACACACCTGTAAGTTGAAGTAGAGTGCTGGTAGAATGTGCACACATCAACGAGGCAAATAAAGACGGTTGAATTAGTTTTGTGCAGTGTGCCCATTGTTGTGGTAAGAATAAAGTACATATGCACATACAAGCTGCAACATACAAACTGGATGATTCCAGTGATTCTGCTTGGAAGTTAAATGCTCCTGTATTTGCATTTAAAATTGGTATTTCACGGGTGCCTGGGTGGCTCAGTCGGTTAAGCGACTGCCTTCGGCTCAGGTCATGATCCCAGAGTTTCGGGATCGAGTCCTGCATCGGGCTCCTGGCTCGGCGGGGAGCCTGCTTCTCCCTCTGACCCTGTCCCCTCTCATGCTGTTTCTCTCTCTCTCAAATAAATAAATAAATAAAATCTTTAAAAAATAAAAATAAAAAAAATAAAATTGGTATTTCACAATAGAAAAATGAACAGTAAAATTCAGCTAATAATTTAATTTTTAAAATTTTCACTTATTTAGAATACCATTAAACAAATTTTTAAAAAATGTGACAAGTTGAGAAAGAGACTGTGGAGGAAAGAGAAAACCTTTTTATTCTGGTATCTTTAACAGCACTTTTTCCTGAGCTCCACAAATTGTACTTCCAAGTCTATGGTTTATGTTGCCTGGTAGCTTATGAAAACTCAGGTATTTTCTCCAAAACTATTGTCTCTGCTGTGAGTTCTTAAAGCCCATTTTGAGACCTGGAAGTCAAGAGTTTTTCTTTCTGAATCTCTGTTGTGCAATATCCATACCCTGAGGGCAGGGACTGGGGTATAAGAAATGCAGGGAAAGCACACTGGTTAATATCTCAAAACAGTACCCTCTCTATTAAAAAACAAAAACAGAATGACACCTAACAACTATAAATTTCTTGAAGGCAAGGACTTTCTCTCCCCCCAGCTTCCATAGTGCTTTCCCGTAATAGGGATTTAATAACTGTCCTTTTCCTCAGTGTTTGCTCAATTAAATTTAAAACACTCTTTTCATCAAGCTATGCCAGTTCTCAAACACCTTCAAAGGCTCCCTGTTGCCTTATCCTATAAGTTGACACTCTTAACCAGGCATTTAAGGTTCTATAATCTGGGCTCCATCTGCTTTTCTAAATACATCTCCTAAGACTCCCTACAACTCAGTAAGTAATTGTTGAACAAATATGGAGTGATTGGATTACACAGCTTCGAGGAGTTACAAAAACTACAGATGGATAAGTCATTAGACCTTTTAGGGTTGGATTTATGTAATAGAAGTCAGCTGACATTGATGCCCCAATACTGAGTGTTGCAACCCCTACATGGTAAACATAAGATATGCGATCCTGAGAAGAGTCATCTCCGCAGGACCACATTGTGGCTTCTGCACAAATCAGAGATCCAAAGCTAGGCGGAGAGAAGCCTGCCGCTGTTGCTTCGTTCACCTGGAAGGGGTATGGTCTGCTGGGCCTCATAGTACTGCTCTGCCGAGCTCCCTACCTGGGCTCAGGCAAGCTCCTGCATATGGGATTTTGAGGGCCATAAAATCATAGCCGTTACTTAGGGTCAGAATTTCATATGCTAGTAATGAGCCATTAGGAAAGCTTTGGGCAGAGACAGGCTTTTAAGGCAGTATAATCCAAGCAGGGGCTATTCTCAGTATACCTTTGTGGGAAACAGTTGTGCTTCCAACATGCCTCTGCTCGAGGAGATTCATGACCTGACAGGGCTCGGAGAAACTTCAAGAGCCGTTGCATCCATTCCCCCGTGTTTAGGTTAGAAAAGGCCCAAGTCTTTCAGAAAACTACCCATCTCTCCCCAAACCTTCTGGTAACTCCTTCCCTTGTTTATCCACCCTGATTTTAGGGAGCTATTTCTGATCTCTAACCTAGATCTCTGCAGCTCATTATCTTTTTTCATCTCCTCCCTCCCAATCAACTTTAAAAGGCCTTTGTGTCTACTGCTTATTGACACAAAGCTAATATTACAATCACCGCTATTGTTTCATCCTTATGGTTATTATTAGCCCTACAGCACACTAGGAGGTATGTAAAAATACACAAGCAAACACATTTTTAGGTCAGTCTTGAAATAAAGCTTTTTAAAAATCCAGTAATGTTTGGGTGTCTCTCACTTGGAAATGGGGAAGTAGGCAGATGGGAGTAGCAGAGTGGCAAGAAAGGCTGTCCAGTATTCTGTATCTCTGACTGTGGCTCACTCTTCAAGAGCCATTGCTCATTACCGCCCCCTCCGACCCGCCCCCCCCCCCCCCCCCCCGGCTTGAGAAGGAAACTTACAACCAGATGCATGTGTATTAAATATGTATGGGGAAGCGGGGAGGTGACAGGGAATGCCATAGCGGTAGACAGGGTGGAAACCTGCAGAAGGAGTCCACCGGGGGTGGGGGGCGTGGGGGGCTGTATGAAAACCTGCCACAGCTTTACGTGAAAACTGGAAGGACATATTTGAGTCAGAAGTGAGCTGTCACGGCACCTTCCTTATCCTTCCCTCAAAGTGCCCCAGCTAAGAGCAGAAATGAAAAACATCCCTGTATGAAAAACATCCAGAGGCCCGTGGCTTACATGATTTTGTTGTTTCTTACCTTTTATCACTTACAAAACATTTTGAAGATTTATCCATGCTGTAAGATGTACATGTAGTACACTACTTCATGTTATTCCATAGCATCTGCTATATTTTACTTACTTCCAGTACAGGTGTTCTATGCCTAAGTTTGCCTACAAGACACCACCACCTCAAGTGCTGCTGTGATGAACATCCTCAGTTGTGTCCTCTTACCGACTTGCACAAGAGTTTCTTTCTTAGTGGTGTATATCCCCAGGAGCGGAACTGCTGGGCCATCAGGAAAACATCTGCTACATTTCATGACCGATTGCCGGATCCAAAACGGCTGTACTGGGGCTGAACTTCCAACCGCAGAGTACAAGCGTTCATGCTCCCTCTCATCCTAGCCAACACTTGGTGTTACCCAACTTTCACATGTTTGTCTATTTCATGGATGTGAAGAAGTAATCTTGTTGTTTTACTATGCATCTATCTGATTATCAGCAAGGTTGTCTATCTCTTCTTGTTATTTTCTCAAGGTTCCCTTCTGTAAATTTGCCTGTTCATATCCTTTGGCTATTTTGCTACTGTGTTTCCTGTTGGTTTTTTTCCCCCTCAATGATTTGCAAGTACTCCTAGTATATACTAGATATTAATCTTTTGTTGGTTTTAGCCTTTGGAAATACCCCTCAATCTATCAACTCTTTCTTAAATTGTCTATGATGTTGTTGTTGAACAGAAAACTTTAATTTTGATGCAGTCAAGTTCATCATTCTTTTGGTTTTATAGTTTATGCTTTTAGAGTTTTATTTAAGAAGTCTTTTCCTATCTTAAGACTAGACTCCAAAGCTATTCTATTTTTAATCTCTGTTAGCCTAACAGGTTTCCCTTTCCTTTTTAGGCTTTTTTAATTCATCAAGAGCTCACCTTCGCATCTAGTATGAGATATGGATGCAACTTTATTTTTCTCCATGGTGAACTAACTTTCCCAAAATTATCTATGAAACAAAACCTCTATATTAGATTGGATTATTGTTCTCAAGCCTTCATGTCTTTCCTGCTATTGAACTATGCACCCATGCCCTTTGCCATGTGATTTTGTAGCACCCTCTACTACTGATGTTGGACTTGGCCGTGTGACTTATTTGGCCAATGGAATGTTAGAATATGTGATGGGAGCAGAGGTATTCAATGTGTTTGAGTGACTTGGCTTTATCTCTTGAGCTTCTGTAATTGCCAGAATGAGACATGTAAAGAAGACCTGAACTTAACCTGTGTCCTGGAGCCAAGCCCAGTGAATTCAGCAGAGCCCAATCAAGTGTTGATGAATCCAGATGAGATCAGCAAATCTCAGTTCACACACAGACCCAAGAAGGAGAAAAAACAATAGCTGCAATAAGCCACTGATTTTCTGGGGTTTTCTGTTATGTAGTATTATTATTGTAGCAATAGTTGACTATCTCAACGTGATTTCCTCATAGATTTGTGACGTCACCATTATCACATACCAAGTTCTTGTAGGTAAATGGTTTCTTTCTGAGTTCTCTATTCTGTTCCACTATTCTACATGTCTGTTACTATCACTTAGAATATGTCTTACTATTGGGAGGGTAAATTTCCCCTCTCTGATTTTCTTTTTAAAAAATGACCAGATTATATGGAGTTTAGTCTTCCATATGCATTTTAAAATGTTTAAATTCCTCAAATCCTGCTACAAGTTTGAATAGTTTGCATTGAGTTTATGAATAAATTTTGAGATCATTGATATCTTAATAATGTCATTATCCTATCCACAGACATTATACATAGCCCTATTTAGGTCTTCTTTGAAGTCTATTAACAGAGTTAACATCTTTTTCCATAAAGGTTTTGTGCATTCTTTCTTAGATTAATTGCTAGACACTTTATAGCTTTGCTGCTATTGTAAATAGTATCTTCCTTTCTAGTTTGTTAGTACTAGTGTGTAGGAATACTTTCGGTTTTCATGAATTGATTTTGTATTTGGGGATCTTGCTGCAACAGTTAGGATGGGGTTTGGCTATAAGTAACAACACAACACACATACACGCATATGCCCATAAGCTAAAATAACAGTAGCATGAATTAGAGGTTTATTCAGGAAGTTTAAGAAGACTTGAGGTAGATATTTTAAGGCTAGTGCTGGTAGAGCAGATGCCTTCTGTATTGTTTCTCCACTGAGTGTGGCTTCCATACCCAAGGTCAGCTCATGGTCTAAGATAACTGCTCAAGCTCCAGCCATTATGTCTTCATTTCAGATGGTAGAAAAAAGGATGAGGCATACCTTCTCCCTTCTAGGATTTATGTACCGACGCCACTTTTAACCTATTACCTGGAACATAGCACTACTTACCTATAAGGGATGCTGGCAAATGATGTCTTTGTTCTGGTTGGCCATGTGTCATGCTAAAACAAGTGTAGTACAGTGGAGGAAAGGGAGAAAAGCATCTCTGTCACCTTGCCGATTTCTCTGATTATTTCTAATAGCTAATAGTTGATCAAGTTACTACAAACAATCCCAGTTTTATCTCTTTCCTTTGGATTCTTCCATTTAATTTCTTCTTCCTTTTACAAATCTTATCCTGTTAGCCAGGACTTTCATTATCATGTTAAACAGTAGTGGCAACTTTGTCTTGATCCCACACTTAAATGGAATGTGTTTTAAGTAAAGCTGTCAAGTAATAGTTTGTTGTATGTTTTGGTCCTTTACAAAGTTAAGTAAATTTCTTCCTATTCCTATTTTTCTAGAAGTTCTTATTATTAATAAGTGATGCACTTTCTCAAGTGTTTTTTTCTCTTAGTCTTTTTTATTTTTTTAAAGATTTTATTTATTTATTTGACAGAGAGACACAGCAAAAGAGGGAACACAAGCAGGGAGAGTGGGAGAAGGAGAAGCAGTCTTCCCGCCAAGCAGGGAGCCAGATATGGGGCTCAATGCGGGGCTCGATCCCAGGACCCTGGGATCATGACCTGAGCTGAAGGCAGACGCTTAAAGACTGAGCCACCCAGGCGCCCCTTCTCTTAGTCTTTTTGAGATGAATTACCGATAGGTTTTCTGATATTAAATCATGCTTGAGCTTCTGGAATAAACCCTACTTGATTTATTATATTTTCATGATAGATGGCTAGATAGGAAGCTAGAGAGATGTCTAAACTAAAGATAGGAAAATGAGGCTCAAGGTTTTTCTTAGTTCACTGGAGTAGGCATGTTGGATTTGGTTAGCTAGTATTTTATTTAAAATTTTTGCACTTACATTCATAAGTGAAATGGGTCTATATTTTCCTTAAACTGTCCTTTTTCATATTTAGGATCTAATTCTGCTAATTTCCTTTTTTTTTCTGTTTCCACTTCCTTTTGCTTGTGCTGGCTTTATTTCTTCATTTGTTTTGTAATTTGGATTGTGAGCTCATGCTTGCCTAGTCTCTGTCTGTGGGAAATCTAGGAGTCCTGGATTGAATTCTCTATTCTCAATAAAAGCTGTGCTATAGCTTCCTGATCTATGTGGATAGTATATATTCAAACTGATCTATGTGGATAGTATATATTCAAACTAATTTATAACTAGCTTATAATCTAATTGAGATCAGCTACAATCATATAAATATCTAAATAGCAGTAAAAGGGAAATAGTTTATAATCACTTATTGCTCATATACTTTTTATTTTAGATTTTAAAAATTATACATGGAACTCTAAATCATAACAGATTAGAAAGTAAAATAAGTAAGCAAAAGGAAAACTAGATAAAAATGAACTAAATCCTGCTTATCTGTGACAAACACACTTAAAGTCTTCTTAGACTTTTCCCCAGGTTCCTATTTAAATGTTGCATGTGTGTACTTTTGAGTCTCTCAGGTCTGAGGCAACACAAATCTCATACAGTACTTTTTTTTTTTTTTTTTTTAAATCACCACACTTCTTAGTACATCATTAGTTTCACTCCACTGGTTAGAATAAAAATTGTGACAATATAAATATATTTTTTGTATGGTGAAATTTGAATTTTGAAATGTGACCCCTACACATGAAAAATTCTATCTCTGTGCACTTTGAAACTATAAACTAGTAAGTCTCACACATATCATAGGTTCATATATAACATCAATCATGGTGATATTTTTAAGCTTATAAAATTAACTGTCTTCTCTATACTTTTAAGCATCATGGTTATAAGGTATGCCTATGATATTTATGAAAGACAATTTGCCAGCTTCACCCTCTTTTTCAGGGATCACCCTACCAGTGTATAATACAGACTTGTGTACAAGAAACGTAGAAAGGGAAGTGATCATAAAAATAAGAGCCTGGAAATATATGGGAGAAAGGAAATAGGTATGTGTGAGAAAGGAAAATAAGAAAAAAGAAACAAATAAATACAGGTGCTCAAATTTTCCAAAGGAAGGAATAAATAGGGGGTCTAAAATCAAATGCTTATTTTGATGTTTTAGTATTTATTCAAGTCACCTGGGGTATTTGTTAAAAAAGCAGATGCCCAGGTCCCGCCTACAGAAATGATGATTCAATGGATCTGAATGCAGACCCAGGAATCTGGGTGGGCCTTGGACAACCATTTAAGAAATACTGGAATTGAGAGAGCACAGAATTAGAAAATGACACATGGTAGAGACTGAAGGCATGCCAATAAGGGGGTAAGGGGGCAACTTCCGCCACAGGATGCTAAACTTGGGTATTTGGAGATCCTCTAAAAGATCCTAGTGTATGTCTAGACTCAAAATCTTCTTCTGTGTTATTAATACAGTATGTGAGATAACACTTTAACCAGGACTCAAGACTACAGGCTGATAGGACGCCTGGGTGGCTCAGTCCAATAAGCGTCTGCCTTCGGCTCCAGGTCATGATCCCAGGGTCCTGGGATCAAGCCCCACATTGGGCTCCTTGCTCAGCGGGGACCTGCTTCTCCCTCTCCCTCTGCCTGCTGCTCCCCCTGCTTCTTCTCTCTGACAAATAAATAAATAAAATCGTAAAAAAAAAAAAAGACTACAGGCTGAAGTCATGGAATAGGGCTAAAATCAGAGAAGAGGTAAGAGGTGTCAGGCTGAGTATCAGAGTCAGAATTCAGGGCTCAGTACCTTAAAATGACAATAATCAAGGAAAGTCTCAATATGGCTAGAGTAAGCATCTGTGTTCGCTTATTATCTGTTTTCTGAATCTCAGACCACTGTAGGTTTTAATCTCATAATTATGAAAAAAAATTATCTTGCTTACTTCAAGACCCTAAATCAACTCTTAGGTCTCTCTAGTTGACTTGTCTATGAAAAATGGGTATCAGGTATTCTAAGTGGATTTGAAGATCTTTTTGTAGGCATGCAATAATTTGTCTTTCCTTGGTTTCTTGGTAGGAAGCAATTGTAAATTTCAAATAGTGCCCAGAAATGCACCTTGTGGGAAAGAAAGTGGATTTTTGCCAGTGTCTTTGCTTTTGTGAGCATCTCTGGTTTACTGGTAATTAAAGTTACTTCCAAGTAAAAGTGCGTGGAAAGTGTTAAGGGCTGTAAAATGATCACTGGACAGTAGGCAAGAAATGGAGAAAAAGCCATAGTTCCTGGGAATGAGCAGTGAGAAGATCCAGCAGTGAGCGCTCCCTACCACTGCCATCAGAGTACCAGGTAAGGAGGGTGGGCAAAGAAGTGGGAGAAAGAGTAGTGCGGGAGGGAAGGTAAGACATATACACATTTAAAAAAGCAAAGCCCATACAGCTTCGTTCCTGCCAGGTTAAGAAGGGCCTTTTCCAGAAGCTCAATAAAGAAATGGTATGTATTCGGGAGCTGTTTCAACCTGTCCACACCCTACCCTGACTTCCCCAGAAACAGGCAAGCAAAGAGGCTAATGCCATTGCCAAGCCTCGGGTCTCTGGCTTCCAGCTTCCTCAGATCCCAGAGCACGGCTCCGCAGGACGTCACAGGGAGCTCTCAGAGTGGGCACTGCAGGGATATGGGGCAAAGTCCTGATCCGATTCACTCCAAATTTGGTTGCCCCTCGGGAGTGGGGTTTGGCTGCAGGGTCTCCCCAGCAGCGCAAGGCAGAGGCAGAGCTGCAGAAGCAGCCTGCAAGCTGAGTAAGGAGCCAGCCTCCGCCGCCGCCTCCTCCTGCCGGTGCGGAGTCGGCAGCACAGCCAGTCCCTATCGCTGTCACGCCGCCAGCAGCGCGGCCCCTCCGTCGCCCCCCCTTCCTCCGCCCGGCCCCAGCCCTCACACTGTTATTTGCGTGACTGACCCGAACCCGGCGGGAGGGAGGGGAAGGCGTTTGCCCGCCCACTCCTTCCCCTCTGGATCGGGGCGGCACCTTCTCCTCCTCATTGGTCACACGCTTGTGTCCATCACCCCCACGCAGTCTTCGGATTGGCGGAAGGCGCACTTCTGGCGCTAGGAGGGCAGAGTGACTCCGCCGGTCTCCGGCGCCTCATCTTTCCCTCCACCCCCCACTTCAACGTCCACCCACCTCTCCCCACCCCCCACTCCACTTCCCCCGCCCCCTTCGCGGCAGTGTCCTTAGAAGACTCATTGGGCCAGGGGAGAAGCCAGCCGCCTATGGAGTCGCGCCGTGATTGGCCGACGCCCACGCCCGTCGGAGCGGCGGGATTCGCCATTCGCCACTCGCTCCGCTCCGCTCCCCGCCCCCCCAACGCCTCGCCCTCTCAGTCGCCTCCTCCCCTCCCGGCTCTTCCTCGGCCCCCTTTCCCCGCCCGTCCCCGCCGCATCTCCCCTGTCCAGCTGGGCGGGGACTGCTGTACGACTCTGTAAAGTCTGTGAGTCACTGCACAACCCATCAATCCAATTAAATGTCTTGAGCGAGCGAGCAGGGGGTGCTACCGCCGCCGCTCGCCCCGCCGCGGCCGCCCCTGCTCGAAGCGCCCCTCTGATCCATGGCTGTCTGTCTGTACTTGTTACGGTGTAACCTCCTCCTCCTCCTCCCTCTCCTCAGGAGCCGCTGCAACTTCCCCTCTGCCAGCCGCCTCTGCTTGGGGACTGCAAAGGCATGGGATAGATCCAGAGCCACTTCTCTCTATCTCCCCTCCAGCCCTCGCTCAATTTCCCCCCTTTAAATTAAAGTCTGTTCCTCGCTCCTCGTCGTTTTAGAGATTTGTCAGTCCATTATTTCCCCTGATTTATTTTCCCTCCCTGGGGCAGGGGGTCGCAGGGGCCGGTGGGTTTATTTTAGGGAAGGGGCTCTCCACCCCCATCTCCGTTCCCCCTCCTCCTTTTTCGGCGGTGACTTGATTGCCCTGCTCCTCTCCGCTCCCACCCCTCGAACTCACCGTCCCGCACTCGAGTGACGCACCGACACCCCCCGCCCACAGCCCAGACGTCCCCTCCCTCGCTGCCACCCCGACCCGTCTCGGAGCTGGACCCGGTGCCGAGTTCTTCGCAGAAGGGTGAGTACCGTCTTGGGTTTTGGGGGGATCTGGAAAAATGTAGCCGGTCCACTTTGGGGAGGGCAGGGATCACGTTGTGGGCTGGAGGTTCCTGGTCCGGCGTGGGTTTGAGGTGGCGACTGCCTCCCTCCCTCGCTCCCTCTTCCCTCCGCCCCTCGACTCCTTATTCACCAGCTTTGCTGTATTTCTAGGTATTGCCAGACTTCCACCATCGGGGCATTATAACGCTTACAAAATGAGCGGTAATGGCATGTTTTCTGTCTTCAGGATGCTTAGTGAGCGGTAATAGTCAGCGATGGGATCTGATAGACTCTATGACCTGCAAAAAGTGTAAAACGTCTAATGGGTACATTTTACTCTAAATCAAAGTTAAACTTTTATTTAATAAAGGCAAAGCAAAAGATATTTCTAATTTGAATGTGTGGGGATAGAGCAAGGGAAGACAGGTTGCCTAGTGGCATGGCTTAGTATTTTTATTTTAAAATAGTTTTATGGGTTTCCTTTTGAAAAAAAATATGAATTCAGTATTAAAGACTATGAAGTCTTTGAACCTGTTGGAGGAAAGCAAGGTAAGATGGAAATCCAGCTTGACACTTCATCTTCATCTCACCTCTATTCAAGTGAGGCATTACCACACAGAATTTTTTACTTCTCAGTCCCAGGGCACAGTGGGATGTGTTAAGGATAAATATGGATTTTTTTTTTCTTTTGATATCCATTTTTTGGTATACTTCATTGCTCTTAAGCAATGTCATGCTACAGAATTTTGTAAAATTTAATTTTGTTCCTTGGTTGTGGGTGACTCAAAGGTACAGCTACCTGCTGCCCATATATGCTTTATGAGAATACATGTATCTTTAATATTTGCCTTATGCATCTTTAATATTTAATTTGAGATAAAAGTAAAAATTATGAGAAATAGTTACTCTGAATCGGCTTCTGAGGTCACTTGTGAGAATTCAGCCTATTTAAAAATTTAAAAATTCAGAAATACTCTTTTTGAATCAAGTTCTGGTCTCATTGTCCACAAGATTCAAATTAGGCCAAACCAAACATGTTTTGAAATATTAAAGTACAGGAAAGGCCTCTTAGTAGTTCATTCTCTCCTTCTCTTTCAGACTAACCAGAATAAGTTGTTACTAAATTTAATTTTAAAGAATAGACTGTTCCTGTACTGAAATCTGCCAAGTTTCTACAGAAAGATTTCTTTTTAAAGAGCAGAAATGTGTTTATGATGAACCCAAAGTAGTAATGTTGACTCAGATGTAAAAGCTATCGTAAGGAAATGCTTGTCATAAGCCCCAAAACCTTTCAAAGTGTTTAGAAGACTTATACAAAGCCTTTTGGAATTGTTTAATAAATATTTTCTATGGCCTTTTTCATGAGTCTAAGACTGAATCATTGAGAGGCCTTCTAGCACAGTGGAGCCCTGCTGCCTGAGTTTGAACCTTGCCGCCTACCCTTGATGGCTGTCTGACCTTGGGCAAGTTTCAAACCTGGCCTGTGCTGGTTTTCTCCTGCAAATGGAAAGGATGACTTTTCCTCAAAGGGTTGCTATAAAGGTAAATAAGAGAGTGCATGTCACAGAGCATTGGGTGTTAGCTGTCCCATCATCATCACCATCTGCAGGGAGGTGTAAGTGATTATAAGTGTGGCCTTCAGAACCAAGCTCTTTAGGTTCAAGTCCCAGAATTTCCTCTTGTTATCTTTGTGACCTTGGTCAAGTTAACTTAAGATTCCTCATCTGTAAAATGGGAATAATAGCAGCAGTTGCTTCATACGGTTATTGTGAGGTTAGAGTGAGTTAATTTATGCAAAGGTCTTGACTAGTGTTTGGTATGTCTTTTCAAATTTAATTCTCTTTTGTTCCTTGTATATCTTGAAACATGGATGGCTGTATTTTTTAGAAGTAAATTTTTGGTAATGATAAAGATTTATTGCCGTCAATGAAATAAGCAGAATTCTTATCATTATGCATGATGTTTTGTTGGATTTATACTTTTAAACTGGAGTTTATATGGATCTTTATGAAATTTAGTTATTAGATGAGTTGAGTCAGTCCCTCTTTCATTTAGATTTGCATAACAGATTGTATATACCTCTATTATAATGGTACCTATCACACATTTGCTGTTAACCGTGATTTTCTCCTCTACTAAACAAAGTTTTTTGAGGGTGAGAATAGTGTTTCATTTGTGATTTAATCTCTGGTGCCTAGCAGAGTGTTGGGTACATAAAGAAGCTTAATGGATGCTGTATAATAAATTAAATACTGTTATTCTCAAGTTGTTTATGAGTAGTGGAATGACATAAGTGATAGTGTGGAGAATACTATTATTAGTATTGAATTGAATTTTTACATTCTCAATTATTATTTTTGTAAATAGAGAGTAAGTGAAGGGAATTACAGTATAACTTATGTTTTATGAAGAACATACTTTTCATTTTGAAAATTAAACTTGAAATAGTCTGAAAAGTGCATATTGAATATCTTTGTCATCTGACATGTCCGTTTTTTATTGTAAGACTTTCTGTCTCCCAAACTTTGTCACTAAGTTGGATGTTATTACAACTAATATGAATTATACAGATTCTATTTTGAATGTCCCAAATGATAATATGATGTTCTTATTGGCTTCAGAATTAATAATAAGAGTCTCATGCTCTACCGACTGAGCTAGCCCGGCCAGAATTAATAAAGAGAATTTATCAGACTCTCACTGTGAAAATAAAGCAACATCATTTCCTTAAGGACCAAATCTTACTTCTCTTTCCATTCAAGAGTGAGACTCTTTTTTCTTGAGCAGTCTTAATAAATAATTAACTTTTGAAATAGCTGTAGTAAATAGTGTAATAGGAATCATAAAGGAGGTATATGCAATTAGTAAGTAAAACCCTTAAACTTTAAACTTCAGTGCACACTTAATAGGCATTGCACAATTGGGGAATATATTTTTTTAAATAAGCACAATTGATGGGGCCTACCAGCTGCTTCGTTTCTAGAATCATTCTGTTTTACTTGTCAATAAAATGCAGTTTAATTACTGTGCCTTCTGAAATTATAAAATGCAAGAAATGGCTTTCATGAAAGAGATATCCTCAGCAAAGAAACCTGAATACTGATCTACTCAGGAGTGTACAGTGTTTCATAACATTGTTTAAAACTTTTCAAATATGTGAACTATCTACTACACCGTGGATAACTCTGTATACATAATCCTTTCTTTAACTAAATCATCAGTTACCCCATTTAGCTGAATATATTGCATTTTTATTGGCTAAAACAATCAATTTAGTAAACTTGCCCTTTTTTTCCCCATGTACTTTTAAAGCAGCCTATCTCAAATGAAACTTAAAAACATTGACTTATGGACTCAGAAACTACACTTAAGTGTCTGGTCTGTGAGATGGGAAGTTGCTTATTTTTCGCTTGACACATTTTATCATGACATTGTTTCTGTAGCTCATATCTCTTTCCCTTGACATTTTTGTGAAGGCATTGGAGTATTTATTAGCATTTTACAGATGTATATGATGTCTCCAACTTTTAAAAAAGCAATGTTTCTGATGAAGAACTGTGTGGAAAGAAGAGGAGAGAGGGATGGAAATAACTTTTAGGACTTGTGATTTCTATCCTTGTCTTCTAACATTAAGAAAATGGATAATTGTGTACTCTGCTAGTGATCAAAAGGAGGGGAAATAATATATGCATGATCTATTGACAAACTTAGAATTGAGGTCCATGGAGTTCTAGACTGAGCAGTGCTACTGATTGGCACGTGACCTTGAGCCGTACACTTCACTTCCACTACTCCCCATGTTCTTATCCTTTCAATGGGAAGAGGGAAGGCAGTTACTCTGCCCTCACTCTGAGAGGACTTTGTAGGGGTTGTAAGTGCTTTTTAAAAGCATTGGAGAAGGACAAAATGCAAGCAAATACAAAATAAACATTAGCATTTAGAAATGGATGTTTATTTATCATTATTTAAAAATTGTAACCTTTTAGATCTTTTGTCTGAAGGGCATTTTTCCTTTTAACTTTGTATTTGAAGAGACTTCTTACTGGTGTGTTCACAAGAATATGTAAGGTACCTTTTAAAGAGACAAGGAACTTTGGTTTAATTGAATGGGATTTCAATGTTAACACTGAATTTTGGTGTATCCTGAGTTATAGCAGATGTTGATGTTGAAGAACAAAGTATGTATCGACGAGATAAATCATTTTATTAAGTTAAAGCTTGTAAAACCTGCTCATGCATTGCAGGAAAAAAAATGTTCAGATATATCAGATTCCATTAGAAGTTATATTCAAAGAGAAAAATTAATCACATTATTTACTTTCAAATTTCAAAAGGATTACTTGGCTGTAGGACCTCTCCTTATGCTCATTTATTTTGTACCTCAAATGTGAAATGTGCACATTTCAGAATATGTATAGTGGCTTGGAGGATTTAATTTATTCCAGCTAATCTTTTATTTGGGAAGGTGAGTGAAGACACGTGTAGAAAGGCTGTGTGTTAAGCAACTAGTTTTTTTTTTTTTCTTTTGTCCCTAAAAATGAGTTAGCCGTCTTTAAAAGTCAAAAGCCCAGAGTTAGCACATTATGTAAGTTTTTTTGAATTTAGCTTTTCCTCTCCCTGGTTATTAGAGAAGAGTGGTCACAACCTCATGATGTTACTCACTTTTTTTAAGTGGAAATGAAATTCTAGTGTACTCAGAGTAAGACCTATTAAGACAAGTGGGACATATGAGAAATAATATTTATTCCATTTAATATTAAGTATAGGGAACAATGATCCTCAGATGCAAGTTTGCTAAACAGAAAGCAACTTTTAAAAATATATTGTCCCATCTAGAACTAATGATGTAATGTATGGGGATTAACATAATAAAAAAAAAATACATGTAAAAAAAAAAATATATTGTCCTTTGTCCTTATTGTTCAGTTTCCAACTGATAGAAACTTGGAACGATTAGCTTTCTTCTCCACTTTTGAACTTGACGTCTACATTGATGTTTATAATTTTGTGTGGTGGTATGTATAACTCTATATAGTACTGAATGTTTACTTTTAACGTATTAAATAAAATGATCAAAACAGTCCATTCTTTACTTAAATTTGATCTGTTTTTCACTACCCTCTTCCCTTTGTCCTGCCATTGTTTTCAATTTTCTTAGAGTTTCTACGAGTTTGTCTTTCTTTTAATGCAGCATCTTTCTTATTTGCTCCCATCTTCTTTTTGCATTGGTTTCTTTTTCCTCAATCACAGCAGGTTTTTTCTTTAGCTCTCTTTTGCCTTTGCCTCTGTATAAGATATGGAGTAGGGGTTTTCATTTAGTTCAGTCTGCTTTTATGAGACTGAGGCAAAATATAAAATTTTCTGTATAGAAAATTTGCTCTGCCTTATCTCAGCAGATGAGCTCTCTGATCATCTTATCTACACAAGACTTCAGGAGCTATTTTGTAAACCTACAACCAAGTTTTAGCTTATGTGAGGTGGTGAAAAGGGAAAACTGTGACATATTTATTATTTACTACTTTTTCTGTTAATCTCTTTTATTGGGGGATACCCACAGCATCTTTTTCTGTCCACATTACCTTGAAACATCTCAAACATCCCAGCCTTGTCCTCCTTTTGCTCCGCGTCCGGGGCGCTGGTGAGCTCTGGAGCTGTCTCAGCAATGACCATCGCCACCTGACCATGTTGGGGGTGGCTGGCCTGAGAACATCACATTAACGGGAAGAGCAGCTCCTTTGTTTTGTTTTGTTGTTAACTCCTTAAAACCAGACAGATCATCAGACCATGTCCACTGTGAGGTTTTCCAGGGTTCACCATTGTTGAATGATTAATGGTTCCTGGTGAAGTAACCATCAGCTTTATTGTCTTCCATGGCTTCAACTCAAATGAAATGTATCCCTTTGAGTTAACTTTTGTTTTGATTTTAAGGGTTCTTTTCACCCAGAAAATCAAAGGGTATGAAAATGAATATGGATTTTTAAACAAAAAAGATTTACATAAAAATCCTTTGAGTAGAAAGTTTCCTAAGGACCTAAATCCATTGATTTGGAGAGAATGTTTAATAGTTTCCCTAAATATCTGACATTATTCAGACATCAGTAGCAGAAAACCTTTCAATTTGATTAAACAAAATGACTCCTCCTTTTGATTTAGATAACAAACAGTTCATTGTTACTTTTTAATTTAAACAATTCAAATATAAGGTTAGATAAACTGCATTTTAGAGTTGATTAAATAAGAGATTTTTCCAGAAATTGTACTTTGTGAAACCTATGCCTCATTAAAAATTTGATTTTTTTTTTTTTTTTTTGCTCACCTATATCCCATTCCTGGTTTCCATTCATTCATTTATTCTGTTCATTCAACAGATATTTACTGAACGCTTACTGCGTATCAGCTATTCTTACTAGGCACATATATAACAGCAGAAAGAGACAAATATTCCTGTCCTTGTAGAAATTAAATTCCAAACCATTGTGGTGTGTATAGAGCTTGTTATTTACTATATGGAGTAGTCATAACTAAACATTGTGTAATATTCTGAAAAAAAAGTAAGATTTCTTCATATGGATTTTATGTCCTTCGACTTGGTATAAAAGGAATCCTAACTCCTGAAACAAAACTCCATTTGAATGGACAATTATCATTTGAGTTTGAGTTGAAATATTAAACACCTATAATGTTGCTGGATGTTTCCACTAGAAATCCTGAAATCATCCTCATTTATGAACCCTGGGAAACCTACCAGTGGTTAGGGTTTGAAATTTCTCCTTGGTTTTCTTTACAATTTTATTTATTTATTTATTTTAAAGATTTATTTATTTATTTATTTGAGAGAGAGAGAGAAAGAGAGAGAGGGCCCACATAAGCGGGGGGCGGAGGGCAGAAGGCAGAGGGAGAGGGAGAAGCAGATTCCCTGCTGAGCAGGGAGCCCTATGCAGGGCTTGATCCCAGGACCCCAAGATCATGACCTGAGCCGAAGGCAGATGGTTAACTGACTGAGCCACCCAGGCACCTCTTCTTTACATTTTTAAAGTTGTTTTCTCCCTTTGCTTTGTTTTCTTTGTGACAGAGCCTGAAAAAAATGTGTAACGCTGAAAATTGCGCAATGGAAATGTAGTCATCTCAGCTATATTGCACAATTAACAAGAAAATCTTAAGTTTGCTCTGTCTAGTGTACATAAAGAACTAATTTTTTGTTTCCCTGATTGTCAAAACCATGTAATTTCTTAAAGAAACAAATAAAACCCTTAGTATACATTTCCACCCCAGACATTAGATATATCTAAGTGTTTTAGCAGTACAAATAGCATTAATATGATATATCATATAATTATTTTTAAATTTTTATTTGTAAATATTTGATACATGTCCCAAGTGCTTGGGGTTATCAGAGACTAATAAGACATGGCACCTGTTCATAATGGTGTTCACAGTCCATTTGGGGAGACAAAAGATCCCCACGTGAACATTAACTCTCTGGTATTAGGCAATATGGGATGTAGGTTGGTGGGAAGTCTCCTGTGGGCCGCAATAGTAAGCTGAGTCCTAGGTCCAATGGACTTGCCTTCTGGAGGCCCTGGCTGGCCTTCATGGGACTCCCATCTTTCCTGTTCAGTTGGGGCAAAGATGATTAGCAGGCTTTCTTTGTGCCTTAGGCCCCTAAGGGTAGTGCAGTCCCCTTTCTAGCTACTGCAACTGCTCAGCAAGGAAGGGAAAGGAGAGGGAACGAAGCCCACATCCTGGCCATTTCTTTGATTCACTAGCAATGCCTGTGGGAAGCAGAAACTGTGCCTGAGAATGGAATATATATAGATACCGTGGATATGGTTTAGGTTCTTGGGGCCACAAATTCTTCCATAGTTTAAGGAAGACTGATATATTAATGAGGGCCCTGTAAACAAGGGGAGTTTCCTGAAAAGCGGAAGCAACACTGAGAAGGGAGGAAAGAAGGGTAGACTGAGGCTTTTGTCGGTTACTGGAGATACACTTTCTTCCTTAGTTTTGCCTGGAGCAGCCCTACCTGTGACATAGGCATGCTCTGGGCCTAATATGCCAAATTTAGGAAGTCTGTATGTATTGCTATAATATGTAGATGTAATCTTTCTAAATTGTTTTGCTTCAGAATTAGCCAAAATTCTTGATACATGTGTGTATTTAAATTCTCAAACATAATGCTGTGTGCCTATGGCTTTTGTTTTCATTTCCCTGGGTATTTGAAAATATTAAGAATTTCTTTGTTTTTAGAGTACACTTGTTTGTTTATTTGGACCTAAATCTAAGATAGAATAATCCATCAAATGCTTGTCTCTTAGATTAAATTAGAGGGAAAAAAATCCAAAACATCAGTGTATATTTTATCTGTTGATGAAAGTATTTGGACACTTGTGTATAGATTTCTTTATTGTTGTTATTGTTGTTGTTATTTTAAATAACAATTTCTATCAAGAATTTCTTTTCCTGGGGACACCTGGGTGGCTCAGTTGGTTAAGCATCTGCCTGCGGCTCAGGTCATGATCCCAGGGTCCTGGGATCAAGCCCCACATAGGCTGAGCAGGGAGCCTACTTCTCCCTCTGCCTGCCACTCCCCCTGCTTGTGCTCTCTCTCTCTGACAAATAAAAATAAATAAAATCTTTAAAGGAAAAAAAAAATTTCTTTTCCTGAAAACTATATCTGGGCAAGAACCATCACAAATCTCTTTGATTGGAAAGGCTGCCTAGGATAGTTATGTTCATTATCTTGATTGCTATGATGGTTTCAGGGGTATATACATATGTCACAACTTACCAGATTACACATTTTAAATCTGTGCATTTATTGTATATCAGTAAAACTTTTTTAAAAGCCACTTAAGTCATAAGGTATATTTTCAAGATAAAATCCCTATTATAAGAATTATATTTTTAAAGTTTGTCATTTGTTTTTTTATTTCTCCTTTTATTTTATCTACCATTTATTCACCTCTATCCCATACCCCAGACACATATATTTTAAGAAAGACAAATAGAACTAAGGAGGCCTATGCGCCAGCTGAAATTTAGATATGGGACCTTAGAGAGCTTTTTTCCATATGTAAGACTCACTGGCGTATCTTTAAGTAAATTGCACACATTTGAACTTAGAGAATTGGAGTTGTGTATTTTTCAAGAAGTCCTCCTTTCCTTACAGTTTAACAGATTATGACTCATCTTTGGCCTGGAGTAAAGAACATGATTTTGGTAAGACCTTTTTCTTAAAAGAGGTTAAATAGCTTAATGCTTCCTCTTAAACATTGTTCCCTTTTTTTTTTCATTTTTATAAACTGAATTTTGGCATGTGAAACCATAGACTGTATGAGTAGATTTGTTTAGGAAGAACTAAGTCTGCTCCACTCTTCATGCCCCATGGTCTTGAGCACAGCACGGAAGGGTTAGTGATGGTTTACTATTAATTGAATATTCCTTATGTCACCCAATGTATGTTTCAGGGAAATTTCTTTATTGTTGGATTAATGCTTAAGTTTAAAACACTGATGATTTTTCATGAATAAAAAATAGTCTAGAAAAATTTTCAGAGTTGTCTTAACAGGATTGGGACTATCCGAGTTGTGACTTCAAAGTTCAGGCTCTTTCTACCATACCAATGATACACATTAGGATTGCCCGTGCCCAAGCCACAACCCCGGGGTGAGGCCCTCATTTAAGTATTTTTTTTTAAGTCCCCAGATTATTCCAGTGTACATCCACACTATTTCCCACACCATATTCCCCCACACTCAAACTTTCTACTGCAAAACTTTCAAACATGTAGAGAACTTGGAAGAATAAGTCAACAAACACCCATATTCTCTCTACCTAGACTCAGTAATTATTAACCTTTTGCTGTGTTTGCCTTATGGCTCACTCTTCCTTTTTTTCTCTACATACATACTTTATTGTACCATGTGAAAATAAGTTTCAGACATCATGACTCTTTACCATTAAATGCTTCAGTATACATCTTCTGGGAATAAAGACATTCTCCTACATACACAATACCATTATCACACCTAAGAAAATTAATAATAACTTAGAATGCTCTTTAAGAGCTCAGTTCCACTTATTAAAGGCATATGAATTCATATTCTACTAAAAATTAAATGCATATGAAATGAGAAGTTCTTCAGAATGTGAAATTCTGGGAATTCTTGCTAGTGATATGTTTCTCCTCTGTGTTTGCTTAAAACCTTTTGATGAGGTAAGTGCATTTTCCTAATGTATGGTGAGGTAAGATCCTTCCCAGCTCTCACATCGCATGATCATGTCATGAGAAAAAACACTTACCAGAGTTCATGCCACAGTGCGGTTTAGTGGAAAAAGCCCAGTCTCAAGCCAGAATGATGTTGGTCCAAACACTTGCTCTGCCATTTACTGCAGGTGACCTTGGAGAAATAAAATTCTTGTATCAGTTAGGACACTGTCAGAAACTACCTTCAGGCTCACTGGAGTGATCAGGAGATTTATTATTTCACAAGAAATCCAGAGGTAGGACAGGCTCCGTGGTTGGTCAATTCTGTAGTTTAGGTTCTTAGCATCTTCCTGCTGTGCCAGACTCCTTACCAGCTCCAACTTTATTTTGGGCTCCTTCCTCAAGCTGGTTCACATCCATATATTATGGGATTCAGATGAAGTCAGAAACCTCCCCACAGGTGTGGACTGTCCGTCTTTCTGTCTGGACATCTCTACCCACTTCTGGACCAGTGACTTGGATTAGGGTTTTCTTAGGGAGAAGAAGGGAGGAACGGACGTGGGGTATACCACTAACAATGTTCATTACTCCTCCAAGCCTCAGTTTTCTTTGCTGTAAAATAAGAACAATGATGTCTAAAAATAAGTAAAGCAACAATCACAAAGCTGATGTTTAATAATGCTAATTCCTATTTTATTTCTCTCCTGTTCATCTTATAAAAAATTCTGTCTTCTTTTGACACTGCCACACTACATACTAGTAAGCACATAATAAGTGACTCTCCCTTAACTGGTCCCTTGCGTGTCCTCTCACCTCAGTATGTAAGGCAAAACATTTTATGTGAACTTTGCAGATTGGTCAGATACCCTCCATTAACCTATTTTGACCCATCTTATTTTTCCTTATATATTTCAACTTCACTTTATATTATTGCAGAGCCAGGGAAGGGAAACTGTCAACGGTGGGTATGTATTTATCAAGATCCGGATCAAATGTGAGCAAAAATCTCTTTAATGTCACTATCTGTAAAAACAACACGGTTGAGATAGATTTTCCCCTTTTATTAAAATAAATGCACCATGACCTCTGAAAAAGTCAGCAAAATAAAATGCTATATTTGAAATACAGTATCTTATTTGTCCAGGATAGACCAGATCTTTGATACTTTGGGCAAATCTAGGCTTATCATTGTAGTTTAGCAACTCTGACTTCTTCAGAACCTACTTTCTAAAAAGAATTGTGTCTTGTTTACCAGCAAATCTTTTTTTTTTTTTTTTTATTGTTTGGTCTTGAACCTTCTTTCACCCACTGTGAGAAAGTCATCTTCCAAAATGGTGTTTTCCAATATGTGTGAACACTGGAGGGTCTTTGTTCAGGCATGCCCTTTTCAAAATATGTAGAGAAGGATTGTCATATTTTTCTCCCTATGGAATTTCTAAAGCACTTCTGAAACACCTGTGAAGTTCTGCAAAATTATTATAACCCAATCATGCGGGAAGATCACCACCTTGTTTTTTAATTTTCTTCCTAAACGATGGGATCACTCTTAAAGGGAAGTTATTGCTCCTTCTTGACCCCTCAAGTAAAATATTGAATTCCTGCTGACCTCCATGGCGAGAAAATTGAAGAATGGTGACAAGTCTAGTGTCTCTCCTGACTTGGAAGATGCTGAACCTTGGCTCATCTTTTTTCCATTACAGTTTTTTTACTTTGTCTTTAATTTTGTTGATGAAGCATCTATTGATCTAGTCGGCTCTGTGAATACTGAAAATGGTCATATTTTGAGTGGTTCCATCCATAATTCAAACCTTCTGCTGGCATGAATCATTTCAGCCAGAGGGATATTTTCTATTTTGATTGATTGATTGATGTATTTATTTCAGAGAGAGAGGGAGAGCACATGTGTGAGGGTGGGAGGGGCAGAGGGAGAGGGAGAGAGAACTCCAAGCAGACTCAGCGCTGAGTGCATGCCCAAAGCGGGGCTCAATCCCATGACCCTAGAACACGACCTGAGTGAAAACCAAGAGTCAGACGCCCAACTGACTATGCCACTCAGGCACCCCCAGAGGGATATTTTTTAAAGGAACTATTTAAGTGTGTGTTGATGCTTTTTATACATCTCAAATGAAGGTTCTATAAATGTTTAATTATGAAGCAGCACAATCAAAGCAGAACTCTGAAATAAATTATCATTTTATTAAAGAAGCCAGATAAGGGATGCTGTGGCTATAACTTTAGTTAAAAGTGCTAGAGTTTTGGGAAAAAAAGTTTGAAATTTCTATTGCATTTCCTCAATCTGCTATTAGGTTTCTTTAAAAAAAAGGGTGACATGTGATTATAACTTATGAAACTTGGTTTTGTTTGGGCGGATTTTTAATTTTAGTACCTTGCCGGAAAGCCTTTTGGACAGGATTCCCTTTGCTGTGTAACAAATGCTTTTACTGTTTAGTTAAGGTTTGCTACCAGTAGCTCAGAGGCTAAAATAAAAAGTGAAATGGCTGTTGTTTCCCATCTAATACCAGATTTTATTTTTATTTCCACTACCCAGTGTTAAAAAAAAAAAAAGAAATGAAAAGAAAGCAAAGATCGAGATCCAAAAGCTGAAACTAAAATTTAATTTCCTAACTAGAGTAAGGCTGGCTTTGCCATGATGTGAGGAGTCATACGTAGGAAACATTTGTTCATAGCTATACAGTTGGCCATACTAATTGCCGGGATTAGTAGTTAGATCGGCATGTATTCCTGTCTTCAGAAAATCAGGCACGTAAAAAACAATCAAGGCTAAGCAGTTGGGATTGACTCAACTTTTATAACTCCCTACTGAGAAATGTTTCAACTGTGCTTCTTGAGAGAATGGAACACAAATCTAAGTGATAGTGGGTTGGAGAGCAGTGCATTAATTGCTTCTTTTACTCAGGACTTTAATGATAGAGTAATTGCCAGAGCTTTCTTTGTTTCTTTCTTGATTCTATCATTTCTGATTTCTGCTTGGAGCTTCTTATGTGTGGGGTCTAAAGTTGTATGGAATAGATTCTGAGGGCACACTGCTTTTGTCCCAAATCATTTATTGTTTTCACTTTACATATGGAGTTCTTATTTTGACTGAAAATCACAGCATGATCAATGAAAAATTTTTGACCAGCTAAGAATAATATATTTACAGTGGCTTTTAAAAATTATTTGGAAAAGAGATTATACTTGGAGAATCATTTTTGTTATTATTTCTGGAAGACCCAGTGCCATGGAAAATTTTAGGGCTATGAGTCCATTTTGCTATATTGAGCATTGTGCCATTCAATTTATACATCTTTAACTATATGCTATGTGACTGAGTCGTGAAGTATTTGGGGATACGTATGGTCAACTTGAGTTTGAGAAGTGATTTTTAAAAAAATTGTAGCTGGACAAAAGCAAAGGGTCATTTGAGAGTATTGGAATTGTATTATGTTTGAAAAACTTGATTGTCAGAAAATTTGTCTGTAATTAGCCATACATTTAGATTTATTGTGAACCAAGTCATGGACTCTGCTGGTGGTGCAGCCCGTCTTTCTCCCAACTGAGCATGAAAACCTGGTAGTACAGGGACGATCCTGTCTTCTCGGCATGGTCAAGTTACACAGCGGCTCCTGTCACATGTTATCGCTAACATAGTGACTACCAAGTGGTGAGTGTGCTACACGGACATGGGTCATGAATTTTTGGTTTTGTTCTTTGCAGTACTTATGCACCGTAAGAGCAGTATCATGACAACTGAAGCATTTTCTATTTGGGCTAATTTAGGATCATCAGTAGAGACATAAAGGCATTTGACCACTCTTTTTTTTTTTTTTTTTAATGTTTTGCTCTCATGTGATGACAAGACATGGAGATGGACAAAGAATCAATGTTGGGGGTGATGGAGGAGAAGTGCTCGTTGCCACTGCTTTTTGTTCGTCTGTGTGATCTACTCATCATTTCTTACAGCCTCTGGCAGCTGTTCTGGTGACCTAGGTTTCACTTCCTTTGCAGAAACTGTGACTTTTATTTTTGAATAATTGATGAGTAAGAAGGTGTTTTTTTAAGAAATGGATTTGCCATTTCCTAAAATAAAGTGGAAGCCTTTTGCTTGTTTATTCTGCTTCATCTTCTTTTTTTTTTTTTTTTGAAGATTTTATTTATTTATTTTGACAGAGAGAGAGCGAGAGAGGGAACACAAGCCGGGGTGGGGAGGGGATGGGAAAGGGAAAAGCAGGCTTCCTGCAGAGCGGGGAGCCTGATGCGGGGCTCGATCCCAGGACCCTGGGATCATGACCTGAGCCGAAGGCAGACGCTTAACGACTGAGCCACCCAGGCGCCCCTGCTTCATCTTCTATTAGGCATTCATACACTTGTAGGCATAGTTGGTGTGAGAATTACTCTTTTTGAAAGCTTTCCATTTGGTTTTTGGTCCAAGTGGTTGACGTTCCAGCTAGCAGTATCCCTGCTTCTTACCTGAGGAATATAAAATGAAATGTGCTTTGGAATACTTATTCTTTAACTTTTGAATATTGGATGCAGGTATTAGTACAAACTCACTGTGACGAGAAGAAAAGAGACATGTTTATGACTAGCGAGAAATTCTTGGCAAAGAGAAGTTCTGTCCTGTTCCGTCAGTTCCTGAGATGGAACTGAGTTTTCTTCTATTAGGTGTGTCTTCGAAGTTGAAATGATTCAGTAGTCACCTGTGAGCATTAGTGTATTGAGTCCTTGGAACTCTTCGTACTCCCAACGAGGCAGTTTATGAAGCAGATGCACAGCAAGCATGTCTGTTATGACTTTTCTGACTAGTGTGCCACGCAGCGGATGATGTTTTGGTATACTGGACTGTAGCAGTGAGAGCACGACGTGTCAAGTAGAAACTCAGTTATAACTGTCTACTCTTCTTATGCCCTCATTTTCTCAATGTGCTTTATGGTGATCCTGTCAATTTGATGGCCAGACAACAAAAATAAATCCCAAATAGTTGATTTTAGAGTTTTAAGTTGGTTGGATAGGGGAAAACATCAAGTATGAGGATGACTATCAATTTGGTTTCTCTTACTATTCCTCTTGCTGGTTGCCTTATCAGTGGACTTCATTACTTTATATGCAGTTTTATTTCTTTTAAAAATAAAGTTCATGAACTTTGTCCTGGTTCAGGATGTTTGAAGCTCTGCTGTAATCACTGCTCTGTTCAGCCAATAAAATACTTGTAATTGTAAAACATCTGTGACTGTCAGACCATTAATGTTCCCCTGTGTGCCACCATTTTATCATTGTTTTGCATCATCATTGACTTGTGTGTTCAAGTATTCTTCACCACTTGAAGGAATGAAGCCAGTAACAGCCATTTTCAAGTATAATCTAAACCTACTTCTCTATTTTTCTACAGGGTTTTCTGGCATCCTTTTTTTTTTTCCTTACTCATTCCATGTTAAGGAGGAGCCCAGGGATGGCCTTTCAGGTTTCTTGGTGTGTTTAGGAAGATGTGGCCAATGTTACTTGCTGGAACTGGCCCTGAAAAAGTTGAGCTGGTGCCATATTTTTCATGCTACTGTTATGTCTAACTATAAAATGAAAGAAGTGCTAATAACACTTCCTACTTGTTTAGCACGTTTTCCTCCCCAACTCTCAAAGGAGTTGGCCAATATCAGGCTGGATTCCCAGACCGTGTTTTTATTATTTTCTAGTTCCTGTAGTGTATTGTAGTGTTACACAAGACTTCCGCGAGTTAACTTCTTTTCTCTTATGTTTTCCTAAAAATTGGAAACGAATCTTTGCTATTATCATCCCCATTTCTCAGATACTGAGACTAAGGCTCACCTTGGCTAGGTATTTGACCTAGCATTTTACGTTAATCGGCAGCAGAGCCAAAAATAGAACTCAGAATTCGTCCTCCACTTCATTTGTTACTGAGCCGTAGTTTCTCTTCTTTTCAGCTATGCTTACAGCAGGACCAAAGAAAATACATCTTCAGGTACCAAAATATTTCCCACGTCTCTTCTTCAGTGTTCAAATGTTAAGATATATACTAGATTTATTGTCTGAAGTAAAGTTTCAGTGCCAGTTATAAACATGATCTGTTGCCATATTATTCCTGATTTGACTGCCATCCCAGAAGGTGATGGATAGTTGAAGAAAGAATATAATGAATGCAGTCCCTATTTTCTTTTGCCCTTCTAAATTTGTTTTAATATAAAGTTGCTTTCTGCCAGGAAATTTCATGAATGGGCATATGTTAATAAGCCAGACTTTTTTTTCCCTTTATAGTAATAGACTTAACAAAATATCTCCCCAAAGTGGATTCAGTTGGTGTATGTTAATATTTGAGTGAGTACTTCCTGAGCTTATAGGAGGAAGCAACTCCAGCCACTCCGTTCTATAAAACTTGGTTACTGCAATCTGAATATATTTTTTGCTTTGAAATATATCCTCCATAATTCTTTCTGTTAGTGAATGTTTGTCGAACTTGAGGAGTCGTTAAAACTAGAAGAATTGACTGTTCTGCTTTAAAAATACTTTAAAAAAAATCAAACAATGAAGTTTCTGGGAGGGGCATTTCTTTTTTTCTTCAGAGTGACAAAAGTGAAAGTTGCATTTTGATCAATTCTGATTAGTTGTCTTAGTGAAAACAGAAGACCCAGAGTGCTGGTGCACATATACAAAGCCGTTTTCGTGTCTTGGTGTGTCTGACCGCCCTCCCCCGGCCCCACACGAACTGTTGCATGTACACACATGCCACACATAAAGAGTCCATTCTTGCTCATAAGCAGCTGAAGGAGGCTGGCCACTGCGGTCTTCTGCTCAGTGGAAATTGGCAGCCTTTCTTCTCCTGTAAACAACAGCCTGACATCACCCCACGCAGCGGTGATAGTGGACCCACTTTAGAGATTCTCTTTTGGCAGGACTGTTGAAGGCCTGTCACTGGCTTCGGTCACCTTCAGCCACACTTGAGTAAATGCAATGCAGGGAAATTTGTTAATGTCAGGAATACTGGATAGCCCTTTAAAACAGTCTGTAAAGTATTTATCCTTGAATTTGCACATAAAATCCTAACAAGAAATCTGTGTGATGAGCAGGAGAGCTGGACTTATTCCTGTTTTAGAAATGAGCTAACTGAAAAGTCCAGAGAATTAAAAAGTGAACAAGTGGTGGAATGACTGATATTCAGGCCTTCTAAGCACGGTTTTGTCTCTCTTTCCACTATTTTAAGTAACTTCTTTAGTAATTGTTAACTGTTGTATTCTGTTACTTCCGCTCCCTTCTAAAATGTGTGGAGATGATGATTTATGAGGTTTTTCTTTTTTTCCAGTGAAGACATCTGTGCATTAAAATCAGATATAATCTTGCTGCATTTGGGGACTCTTTGACACTAAGGTAACCTGCTCCCTTGCCTCAGAGAGAGAGCCTTTTGAAAAATCTAGTGTAAGTCTACACTCCCCAGTGTAATTGGAAAGATTTATTAACAAGATGATCCTGTTTTTCATTTGGCCTCTGAAAGCGACATAAAATTGAGAGAATGAATGATTACAATTCTTTTGTGATGTTAACTGGAAGAGACAAAACCAACATGAAAGAACTGTTCTATTAATCAGAAGTCAGATTTTTATTGGGAAGGAGAGGAGAGTCGAGCCACTGGTAAAAATGTTATTTATGTGGTATGTAAAATAATTGTCTTTCTCACATGTCCACTTCTAGTGTATTTTCAGGCAGTTGCAGAAAGTGAAGAAGAAGAATTTTACCTTCCATGATTTATAGTTGCATATATGGCCTGGGAATACTTTAGGTTCGTAGATAACCCTTGGTTTTCTGTTCGTGACTCTGAGTTGGTTTTTCAGTGTGACATTAAGAATAGCGAGGGAGGGTGTTTAAATATGTGTAGACTATCCACAAGAAATTACTTGTACTTTAACTTCTCTGCGGACTGCCCCAACTTGAGCCAGCTCCCCTGATTCTGAGGTGTAGGTTTAGAGAATACAAATTGATGTCGATTTTAGCTTAGCCCTGAGAGAAAAATGGCTAAAACTCTATGTATTAAAAAGGCAAATGCAGTTTTTTAAGAAGCTGCTATCTAACACTGCACTTTGGAACACAGTAGGCACTCAAAAATGAATTTTAAGTGAAGGTGTGAGAATCAGAAGTTAATTGTGTTGGCAACCTCAGGAAGCTAACATCTATACAGTAGCTGACTAAAATATACCCAAGGCGGGGAAAAAGTGCATTTGGGGAGAAGGAAATGTATTTTATTGTATAACTTAAAATGAACCAAAAGAGCTGTTGATTTTGTGTTTTATCTCGTCAAATGGGGAAAAAAAGAGTCTTGCCTTTAAAAGATGATAGTGCCAGCTTTTAAAATGCCAGCAGGCTGAAGGAATAGAGAGGAAGTACATAAAATCTGCTTTTACAAAGAACACAAGTGACTCCCGTTTCACCAACCAAGACTGAGGAGTCCGTACCAGCTTCCAGTCGGAGCCACTCACTTCTGCTGTGCAGTGACGTCGGGACGTCTGGGTCCGCTGTGCGTGGTGCCGCCTTTGCAGTGAGTGGCCCATGCCGTGTGGCACTGGCGCGGGCTTCCCCACCCCTGCCTGGGGAAGCCCGCACCCACGGCTTACAGGAACGGCCGCGGGGGGTCTGCCCAGCCCGGCTGGAGGTTCAGACAGCTATGCCTCAAGTGTCTCAGTTTATCATTTAACAGCAGCGGAGTTTCTCATCCCTGCAAGAAGCTGTTTGTAATGGTAAACAAGGAGTAGGAAGGGCAGGGGACAGATGTCAGACAAGTGAAGTCGGTGGTGGAGCCACGGGAGAGCCAGGTTGGGCTTAGATTGTAACTCCTAAGTCGTGATCTTGCTGTCTGTTCCACGGGGGATCTGATATGAGCAGAGAACAAAGGAGAAGTTTCATTTTACCCCTTCATAAAAGCATTAGCTTTCTTATTTTGACATTGCAGAGTTTGTTGAAAAACAGGATTTGGGCAGATTTGTTACAAGTAATGATACCAGGTAGATGGTGCGTCGTAGTTTGGAAGCCCTCTCAGGGGCATGGTCCTATTCCACACCCCCAGCCACCTTGTGAGCTAGTGCTCTTCCCCCTTCTAAATGAGGAGCGGACTTCTCCCTCAACGTTTATGGCTTGTTCAAGGCACCTAGGAGCGCAAGCAGTAGAGCTGAGACTGGAATCTCTCTCTTTTGACCTCTTGCTCCAGTATTCCCTTCACCAAGCCAGAACCAAGCACTTTTGATAACACCCAGCTCCATGGTCTTCCCCATCTCTCACTCTCGTAGCTACACAGAAAACCACAGTCAGCAAATCCAGATTAGTAACCAAGTTCATGTTGCTCAGAGTAAGAGCACATAGACCATCAAAGGGGAACTTCTTGATTGACTTTGAAGTTAATACTCCAATAAAAAAAGAGGAGTCTTGTTATTTCTTACTTAGAATGGTAGTGCAGAATGAACCTTAGGGATTGTTCAGTTTTAATATACTTTTTGAAAAATCTAGAGTAAAGCATTTCCATAAGGAGAGTGAAACTTCAGTTAATTGCAGAGACTAGTCTTAGGGCTCATTCCCCAGATGCAGACGAGTGTGCTCTTTCTTTTAAAACGTACACCTCCCTGGGGCGCCTGGGTGACTCAGTCAGTTAAGCATCTGACTCTTGATTTCAGCTCAGCTCAGGATCTCAAGGTTGTGAGATCGAGCCCCACATCGGGCTCTGTGCTCAGTGGGGAGTCTGCTTGAGATTCTCTCTCTCCCTCTCCCTCTCCCTCTGCCTCTCCTCCCCTCCATTTTTCATAAATAAATAAATAAATAAACTCTTCCCTAAGCAGAGGCTACAGTTCCCATCCTAGGAGCTAATTTGATTTGAGCTTCCAGCAGACATTCCTGAGTATCTGCCCTGTGCTGGACCCAGACCTACAGGAGTGTGGGATGTAGTGGGGGAGGCTTCATCCAAGGTAAGGTGCACCCCATGCTGAGTGTTCAAACATTTAAAAGACTAGGACTGTCACAGATAAATTCATGGATAACCCAGATTTGGCCTCAGTCTTCTGGAAACATTTATGAAGAAGCTCTTTTTTATATAACCTTCTATCTGTATGAAAAAAATGACAATTGTGATCACTTTGGAACATTTCAGAAAAATGCTCCTCGTCCCTGAGAAGCTAAGTATAAAGATTAAAAGTAAATTAAAAGCAAACGAGGGGTGCCTGGCTGGCTCAGTCGGTTAAGCATCTGCCTTTGGCTTAGGTCATGATCGCAGGGTCTTGGGATCTAGCCCCTCTTCGGGCTCCCTGCTCAGTGGGGAGCCTGCTTCTCTCTCTCTGGCCCTCCCCCTTGCTCGTGCTCTCACTTGCTCTCTCTCTCTCAAATGAATAAATAAAAAATCTTAAAAAAAAAAAGCAAATGAGATTGTTGGCACCAGATTTTTCTGTAGGTGTTGTCCCTACAGGTTTTGACTGAGAACATCATATATTATTGTGCCTTGTTATAAAAGCTCTGCTGATAACTTTTAATTCCTTGGCATACATTTTCAAAAGCTGATGGCGAGCATGTCACACACTTGCTAGTCCTCCATGAGTGCTGTTCAGCTGAGAACCTGGAGAACATTTTTTAACCTCTGATAATTTGGGCAATCTCCAAGTCAAGCTGAATTGATAGGGAATGCAGAAAATGATCAGAATAATTACAAGTCCCATTATATAAGAGATTACTTTGCCAACAAAAACACTCATGGAATGCCTTTATAGACCTTACTTGCATCAGAATTAAACTTGTCTGTCTCAGTAGCTATTTCCAAAGCTGAACAAACTGCATTGTGTAAATGGGTCAGTTTGTGCAGTATTCTGCATGAAATGTTCAGGTACACACAAAGGCAGTTGGATTATAAATTTTAAGGGCAAACTAGCCTCCAGTAAAGCAGATATAGGGGGAAGCTATGTTATATTCTTAGAGGAAGAAAAGTTTCTCTTTAATTTAAAAGCTGCGTTCAATTTCCCAGTCTCTTGGCTTGGATCATACTCACCTCTCTCAGCTCCAGGTTTTGCTCTTCAGCCAGTCTCTCTCTTCATTCTCTCACATTTCTGCCTCCAAGTCCTTGAATCACACTCAGCAGTACTTGGGTATAATCAGGCGATTCTGCCTTCCCTCTAGACTTCAGGGCCAAAGAACTCGATGGAATGATTTTGGATTAACTTTTTTTTTTTTTTTAAGATTTTATTTATTTATTTGACAGAGAGAGAGAGAGAGAGCACGAGTAGGCAGAGAGGCAGGGAGAGGGAGAAGCAGGCTCTCCACTGAGCAGGGAGCCCGACGTGGGGCTCGATCCCAGGACTCTGGGATCATGACCTGAGCCAAAGGCAGCCGCTTAACCGACTGAGCCACCCAGGCGCCCCTGGATTAACTTTTAAAAAATAAACAGATATCCCATTGACTGAGGTCTGTGCAGTACCTTTCTACTGTAATGCTGCAGGCTTCAAATCATGCCAAAGAAAGAGGCAAAATATTATAAATGGTGCATATGTGAACTTTGCTCAAGAGACTTTGAGGGTCCAACCTCCATTTACCATGTTTATCCCAAAGTGTTCTTTATTTCATTTTGGTAGTGAAGACCAAAGTTGAATTTCAGTAACAACCTTTTTATAGTTATAGCTTTTTATGAGTTGTGCATTTTCCCTCTTAGATGATAAATGGTGGAGTGGGGAGAGTTCCATAGATTTTAGGGCAAGAACCCAAGTCATCATTCATTGGGATTTAAATTTTCAATTCATCACTTCAGCCCCCAAGACTTGAGGAGAATAGGCATTATATGTCTCCCTATTTGACTGAAAGTGTCAGAAACCTATGAAAGTAATTTAGAAAACAGAGACTTGACTTACAGAATCTAAGAAAGGCTTGGGTCACCAAACTGTGGAAAGTATAGACTTGCAGTTGCCTGAACGTGGCCAGAGTTCTTCTTTCGCCTCTTTCTGCATGTTTGTTTCATTCCTTCTCATGGCAGACCATGTTTCCACAGAGTTGGAAACATGGCCACCGGCAGTTTATTTTATAGCTTCTGTCACTGAAAAGTTCTCTGGAGGCCAAGTTAAAAAAAATCATAGGGAACGCATCAGATCAATATAGGTCATGTGTCCATTCCTGGAACACTCAGCAGGGATCAGGGAGGTGGGGGTCATGTAGGAACATGGGGACACATGTATTTACCCACACAACTGGAAGTGGGTGGGTGGCTGGGTATTTCCGCAGATAAGAAATGATTGTTGGGATGAAAATTCTCCAGCACGTGTACTCACTACGACATGCCAGGCTAATGTCTTTCAAGTGTTTTGACAGAAACTCACAGTGAAAAATACTTTTTACATTGAGGCACACATATACACATGTTTAACTGAAAAAAAAAATTCATGAAGCGATATTCACCCTCACTATGGTTTAAGGCATTCTGATATTTTCTATTACATTGCATTGTAGTTCACTAAAAAAAAACAAAAACAAAAAACACCTGATTATAATTCACCTAATTGATTTCATGACTCATTAGTGGATAATGATCTGTTGTTTGAAAAAATACTGTGCTAGGCATTAAAAGTAGCAGGTAGTTCATGTGCAAACAGATACTTGGGCATGAATATTTATTGAGTCTTGAAGAAGTAACTTACATTTTAGAAAGATGCTGGAGTCTCAGGGTGACAAATATGTGACATGAATGCCCTTTCCAATTCCCGTGGTGGATAGGATGGTGCTTTTCCTACTGAAGAATCCTGGAACCACCACCCAGCCCTTTGTAAATTAAAGTAACTGAAACAAGCACTATGCTTGCACTTCACTCTGTTTTAGATTTATCTTTTGCTGAGAAATACTGAAATCTGTGGACCTAGAGAATGTCCCCAAATGCTTTCATTCTCTCTTAAAACATCAACACCACTTCCTTGAATATTTCACTGTGGCACATGAAAGAAAGGCAGCTAGGCTGACCACCGTAACACTATAAAAAGATGGATGATATATTTACTTACCCAAGAGCCAGTTGAAAAGTGGAGGTCTCTTTATTTTTTATCTTCTACTGAAACATTTGAATTCTCAGGCTTCCATCTCTTAAGTTGAATTGAGCTATTCAGATGGAAACTTAGAGGGGGTAGTACGTACAGAATGACCCCTGAATGAGACGTGGCAACACAGAGAGGACACGTCGGGCTCCTTTCTGCAAACCGCCCCGAGCCCATACAGGTCCTAAAGGACTGATAAACGTGCAGTGCCATGAAGCTCACTGTGAAAGGCAAAGCAGTAAAATGTTTAGAAGAATGTATTGGAGAATATAGAGTTAGGAATATGGAGAGATTTCATAAACAAGACGCAAAAAGGACTGACCATAAAGGAAAAGATTGATAAGTTCAGCTACGGTTGATCGACTTCCGTTCACTAAAAAGATAGGACAAACAGATTGGGAAAAGTATTTAGAACACCTACAATAGACAAAGGACTCATACTCGGAATCCAAAGAGCTGTCACGGGAGTGTAAATTGGTACAACCATGTTAGGAAAAAGTCTGGTGGTATCTAGTGAAGCTGAAGATAAGATATCCTGGGATCCAGCAGTTTCACTCCCAGATTATACCTTCAAGCAGCAGTTCCTCAAACCTTTTGATCTCACTTTATACTTTTACAAATTATGGAGGACTTCAAAGAACTTTTGTTTATGTGGATTATATCTATTGATATCATCTGCCACATTAGAAAACAGAGAAATTTAAAATATATATATTTGTTTATTCATTGAAAAGCCCATTACGTGTTAACATAAATAACATTTTAAATGAAAAATAACTAAATTTTACCAAAACAAGAAAAATTAGTGAGAAGAGTGGCATCGTTTTACAGTTCTGCAAATCTCTTTAATGTCTAGCTTAACAGAAGACAGCTGGTTTCTCTCGCTGCACTTTTACGTTCATCTGCTGTGGCATATTGTTTTGGTTGACGTATATGAAGAAAATGTGGCCTTGCACAGATATGTACTTGGAAAAAGGAGGAGTATTTTCATAACCTTTTCAAACAATTGTGGATATTCTTCTTTGATGCCCAACTAACACTACAAATGGTGGTTTCTTAAAGGTTGGTGGCAGTGTGAAACCTGAAACCATGTCAATAAACTTGTAATTATTTATTAATTAAAAGACCTTAGTATATCTTGCATGTTGCATAGATTTTTACTCATGCGTGATTTTGTAACACCAAACATTGATTATTTGGAAAATATTGGTCTACTGACTTGTGTGGATCTTTTCATTGTCGACACATTTCATTATACAACATTAAGATGTCACGTTCTTTAACTTCACTACTGATCTCATCGGAAAAGTGTTTAAGTGTGGGGAAGCTGTCAAGCACATGGTGGCAGATACAAGTTTTCCAAAATTCTAACTTTCACTTGAGAGCCCGAATTTTATCACTGGCACCAAAACTGTCAGTTGTTTTTCTGAAGTGATAAGCTTACTTGTCTGCCAGACACTCGAGTCTGAATAACCATAGTTTGTCTGACTGTCATTCCTTCAGTAAAAATGGCGTCCCGTGAAAAAAGCAGCGTCCGTCAGCGCGAAGGCAAACAATTGCCCAAGCGCCTTTCTCCAGGTGACCTTTGAACCTTGGTAGACTGCAGAAGTGCTTTATGTGTACTCTCCTGTTTTTGTCACAGAATATTAAAAAGGCACGTTCTCAAGGGTAGAGATTGAATAAAATTAATATTTTGACTGCTCCACTGGGGACATTTTAATGCGAACCTGGCATGTTTTATTTAGTGTGCGGAGGTGAGGAATACAGTGATTGCTGGTACAGTTTGGTACTGCTGCCTTTGTTCATGTCATCTTGAACCCATCCCAGTTTTCCAGTTTTGTAGTAGTCAAGGGACCCCTCTCCACTCCAGGAGTTCGCTGGCCCGTGCTTGAGAACTGCTGCCGTGGAGAAGGTGCGGCTCTTGTGCCCAGGATACACCAGGAGACATCAAGGAGACATGCGTGTCAGCAGGAGTGGGGGGAGGGCATGTGATCGAGGAGGGGTACCCGGTGGGGAGGGTGCTTCTGGCATGCTGACGATGTTCTGTTTCTTGACCTGGGTGGGGATGTTCCTCTATAATATGCAGATCTGTCCATTCATATTAATGCACTTTTCTCTGTGTTTGTTACTTAAAAGTCCAATTCTCTGACTTTTACTAGTATTGCTAGTCTGTGGTTTAGCAAGATAAGGTGTTGAGAAGGGAGGAACCACCCTCCAGTGTTCCCCCCTTTGTATCGGATGCGGGATGTATTTGTCCAACCTTTTCTGCTTTTGGGGCCGTGGTTCCTTTGGTTCTATCACAGTTGAGGTAGGAATTCAAATACTTCAAGTGCGTTTTCCTCCTCATAGTTACTGACCCGGCCAAGGCAGTAAAAATTTTGACGAGGAAACTTTTTTAGTTCAAAACTTTATATAATGCTTAGTTATTTGAGACTTAGGAACCTTTCTGTAGAAGCTGTTCCTATATCCTTATTTTCTGGAAAGGGAACAAAGTGAAAAGTGACTTGAGTAAGTGGAGACTAAAACCATTTCTAACTCTTTCTGCTGTTATTAAATCATAAAACTCTGGTGACTGTAAATGAAATAAGAAATAGTAATAAGATTTCAGCATTCCTGGATTATCTTACTTATGGTCATGCTATTATTAGTGGTCAAATTTTATCTCCGTGACACGGAACTAAGCCCATCGAGGTACTAAGACTTGTATTTCATAGGTAAGAAAACCGAGGCACAGAAAAGATCAGTAACTAATTCTGTAGCAAAGCCAGGACTAGTTTAGATTTCTTGACTCCTAGAATTTGCTTTTCCCACGAAGCTAGTTGAATTGTAAAGAATTCAAGACAGTCATCACACCGTGGACTCTTTTATGTTTACGTCTTTGGCCCTCTTGCTGCAAGCCGAGCTCGGGCTCTCCCACTCTTGACCAGGAACATCAGTCAGTGTTCTGTATGTATATCAGCACCATCTACTGTGCTTCCTTCTGTTCTGAGACTTGGAATGAGAACATTTAGAAAACCACAAAGACCAAAATAATTTCAGTTTTGTCTGTTAGAAACTGAGTCCGTTGAGGTGTGCATTCTCGGCTGCTAATCATGGCCTTCAACCTGAATCCCTGCGCCATAAGCAAGAGGAGTGTTTATTGGCCGTGTTTTAGCTGTCAGGATGGCTGCAGAGTGCTGGAACTGGACCACAGAGAAAACCGATTAACTTTCAGATGTGCCTGATCTTCCAGCAGGACTGTCCTCTTGTTTCTTGGCAGAGGGTCACACATTGGGTTTGTGTGTGCAAGAGTGTGTGCACTGAGGGAACAGAATCATCCCAGCTTGGTTGCCACAGATTAGGCAAAGAGTGCTGGACTCTGGGGGTATGTGGAATGGCGTGCCCGTAGAATGAGCTCGGATTTAAATGGACATGTGAAGTCTTCACAAAAGTGGCTAAGAGTCTCTGGTAACAGAGTGAGGTAATCAGAAAATAAATTAAGGCTGTTTTTATAGGTTGTCCAGGCTAATCTTTTTTTTTGGAAGTAAATTTATCTTTGTTAAGGGTTAGTGTCCCTGGATAAATAAAAACATTTTTGGGTATTATAGGCCTTGTATTTCACAACCAGGACCCACATTCAATACATATTTTTCTCATTAACTCCTACCAGGGTATTATTTCTAAGATGTAGGTGTTAATTCAAGTCTTTAGCAAGTGAGATAGAACAGAAATCTAAGAAATGAATCTACTAATTGCATTTTTACTGATGCATCTCAAATAGGGCAGACGAGTTATAAGCAACCCTACACACAGGTGGCTGCTGCTTTGCCCCAGTTTCCCCCTTCTAACCAGGCCCAGGTACTGCCGTCACGGAAGGCATTGTCCGTGCTCATAGAATCTGAGGGTCGGAGTGGAGGAAGGAGGGAAAATTACGGAAGCAGTGGCCAGGGGAGTGGACCCCAGGAACAGAGCCAGTCTGGTCAGCCTCTAGCAGTTTCCTGCCTTCTTGCTTGCTACCAGAGTTCTTCTTTATCCTCGTCAAGTGCCACTGAACACAGTAACAAGTGTGGGGGAACAGGAGTCTTCTTTAACATGTAGCAAGGAGGGTAAGAGCATGAGTTTGGAGTCTGACACTTCAGACCTGAAAGTAGGCGTTAATCACTTCCCGGCTGTGTATCCTTTGGGCAGGTTGCTTTACCTCACCTGCCAAGTCTATTTTGTCTTCTGTGTATGGGGATAATTGTAACTCCCTCCCAAGGTTACTCTAGGATGAAATTAGGACTTGTGTACATACACCACCGTACATAGGCCCATGCCTAGGATGTAGTAAGTTCTCAGTAGATAGTAGCTCTTATCATAGAATGCAAAAAATTAAAAGGCTCATTAATGATCCCTACGACATAAATTATCTTTATGGCAGTGCTTTATTGCAAATATCTAATTGAACTCTACTCCCTGGAGGAACTGACATTTCAAGAGGGGTAGGACAGGAAGGAACTTCTAGCATAGAGATGCTAGGGAAAGGGGCAGGTCAAGGTGGGAAAATGCAGGCAATTTAGGGCATCATAAGGTTCTGTGCAATGGGGAGAGGAAGACTAAGAAATGGGACTGGGTGGATTCTTCCCCCAGAAAAGGGGGAGAATTCTTCTTCCTTTTCCTCCTCCCTATTGAACCACATACACGTTGTTGCCAGGACCCCACATCTGCCCTCTGGCTGCACATTCAGACCCAGAGCTTTCAGCAAAGTACCCATGTTTGGGTCTTGCCCCAGTCCCTCAGATCTGAATCTCTTAGGCGGGGAGACCCGGCAGCAGCTCCAGGAATTGATGTGCAGCCCAGGTGAAGGTTATCCTGGACACTGACCCATTCCAGGTTCTAAACAAGTGGGAACTTCTTACTTACACATGCGTGTGTGCGTGCGCTCATGCACATGGGAATGTGCACAGACAGCCTGAACTTCACCAAAACTTAGTCCTTTGCTGAGTCTGTAGTCAGGAGGGGTGTAGAAGAGGTTATTGTCACTGCTTTTAAGGTGGAGAAATAAGTTTATTTACAAATAACTATAAAATGTGCAAGATACCATGAATGCCATAATAGAGGCATAAGTTAGGGTGACAGCTCAGAGGAAGGACAAAGCACTCAAGTGCTAACGGGGAAGGCTTTTCAGAGGAAGTGCAATTTAACTTGAATCTTTTTTTTTTTTTTTAAGATTTTATTTATTTATTTGACAGAGAGAGAGAGAGATCACAAGTAGGCAGACAGGCAGGCAGAGGGAGTGGGAGAAGCAGGCTCCCTGCTGAGCACAGAGCCCAATGTGGGGCTCGATCCCAGGACCCTGGGATCATGACCTGAGCCGAAGGCAGATGCTTAACCATCTGAGCCACCCAGGCGTCCCTAATTTAACTTGAATCTTAAAGGATGGGGATCGGGTTTTGGACGGTGAGGATGAAGAGGGAAAGGCATTTCAGAGAGGGAATGTTGTGAGCAAAGATGCAGAGATGGAAAAGCCCAAGGCATATATAGGAACAAGAGATGGACCAGCTAGGGAGAGAGTTGAAGTTTATGCTGAGGAGTCTGGCAAGTTTATGCGGGTTTTGAAGCAGAGGGTAATGTGGAGAGAGCAGTCTTTTAAGGAAGGCGAATCTTCCTGAGGGTATTCAAGACAGAGGACTGGAAGCAGATGCGTTTTCATGGACGACGTACATCTTTTCTGAAGACAAGAGGCTGTATAAAGGAGTGAGGGAACAATGCGTGGTGGACATTGGATAGTGGTGGTGGGGTGACATGGAGAGAATAGGAAATGGGAGGGGAGGCGGCTGGATCAGGAGAAAGGAAATTCTTTTACTCGACCTGTGGTTGCCCGAAGTCTGCAAGATCTGTGTTCCCCCATTTCAAACCACTATTTAGGTTATTCTTCAAGATGCAAAAGTGCAGAAAAAAAGCTGGAAAATTTTTTTTGAAAACTACCTCTTTTTCCCCGAGATTTTTTTCCCTGAAATGGAGTGTAGAACATTGGAAAAAATTGTTTAAGATAAGGTGTTCCTGTTGCAACCTGCTCATAACTGCTGATTCTCCCCCACCCCCAAATTATTTCTAAAAACCTGGCAGTAGAAAGACTTCTCTGGAAAGCCATCTGCAGCTCTCACTTCCCTGAATCTCATTCTCCCTTTGTCAGGCATTCTTTATCTAATGGCCCAGATAAAATGAACTCTGGGAGAATCTGAGTGCATTTCCACTTATGAGCACAGAGAAATACTTTATTTAGAAATAGGAAGGGTTTTATTGCAAGCTAACCCATGTGGCTGCTGAGCTCTGCTATCCAAAAATTCAGGAAAGCGTGTGGGTGTGGGGGCACCTCTCCTGGATTCGCCTGGATTTGCCCTGGACTCAGAATCGTGAGAAGGGATAGCAATTTATGTTATTTCCAGTTAATATAAATATTAAGAATGAGAAGAAAGGCTATTGTTACTGCTGCCTTAGAAATAAGACTAATTAGGCAAAACCATCCAGGAGAGAGTTATCTGGGATTAGGGTGGGAGGTGGCCTTGCCTTAGGAAGTTTCTTCCACCTTAAAGAAATTTAAAAAATGGGTATAGATATAAAGACAATAGAACAATATTTAAAGTTTTTATTTTAGGAAAGACATCTAATCAAAGCCATCGAGCTACTGTTTTTACTTTTGACATTTGCCTTATTCCATGTATGTATTTTTATGTATAGGGAAAAATCATATCCATGCAATTGATGTATTCTGCAATATGCACTTAAAATATGACAGTCATTTTCTTATATCTCTATATCATTTTTATGATAGAAATTCATTTAATATTATACATGTTTTATTAGATTTATAAATCATAATTTATCAAGCATTCCTTAATATTGGATCATTAGATTGTTCCTTGTTTTTAGGTACTAGAGAAACACTGTGTTGTGTATCCTCTATGTATGCCATTTTGCTTTTATTCAGTTATTCCCTCGAATAGATTACTGGGAGCAGATTTTTTTAGTCAAAGGGTATAATATCTTTATGGTGCTTGTCTCAGTTCCTTTCTGAAAATGAGTACTTTCTGTATCTGCTCAATGCTCGATAATAAACCTAGAAACTATAAAACTTTCTTATTTTACTACAATTTTGATTATAGGTTTTTAAAGGATTTATTTATTTATTTGAGAGAGAAAGAGTATGCGAGTGAGGGGCAGATGGAGAGAATCCCTTAGGCAGACTCCCCACTGAGCGCAGAGCCCCATGATGCAGGGCTCTGTCTCACAACCCTGAGATCATGACCTGAGCTGAAACCAAGAGCCAGAAGCTTAACTGACTGAGCCACCCAGGCACCCTCATTTTAGTTTTTTAATCTCAAATAGGCAACAACTACTGTTTCCTTAAAATTAGGGTCTCATAAATACATTTACAGCTATAATATATATTAAAAATGACTTCAGTTCATGAATTTATTATCTAAATAACCTATATCCTTTATTATATAAAATAAATCCCACACATTATATTCTCTTTTCTTCAATATTTCCAGAAAGTTTATCTCCCTAGTTTTTTTTTAAGACTATAAATCCCTTTAAAATCCTACTTTTTCCTTTCTTCATAATATGCTAGGTCAGTTCAATCATATTTACATACCTACTGTGTCTCAGAGTCTCCTTTAAAATTTGTGGTGTTTGTGCATACACTTGTATCTTTTTCTTCTGTTAATTTTAAAAAGGAAAAACCTCATTTTTATTTAAGCTACTCTATATTGATCCAGTATATTAAAATACATTTTTCTGCAGTTGCAAGTCATTTCGTGTTTAGGTGGGTCTTTTTCCAAGGACTTATTTTCTGTGTGTCTGATATACAGCTCTGTTAAGACTGAAATAAGCTTTGTGGCTGAGAACAGTCTCCTTGCCAGTTGGTTTCTGCCACACTTTTCTTTCCCCTCCAGTCCATCCTATTCATTACTCCCAGATTAATTTTCCTAAAACACTGCTTACTGAAAAACCTCACTGAAAAACCTTAATTGACTCCCCATTTCTAGATGAAGTGAGTATAAACTTTTCACCTTAGCATTTAAGACCTATGACAAAACATGCTTTTGCAGGCTCATGAGAACCACTGGCAAGGAGGTTGGCGTGCGGCCATGGCTCCCTACCCCAGAAACCTCTAGGGGTAGGACCCTCTGAAATCCCTCTCTTTTAAAGCTCCCCACTTGAAGCACTGCTGGACAGGGGTGACGAACTCTGGCACTGGGAGAGAGCAGAGACTTAGACCCTGGCTTTGCCACTTACCAGCTTATTGATTTCCAGCATGGGTGCGGGACTCTCTACACTTAGGCTTTCTTCTCTCTGTAAAATGGGGTCACATAGTATCTTGTGAGAACAATTGCAATTCTGCATACAATAATTGGTACAGGGTAAGAACTAAACAAATCTTGACTGCTACTGTTTCCTAGTATTAGTAGTAGTAATAAAAGTCATAAGCTTTGCATTCAGACAGATGTGGGCTCATATCATAACTCAGTTCTTCTTTCCAGATCTTATCTGAATAACCGAATTCTCTGACCCTTGGTCTCCTCACCTACAAACAGGGCTAATAATGCCTCCCTTTTTTAATAGAAGATATAAGATATAAAATATTAGCACATTGTTACATAGGGGCACAAAATTATGTGCCAGGTGCTGTTCTAAGCTCTTATGTTTTAACTACCTCTCCCATGAATCCTATGAAGTGATACCACTACTATCATTAGTCTACAGATGAAGAAATTAAGACAGAGAAGTTAAGTGACTTGCTCACAGTCACACAGCTAGGAAACCATGGATTTAGACTCAGTCTTCTCACTCCAGAGCCTGTTCTCACCCACTCTGCAGTGCTCCTTCTCATTGTTGTGTTGCATTATTATTGACTGACTTTATTTCTCCCCCACCACCTCTGTCAACACTAACTCCCTTAGGAAGGTGAGTAATTTTTCTTTATATCCCCTGCAGCCCCTCGCAAGTACCTCATCTGTAGAAGACACGTAACCAGTATGTGTTCAATTGAGCGTAATAAATGTACCCATTTTTCACATCTGATCGCAAGTAAACTACTTTTGGCTTTAGGCAGCTGTCTTCTGGCAGACTGTCTTCCAATTTCAAATCAGAGGACACTAGTTTGTGCACTTAGCAGCTTTCCCAGCCTCTTCCTTCTGAGCTTTGAAAGTCCGTGTCCCAAGGAGGGGAGAATGGGGATGTGGGTCATAGGATTGGGTAGAGACTCTCCAGAGGGACCAGCATCTGGAAGGCAGCCTGGTCGGGGGAAGCTGGAAGGTAAGAGTCCAGCCTAGGAAACAGCTGTCTCAGGGGAAGGCAGGGTTAGCTGCCACCCATTTTGCCCTTCCCCCATGACTGTGCCCAGAAGAAGCTCCCTCCTGCAGTTAACCCTGTACACCTCATCGGGTTCAGAGAGATGTTGCATTCATTTCCCGAGAAAGTATGACTCTGTTTTGACTTGCTGTTTTAAAGGGGTCAGTTTGGAGGTGATTATCTTCTCTGACCTCTTTCCCAATTTACAGCATAATGAGAGTATCAGTTACATTCTCTTTTTCACGCTGCTACACTTACTTTATGGATTTCACACTTATTCCCTAAAAGACCCCTTTATTTTAGCTTTCTCCAAAGGAGAAATGTAGGTGTACATTTATAAAGGAAAATGTACATCTTCCTTTATTACTTATATTCTGAAAATCTGGAGATTTAATCAGAATTCCTATCTTCCCGAGTAATCTGAAATTCTGTATTACAGTTGTGATTATTTTTCTTTGATATTAAAATTGTGTCTGGATCTTTGATTTCTGTTTTTTATAACACCTGCTTTGTATTTTTAAATTACAAAATCAACATATATTTATTGTAAAAAACTATGTAAAAATGCAGAAAAGAATAAGTTAAAAAATAAAAACTATGCTGCATTGTGGTATTTAGTGATATTTACTTTTACAATTTGACAAGTGCTCTTCTGCTGTTTTTTCAGTGAATACACACACACATAATATGAACATACACATATAGTGTACACACACACACAATAGCCTCTCTTCCATAAAATTACCATTTGGCTGTACATACTAGATCTTAATTTTCTTTCATTGTGTGATTTATAAGTATCATCCATTGACTTGTTTGAAAAAATAGTGGAAATGAATGAAAAGGGGACTTTGTGTACATTGCTGACAATCAACATCAGGCATTTATTGCTAATGCGTTTCTTAGGACCTGGGCAGCCTTTTGTCTGAGCTCCATTTGAAAGTCTGTCTCAGTGGTAAGAATGACTAAAAGAAAACAAGCTTGACAGGGAATTTCAAGGTGGTTCCCTCTGGATTGGAGGCGCTGGCCTTCCTCCTGCCATTTGAGTCCTGTTAGGAAAACAAAGCTGCCTTTGGACTGTGCACTACTGTATGTGGTACTTGATTCTATATGTGCTGGTTTTCCACATACCTCGCCAAATTGGTTTCCTGACCATGACCTTGTAGTTCAGCATTTCCCTTTCCCTCCACCCGTTTCCTGCCTTTACTTTTGATCATCAGAATTTTTTTTTTCACATGAATCCCACAGTAGTAATGTAATAGTCAGACCCACCATTGGGAGACCCCATCCTTGGTCTCCTGAAATTCTTTTTGGAAAAGTACATTTTACAGGTCTGTACTCAGTAATTGTAATACAAAACTACCACACAATGAAAAAAAAAAAGTCTTTTTTCATTTCATTTTTTGCATCAAATTTTAGAATAGTCATTTTTTCTTCACTAATCCTGGCATCAACATTGCTTTTAGTGAGTGTTTTCAGCTCTTACCTGTATGAACGTGACTCCTGCATCTTGTTCAGCCCTCACCTCTCCTCTCTGTTCCAGTTCTGTATACTTTTGGGACATTTCCAGTTAAGTATAACACTATCACTTTAAACTCAACCTGTTTTATATGGACCTCATTATCTTGCATACAGACCTGCTTCAATTACCTGTCTTTTTTCTTTCCTGTGGAATCTACTACTCTTTCACTCTTCCGGGATAACTATTAGTAATAGTAACTACCATTAGAGCTAGTAAGAAAAAACAGTAAGTTAGCCAGATGCAAAGAAAATATGCAGAATTCAATAGCTTCCCGATACATCATCAGTAATCACTTTGAAAATGTAATGAAATAAAGCCCCAATCACCATAGCAATTATAACTATGTAATACCCAGGAAAAAAATTTTAATGATAATTCTGTAAGACATATAAAAAATTTTGCTGAAGGACTGAATATATAGAGAAACATATTCCTAGATGAGAAGATGCCAATCCTCCCCAAAGTGATCTATAGATTCAATGCAATTACAACCAAAAGTCCTAATGGAATTTTTAATAGAATTTGATAAGCTGATTCTATTGTTTCTCAAAATTTGAATAAAGAAGAATGAAAGGAATAATCCTACCAGGTATAGGCCTACCTGAAGTCTAACATAATTAATACATTTTAAAAAATTATGCCATTGGCACCAGAAGAAACCAACAGATCAATGGAACTGAATAGAATGCAGAAAAAAAAGACATAGAACGAAATTTAAGGTAATGATAAATACAGCTTTTGTAATCAGAGGGAAGAGAACGTGCTATTCAATAAATTAGAGAGAGGGCAAAGAGAATGTTGCAACGCCCCTGAAGTGAGAGAGTGTGTGTGGTGCATCTCTTGGAGCAAGACATTCCCATGACTAGAGAGGAGGAGTAGGGGCAGTAGAGAGAGATGATGTTAAGGAGGTGAGCAGGGGTCCTAATCCAGCCTTCTAAAGAGTGTGGGCCTTTTATTCAAGTGCCTTATTCATCCCCAGATTAGTAAAAATGTTCTCATGTATTTTCTTCTATGTTCTTTTATGATTTCTTTTATTACATTTAGATCTTTAATTTATCTGGAATTTATATACCCATTCATTTCATGAGGTAAGGATACAACTTCCATTTTTCTTAACTAAATAGCCAATTAACCCAACTCCATTAATTGACTCTTCCCCCACTGATTTTAAATGCTGCTTTAAATGTCATCACATATAAAATTATTTTTCTGGGTTTGTTTCTGAACTCTGTTCCATCCCATAAACCTGTTTGTCTATTCCCGTTCCTATATAAACAGTACCGCCTTGAATAGTCTTAAGCAGCAGAGTGATATGATGAGATTTGCACTGTAGAGAGATCCCACTGGCCAGTTAGGATTCTGTCCCAGTAAAATTCGAAGCAGGACAGTCTCACCTGGAGCTAAACTGGAGCAATTGGAGTGGAATAGGCAGAACTTCGTGCTTGCTGGAATGTTGTGCATTTAGAAAGAGGAGAGGATGAGAATGGTGCCTAAGTTTCTGGCTTGGGAAACTGGATGGATGAGGCTGATGCCTTTCACTGAGAAAGAGGAGAAGCAGCAGATCTGAGGGGAGGCTTGAGAAGAGAATGAGTTCCGTTTTGGACATGTTGAATTTGATATATCAAGAAGACAGAATTCTCAAAGGAGAAGTAGAGTTAGGCATTTGAGTGTGTAAATCCAAATCTCATTAAAGATCTGGGTGAAGAAATACTTACGAGGCATCAGTAGATAGCCCACAGTTGGTGTCTGGGAGTAGATGAGGGTGTACAGGGAAAGGACGTGAGCAGGTGAGGAAAGCATCCTCAGAAATACGTGAGCTTCCAAAAGAGATTGAGACTGAGTGGCCAGAGAAGTGGGGAGAAGTGATGGTGAAGTGTTTTGGAAGCCAGAGGAAGAGGATATTTAAAAAGAATAGAATATAGTACAGTAGTGTACAGTCCTGTAGGGAGACCAGGAAAGCTAAGCTCTAGAAAGGTTTCCGTGGACTTAGTAACAGAGAGGGCCTTGCTGACTATGACAAGAACCAGTTGGATGGAGTGGTGGCGTGGAAACTTGTAGTGAGGTGAGCAGTGAGTGGGAAGGGGGAAAAGTGGATATAGGTACTTGTTGGGGCACCTGGGTGGCTCAGTTGGTTGGGCGACTGCCTTCGGCTCAGGTCATGATCCTGGAGTCCCTGGATCGAGTCCCGCATTGGGCTCCCTGCTCGGCAGGGAGTCTGCTTCTCCCTCTGACCCTCCCCCCTCTCATGTGCTCTCTCTCTCTCATTCTCTCTGTCTCAAATAAATAAATAAAATCTTTAAAAAAAAAAAAAAAGAGACAATGTGGAGTTGAACAGTCTTCTGAGTTTCTTTTTTGAAAATGGAAAAGGTTTCGATATACTTAGATGCTGATGGGAAGGATCCAGAAAGGGAATGATCGACAGGTCCTGGTCTCTGTGGTGGCTGAAAACAAGAGCCCCAGAGGGGTTGGGGTGCAGAGACAGAGTGCACGTGTAGATGACTTGGTCAGATTGTGGTCAAGCTAAGAGAGTTGTGAAGGCTTCTATTTTCTCTGTGAAGTAGGAGCAAGGTTTTCTGCTGTGAGCAAGGAGAGATGTGGTAGAATGAGGGGTTTGAGAAAAATGCAGAAAGTTTGAAATAGCTACTGTGTAGAATGGAGAGAGGCAACTCGCACAGTAGGACGTTTTGGACATGTGGAGTTTGAATTCAGAGGGACAACGTCTGTGTGAGGTGAGGGTCTGGAGCCGAGGCTTTTCAAGATTAGATACAAGATTTCAGATCCTTAGGGACCTTAAATTAAGGTTTGAGAGGAAAATGAACAATTGGGGGAGCAAATGGATCAGAGAAAGAGACTCCGGACAAGGATATTGAAGAGGAACAATAGAAGTAGAAATGCCCAGTGAGTAGAATATCATGGTGACCAGTAGTTTCAAGTCGAAGGGGTGAGTTGATGAACAGAGTCAGTGTAGAGCTGTGGTTCTTTTTTAAGATTTTATTTATTTATTTATTTATTGAGCACGAACAGGGGGAGGGACAGAGGCAGAGGGAGAGGGAGAGAATCTCCAGCAGACTCCCTGCTGAATGCAGAGCTCTACGAGGGGCTCAGTCTCACGACCCTGAGATCATGACCTGAGCTAAAATCAAGAGTCGGATGCTTTACCGACTGAGCCAGCCAGGCACCTCAAGCTGTGGTTCCCGACCCTGGTTGCACATTAGAATCACCTGGGGGGCTTTAAGCAAGGACCCAGCCCTCTGCCAACCCAAGACCAGTTAACCTGGAGTCTGCAGGTGGGGCCCTGGCATCAGCATTTGTATTGTACTGTACTTCTTTTTTTTTTTTTTTAAGTTTTGTTTATTTTTTAACAGAGAGAGAAACAGCGAGAGAGGGAACACAAGAAGGGAGAGTGGGAGAGGGAGAAGCAGGCTTCCCACCGAGCAGGGAGCCCAATGCGGGGCTCGATCCCAGGACCCTGGTATCATGACCTGAGCCGAAGGCAGACGCTTAACGACTGAGCCACCCAGGCACCCTGTACTGTACTTCTAATTTGTAGCAAGGTTGAGAGAGAGAATGATGGAGACTGAGATGTGCTTGGACTTGGCACCCAAGTCACTGGTGGCTTTCGAAGAGTAGTTTCAGTAACGGGGTGAGACAAGACTCCGGTTGGTAGGAGAAGGGGCTGGCTGAGGATGCAGAGTTTTGTGGTGAAAATAAAGTAAATGGAGTAAACTGATGGCCCCATGGCCCTCATCTTCTTAGAAAGTAGGTGTTGCTGTCGGCCATTAACTATCAGTGGGGTGCGGATCTATTTGAGACTTTGTGGACAGTGCGGAAGAAACTGAACAGATGCTGTGCAGGATTGTAAGAGATTGTGGAGCCGCAGTAATGGCCTAGATGAGCATGCATTGCATTCTGTAATTATCTGGCCTCTGTTACTCACTGTTACTGAAGCAGCGCATGTAGCGCTCATGCGAACGGTGGAGTTGCATCTGAGGCACGAGATCAGTTTTGGAGATAGCATGTAAGGCAAAAATTGCATTTGGTCAAAATTGCTCTTGTAAATCCCTGAGGAAGGTACACAGTGGAGACTGACATTCCATCTCCCCGGAGAGCCAGTTTTCCCTGGCAGCAGTGGAATAATCGCTGTTTCTTCCACTGAGCACAGATAAAATAGTTGACTTGCATATAACTAATGTTATATGGAAAATGTCTCTAATACTAAAACCACCCTCAGCTTAATTGAATAGTCTCTTGAGTCATTAAGGAGGGGTACTTAAATACTGAAATGGACTAAAGGTACAAAATTTGTTTCCCTCGCCTGTCCTTCTGAGCATATAATGAGTAAAACAGGGGGAGTTGCCTTTACTACCTAAATTGTTATTTTCCAGTTTTCTTGTTTTAACAGAGCGCATATAGTTGAATTTGAGCAAATTAAATGCATGCTAATGCAGCTCACACTACTGTATTTTTTAAAGAAATATTTTATTTATTTGAGAGAGAGAGAGGGCGCACATGAGGGGGGGAGGGGCAGAGAGAGAGGGAAAAGCAGACTCCTGGCTGAGCAGGGAGCCTGACGAGGGGCAAGGACTCGATTCCAGGACCCTGAGATCATGACCTGAGCTGAAGGCAGATGCTTAACCGACTGAGCCACCAAGGCATCCCTCACACTATTGTAGTTTTTGTTGCTTGCTCCAAATTATTTTTGAGAGAGTAGCATACAATAGTTAAGATGTTTTACTACCAAAAAAAGGGAGCCATATTTATGACTTTTAAATAATCAAACCTGCTGCAAAGGGGTCTTCCTCAAATCTCAAAACAAAACAAATCACCAGTCATCACACTACAGACCTCTTTACTAAGATAAATGGTAAATTTGCTGCGATAAAGTAGATTTCTAGTAATGTATGTTTTACAGATTGTCTCCACCAAAACCACTGTGCTATGTGTTGAAGCACTCTTGCAGATTACTTGATAAAATGATTTGGCCAGATTTTAGATCTCATGATTTTTTTTTGCAAAAATAGAGACCTTTATTTTAAAAGAGCATCCCTATTGAAAAGGGACAATGAAATGAAGTCTAATGATATGTTAATGAAATTAAAGGATGGCTCAAAATGGAGTGATAAAGAAATAAAAAAGAACAAGCTTCAGGGACGCCTGGGTGGCTCAGTCAGTTAAGCGTCTGCCTTCAGCTCAGGTCCTGATCTGTGGGTCCTGGGATGGAGCCCCACTTCAGTCGGTCTCCCTGCTCAGTGGTGAGTCTGCTTCTCCCTCTCCCTCTACTCCTCCCCCTGGCTTGTGCTCTCTCGCACTCTCTCTCTCTCACTCACAAACGGATAAATAAAATCTTAAAAAAAAAAAAGAAACAGCTTCATTTTAATATAATGAAGGAAGGAAAATGTACGTCTAAGATTAGAACATTTCTTAGTACTAGACCCTTTCAAATTTGTCGTAATTACTGTTGTAAACTCCTCATTACCAGTTCTTTGAAGTATGTGTGTCATGTTTGTAAAGATTTTTTTCAGAATAAAACCCGCAGTTGATAAACATATTCACTTTTACAAATTGTCTATAAAAAATTACCACATTTTGGCTCAGAAAATTAATTAGATTAAGCCTCTGAACTCTTTGAAACAATTGTACTATGTAACCTTATGAATAACATTTAGTAAATGCAGAGTTTTAAAGCACCTCAAAGAATTAAAATTAATTATTCACCACTTTTTTAAAAAACTCAGAACCATAATGAGTTGAATTATAAATGCCTTAAAACTTAAATTTAGCTTGGTTAGTTCCATGGCTATCCCACAGCATTTAGAGTACTAGAGAATCCTTTATGCCCAGTAACCATATAATAGCTAATACATTTATTGAGCATTTTCTGTGTAAGGAACTGTTCTAAGTTCTTTATATGTATTAACTCAGTTAATCATGAAAGCTCTGAAGCAGGTCTTATTTTTGTTCAAGATTTCATAGCTAGTATGTGGCAGAGTCAAGACTTTTACTCATACCATCTGCCCCTAAGGCCTTAACCATTATGCTACATTGCCTATACTTGAATATGTAAATTCTGAGATGGTGTTCAACATGCTTGAATTCACCATATATCTTATTTTTTAAAGACATGGAGAGAGTTCGGGGTGCCAGGGTGGCCTAGTATGTTAAGCCTCCGACTCTGGATTTTGGCTCAGGTCATGATCTCAGGGTTGTGAGATTAAGCCCCATGTTGGGTTCTGTGCTGGATGTGGTGCCTGTTTAAGATTCTCTCTCTCCCCATCTCCCCTTCACCCCCGCCCCCCGTGCTCTCTCTCTCAAAAAAAAAAGGAAAGAAAAAAAAAGAAATGGAGAGAGTTCACAATATTAACTTGGATGTATTGTACAAGTTATGATACCCTGCAGAGAATTTTCTGTTTCAAAGGCAGAATTCTTGAGATTTTAAGTACTTCAGGATATTATAGGCCATTGAAACAAGATTTTCAGATGTGCTGGTTGTGCTATTTCCTGTATTAGACTGACAGCTTGTATTACATTACCTCTTCCTGTATCAATCTCACTTTCTGTATTACATGCCAAACAATTTACTTACTACTTTTTCTTTTTTTCAAAGATTTATTTATTGGGCGCCTGGGTGGCTCAGATGGTTAAGCGTCTGCCTTCGGCTCAGGTCATGGTCCCAGGGTCCTGGGAT